>NC_045456.1:17113832-17244101 GCF_002776525.5 Piliocolobus tephrosceles | reverse complement strand
CATCATTATAAAATCCAACAGGAATGAGTCCTTGGCTCAGTTCAACTAGTCAGCCATCTCCAAGAACCCTCATTGCAAGCACTGCTGGGGTAAAAACAGGCACTAAACTTATCTGTTATTACTGCCATCATTATAAAATCCAACAGGAATGAGTCCTTGGAGCTGTCAATGATGGCTCACATCTGTAATCCCAACACTTTGGGAGGCTGAGGCAGGTGGATCGCCTGAGCTTAGGAGTTCAAAACCAGTCTTGGCAAGACCCTGTCTCTACAAAAAACAAAAATTAGCCAGACATGGTGGTGCGTACCTGTAGTCCCAGTTACTAGGGAGGCTGAGGTGGGAGGATCACATGAGCTCAGGAGGTCAAAGTTGCAGCAAGTTATGATCACACCACTGTGCTCCAGCCTGGGTGACAGAGTGAGACCCTGTCAAAAAAAAAAAAAAAAATGGGAGTGGAGTGGGAAGGGAAAAGAGTCCTTGGACCAGATGTTAAAATATCTGGGCTCTAGGCTGTAGTTCTGTTTTGGGCCCACCATCGACTAGCAATTACTTTGGGAAAATCTCTTTACATTGTTTATATCTCAGTCTTCTCTATACCAAATCTTGTTACCTTGCCCCTACTGCTAATGGAGACAGAATAAACGTCATGAGATTAAATTACAGCATCTTATGTTTTCTAAAAGCAAGAAAGATGAACATTGGCCTAGAGATACATAGTGGCTCCCTATTCCTGGCTGCCTATGTTCTATCCCAGGACACCATTATGCACCAACTCTGGTAATCCCATCTCTTCTGCCATGCATGGCTCACTGCAAGGATGGGTTCACCCATGCTAAATTGGGCCAGTGAGTGGCAAAAAGACATTTACGGAATGGGGCTCCTGGGAAACAGGCCAGTCAACTCTCCTTCTGTCAAAATGCAGATGAGGAAGGCCTGGTTGCTGTCAGCAACTGCCTATGACGTTGATGACGCTGATGCTATAAAAGGCAATGTGAGGGGACGGCTGAGTTATTGAAGCAAACTTTTCTGAGATCTGCCCTACACCTGAATTTAGTGGTTTAAGTAGAGCTGTTTGCTTTGCAGCCTATCACCTCTCCATTCATGTTTATTATTAAAGTATCTTCAATTATTGGCCAGGCACGGTGGCTCACACCTGTAATTCCAGTACTTTGGGAGGCCCAGGTAGGCATATCACTTAAGGTCAGGAGTTTGAGATCAACCTGGCCAACATGGTGAAACTCATCTCTACTAAAAATACAAAAATTAGGCAGGCGTGGTGGTGCATGCCTGTAGTTCCAGCTACTCAGGAGGCTGAAGCAGGAGAATTGCTTGAACCCAGGAGGCGGAGGTTGCAGTGAGCCAAGATCGCGCCACCGCACTCCAGCCTGGGTGACAGAGAGAGACTCTATCTCGAAAAAATAAAAATAAAGTATCTTCACTTATTAATCGTCTGCTGCAGGACTGGAACTGAAGAGTAAAAACCATGCATAAGGCACAGTCTCTCCTCTGAGATCTTACAATATTTTCTTTCTAAGTTTGTTTGTTGAAACTGCAAATTGATGGTCAGAAAAGTCACTATTTTGTAATTCAAACATCTCTCCAAAGAGGTGAATTATTTTTCTTCTTTATTCAACTGAAATTGTACATGTTATTTTGTGTCCAATATAGTCAACTGTCAAAAACCTAAGGTGATTTTCCAAGTATCTTTTCTGAAAATGTTTTGATTTTTGTGCTTACTTTTTCTTTCATCTCAAGATGGACCACAAAGAATAAGATTTCAAAGTGTTAATCTGTATAAATACCTGTGCTGTATTCTTAATGAAATAAACAAATTACAAGTATAGGATAATCCCATCCTTTAAAAATATGTATCATGTATAGAGGTATAAACTTGTTATGTGCAAGTATATAACTCTGCAGTTATATAACTTTGCTCTTAATTGCATAGAAACCACTATGTTGCAAGATTATCTGGCAATGAAATTGGGGACTTTAAACAAATCACTTGATTCTTTTTTTCCATAGAAGTGAGTCTAACATTTGGAATAGCTTCCACCAAATTCTTATGCTATATCCAAAAAAAAAAAAAAAAAACATTTAAAAAGTACTCAGAGAATGCAATTACTTTTTCTTCTGCACAAACAGAACATAATTAATGAAATAAATACAATGCCAAATTAATGAATTCCAATAATTTTTTATTCACCTGCTTCTTTAGAGAATCGTTGCTTCTGTGCCTTTACATTATAACTAGAAATGAACAACAGTTACATAATTGTCTCTTGTTCTTTTTATCTGTTTTTTACATTGCCAGTCTCTGAGATGTTCTCTAAAATCACCCACATACCAAAAACCTTCAACAGAGAAATGAGTGCTCATTAGAAATATATTGACTGCTTAGCTCTGATCATGATTCATTCAACTCTACAGATGTTCCAAATTCCATAGAGTAGATATTATGCATTAGTCAGAAGGGGCCTGCCATTTTTGTAAATAAATATAATTTTTGTGACTAATCTAATTTGAGAACATTTCTGCAGTAAGCATACTAAAATGAAATATATTCCATACTTAATTGATTTAGATCAAGAAGTGGAAACTCTCATGCCCATCAATCCTCCTCCCTTAACAAATGCTTTATAAAGTCAATCCTCTACAAATCACTGAAAAAAAAGTTTCCATTAATATTTAGCAATTGGTCACATTTGCAAATATATTCTCTCTTTAGTTTGGATTTACAGATTTCTCTTTAATTTATTTATTTTTGGAGACAGGGTCTCACTCTGTCACCCAGGCCATCACGACTTACCACACCCTCAGTCTTCGGGGCTCAAGTGATCCTCCTGCCTCAGTTCCCTGAGTAGCTGGGACCACAGGTGCATGACACTATGTCTGGCCAACTTTTGCATTTTTTCATGGAGATGGGGTCCCACCATGTTGCCCAGGCTGGTCTCATACTCCTGGGCTCAAGCAATCCTCCTACTTCAGCCTCCCAGAAAGTCGGGACTATAGACGTGAGCCACTGTGCATGGCCCCTTTGTTTTAAATAGCATTAGTTTATTTCTTGGTGGATATGAAGACTAATCAAATGGTTTCCATTTATTCTACAATTAGAATTCAGAACACATTGCTTGTCTAACCAGTGATTCTCAACCTAGAGCACATCAGAATTACTTGAGGAGCTTTTAAAAATATGGCCAGGGTCATTCCCACATTTTGGAATGCTATCACTGATGTTTCAGTTTGACTTGTTTGTTGACAAGATTGTTTTCCTCTCTCAATAATATGGGCATTCACCCTTAAAACATCACTACATGGCTTGTATCTGCTTGCTTTCTTACTTAACCACCCATTCAGTAATTTAGTTTTCTGCTTCATTTTTCTGAAGGTTACTTCATTAAGCAATGTATGCTCAGCTATTGGAAAATTATTGACAAATACAACATAGGGAGCCCCAGAGGCTCTCACTGAACCTTTCATGTGGGAGGCAGTTTGAACCTGCAGAGAGAGGTTTAATCTAAACCATGCTCTGCCTATATTAGCAAGTGTGCCCTTGACTATTTTCCAAACTAGAAGCATGTGTGACAACTGGGTTATAGGATGATGAAGGTATAAAGGGAAGGGTGGATTAGTCAGGGGTTTCCAGAGAGGTAGAACCACTAGGATGGATGGATGGAGATGGAGAGAGAGAGAGAATGATAGATAGATAGATAGATGATAGATAGATAGATAGATAGATAGATAGATAGATAGATAGATTCGATACATTAAATAGATGAGATGGCTAGAGATAGACAGATGAGATAGACAAAGTAGATGAGAGAAAGATAGATATATGAGAGATGAGGCACACAGATGAAATAGATTAGAGACATAGATAAATGAGATAGATGAGACAAGTAGACAGATTAGATCGATACATAAATAGATAGATTAGATACATTAACTAGAGAGATGAGATAGATAGAGGTAGAGAGATGAGATAGATGAAATAGATGAGAGAGAGATAGCTATATGAGAGATGAGGTACATAGATGAAATAGACGAGATAGATAGGATAGAGAGATAGGTGAGATCGGTAGATTGATAAGATTGGTTAGATAAATTAGATAAATAGATGATAGATGAAATAGAAAGAGATGAGATAGATAGATGAGATAGATTAGATAGACAGATAGATAGATTAGATTGATAGATACATAGATAGATTAGATAGGTAGGTACCTATGTGGTTAGATAGATAGTAGATAGATATGAGAGACAGAGGAGATAGAGATATATAAAGAGAGATGAGATAGGTAGATTGATAAGGTAGATGGGACAGATAAATGATAGATGAAATACATAAGACAGATTCGATACATGAGAGAGAGATGAGATACATAGATGAAATAGATAAGATAGATACATGAGATAGGTAGGTAGGTAGATAGACAGACAGATAGACAGACAGATAGAAGCAGAAATGTAGAAGGGGATTTATTATGGGAATGGGTTCACATGATGAAGGAGGCTGACAAGTCTCATGACAGGTCTTTTCCAACCTGTAGACCCATAGGAACCTATAGTGTGGCTCAGTCCAAGTCTGAAAGCCTCAGAGCAAAGCAAGCTAATGGTGTAATTCTCAGTCCCAGGCTGAGGGCCTAAGAGACCGGTGGAGCATTAATACACATCCTGGAGTTAAAAAACTGGAGAACCTGGAGTTCTGAGGTCCGAAGTCAGAATCAGAAAGGTGTCCCAGCTCTGAAAGAGAGAAGAATTCACCTGTCTTCTCACTGTTTTCCACTCAGGGCCCCAGTCAATTGGACAGTGGCCACGCACACTGAGGGAGAATTTCCCCCACTCAGTCCACCAACTCCTATGCCAATCTCCTCTGGAAACACCCTCACAGACACACCTAAAAACAATGCTTAACCAGTCATATAGGTGTCTCTTAATTCAGTCGACACCTACAATTAACCATCACAAAGGACTTTGGTTTGTTCTGTTATTCCCTTAAATTCACTTAAATAGAATTGTGTCCCCGTGAAAGAAATTAAGAAACATTCAGTTAGAAAGCACCAATAACTATTTCAAGGTTAACTGTATATTCACACATGAAATATTGGCAAAACAGGATGAGTGCCTTCTGCAATTCCATTATTTTAATTGTCAGAGGAATACAATAGCAGCATAGAAAGTTTAAAACAAAACAAACAAATGAATTCAAGATTACTTAAATAATAAACAAAATGTGGTATATGTACACAATGGAATATAATACAGCCTTAAATGGGAAATGAAATTCTGACACATGCTACAACATGGATGAACCTAGAGGACATCACGCCATGTGAAATAAGCATCATGCCAAGTGAAACAAGCTGGACACAAAAGGACAAATATTGTATGATTCCACTTGCATGTGGTACCCAGAATAGTCAAGTTCATAGAAACAAAAAGTAGATTCGTGATTACCAAGGACTGGGGAAGTGAGAAAGGAGTGATGAGGAGTTATTGCTGAATAGTTATGGAGTTTCACTTTGGGGAAGAGAAAGAAGTTCTGGAAGTGAATGGGACTACCAATTGCACAAGGGGAATGTACTTAAGGCCACCGAACCATGCACTTTAAAAAGGTTAAAATGAGCCAGGCTCACACCTGTAGTCACAACCACTCAGGAGGTTGAGGCAGGAGGATCTCTTGAGGCCAGGAGTTTGAGGCTACAGTGAGCCACGATTGTACCACTGCACTATAGTCTGGGTGATAGAGAGATACCCAGTCTCTAAAATAAGTAAATAAATAGGTTAAAATGATAAAGTTTATGTTATGCATATTTTACCACAACTTCTAAAAGATTACCACAGTAAACATCAGTCATCATATACGATAATTTTTTAAAGGATGGGTGGAATTCAATACACAAAAGAAAAGTGAGGTGCTGTGAAGGTGCAGGAGATCAGAATATGCCATACAAAATACGTCACTGTGGTGTCAGGATTATTTTGAGAAAAGGCAGACACACAATGAGGCTCTCTGCCCTTTCCCAGCTGCCTAAAAGCAAAACAAATTTTGCCTTGCTTCCCCCTCTTCCCAAGCAGGGGCAAGATGGCACCAAAAAGAATCTAACAAACACACCTTACCAAATAACCCTCATCAACCATCAGCATAGCCTTTATATTCACCTTCCCACCATTTACAGCCCCTAAAAAGTCCAAAAACCCTTGTCCTTTGTCGTGTCACTTGTCTACAAGTGTATCATTCTTTGAATGGTATAAAAGCCTCCAAGTCTAGGTGCTTCTTGGGGGATGAGGAGAGATCTTTCCTTTGTGAAGCACACCTCCCACTACCACCACCCACCAATGTCACATAAAGTTTAGCATCAGGTAAAATGTGTATGCTTTTCTCCTGTTAATTTGTCTTTTGCCAGTTTGTGTTGCAAGCTCATCCACACAACCTAAGAAAGTAGAGGAATTTTTTTCTCCCATACAAAGAGGAAGAAATCTTACTAGAGGGTTCTTTACTAGTAAAAAATTCTACTAGAGGATTCCAAGCAGTGCACCACACTCAGACCTGTGGCTGGGTGCATCATTTTACAGCAGCGGTTCCCAACCTTTATGCCACCAGGGACTGGTTTTGTGGAAGACAATTTTTCCATGGACTGCAGTGGGGATACAGGGGGATGATTTCAGGATGATTCAAGTGCATTGTATTTATTGTACACTTTCTTTATATTATTATTACATTGTAATACAAAATGAAATACAACTTATCATCATGTAGAATCAGTGGGAGCCTAAGCTTGCTTTCCTGCAACTAGACGGTCCCATCTGGGGGTGATGGGAGACAGTGACAGATCATCAGGCATTAGATTCTCATAAGGAGCATGCAATCTAGATCCCTCGGATGTGCCGTTCACAATAGGGTTCACACTCCTATGAGACTCTAATGCCATCGCTGATCTGACAGGAGACAGAGGTCAGGTGGTAATGTGAGTGATGGGGAGCAGCTGTAAATGCACAGGAAACTTCCCTCACTAGCCTGCCACTCATCTCCTGCTGTGCGGCCCGGTTCCTAACAGGCCACAGACTGGTCAGTGGCTGGGGCTTGGGGATCCCTGTTCTAGAGCACAAGATGGATTGCAACAGAGTAACAAGAAACATGGTTGGAAACACAATTTAATGGCAGCCTATGAAGTTGGTACTTTCTTTTATAACCTTGTAGCAACTCTGGAGAAGCACCGATCATCATAATCCATATTATTTTCCACAGTTGAGCCCTGTTTCACCATGTCACTGTTAATTTTTGACGAAGCTCCTTTAAAGCAGGAAACTTGGGTGGGATTTCCTGCAATCCTGGCTGGATTACTCAGAAAATGCACTTCCCACCCTACCCCCCTCAAAAAAACAAGTTGAATTCTTAAAATACTTTTAGTAACTCAAAACAAGGACCAACCAAGGAGAGATGCCCTAAAGAAAGAATGGCCTGTCTGTTTCCACATTCCTGAATGGGGGAGTCATCTTTTTGTCACCCTCATAGAAAGAATTCTTCTGAAATGCCAACAGCCTCTGGTAGCATTTGGGAAGCAAAGATTCCCAAGCAGTATGAGAAGGGCTGTGTTGAGAGAATTTTCCAAAATAAGACTTGTCTCTGCCAGGGTAGAAAAAGCCTCTGCAGCCCGAGGTAGGACACTTGGTGTCTCCCTTTTGCTTCCTTAATCTATAAACCATGACCCATGGCTGTGCGGTAGCTCCAAAAAAATGCTGAGGAGATTAATGAGATTGTATCTGTGGAATCCTTGGGGGCTCTGGGAAAATGTATTGCATAAAAAATTAGATGCATTTTGACATTAGCCTATATGCTAATACTGCTCACATCAACTAGAATATTTAGCAGTGACAGAAAATGTAACTCCTTCTCCTGGTTCTTTATCATTTCATCAAATGAAAGTGACTTTTGCAAATAAATAATGTATCAGTTTCTTTGGCTGCCGTTGTTTTCATTGTGGTCCATTTATTGCCAGGATCTCCATGACCAAGGTCCCAGGACAACCCTCTGAGGATGAATAGCATCAAGGAACAAGCTCTGGCCGAGGTCCCAGAAATCCTCATTTCTTCAGGAAGAAATGTCCCTTAAATGTCTAAAGGTATGACCAGCCTAATGCTGTCTTCCTGCCACATCCTCTAAACTGTGCAGAAATTAGTGGTAGTGACTAATTTACTCAGTTTAAAATACAGCAGAGACCTCAAGGCAAGAGCTAGCCTAGATGAAGCCACCTGTGTTCACAAGCATAGATATTGAAAACACTTGTAAGCAAGACAGTGCATGTAGAGCTTGTTCTCTCAAAACACTGACAGATGAGCATGGCTCAGGGAATTGGAAGATCTGAAAAAGAGCACTTTACTCCAAGGCTTTATGGTAAAGCTGCTAGAATCATCCTCTTAGAAGATTTAGATTAGGAAATGTCACTCCCCCCCTTCAAATCCCCATTGAGATGGCGTTGCCTGTGAAATAAAACCCAAGGTATTTAGCATAGCACACAGGATCTTCCAGGGTCTGGTGTCTCACTTGCTGTTTAATCTTCCCTCCCAGCACTTGGTGTTATTGTGCCCTGTGCTCTGATCACACTTCTGTTTAATTCATGATTCTCTTGATAAATCACACACTCTCAGGCCCTTATACCCATGCTCCAGTCCCAAATGTCCTCCCACTCCACCCCCCTTCTATCCTCAAGTCCACTTATCCGTTAAAGTCCAGCTTTTAGTCCATCTGCTTTGGAAAATCTTTCTTGATCTCCCAGACAAAAGGAATCCCTCACTCAACAATGGTGCTTCCATCACCTGAAGGGTTTCTTACGGGTTTAGCACGACAGTCATTGACGTTCTCTGAATTCAAAGTGACATTGGTGAGAAGTCTCAGCCCCCTCCTTCATTGGACATTCGACAACAGTTGCTCAAGTGGAATTGAGTATTTCTGACTGATGTTCTTAAAATGATGTAATTTTATGCTCAGACTATAGGGTGACGTATTTCCGTCATCTGTTGGACAATTCGCTTTTAAATCAGGGACTTAGATACATTTCATTTGTAAAGTTTCCTTATTTTCTCAAACCTAAGGCACAACCAGAGAAACTGGACATTTTAAAAGCTAAATTTGGGCCAGGTATGGTGGCTCACACCTGTGATCCCAGCGCTTTGGGAGGCCAAGGCAAGTGGATCACTTGAGGTCAGGAGTTCAAGACCAGCCTGGCCAGCATAGTGAAACCCCATCTCTACTAAAAACACAAAAATTAGCCGGGCATGGTGGTGGGCACCTATAATCTCAGCTACTCTGGAGGCTGAAGCAGGACAGTCACTTGAACCCGGGAGGTGGAGGCTGCAGTGAGCCGAGATACCGCCACTGTACTCCAACCTGGGCAATAGAGCAAGACCCTGTCCAAAAACAACAACAACAAAAACAAACAAACCAAAACAAACAAACGAAAGCTGAATTTGGGAGCCTAGCACATACTAAGCACAAAATTTTCTAATCATTCTCAATCTTCAGTCCACATTAATGATATAATCGTTCATATCATGTGACCAATTCAACACAGACTCAGCTGCAGCTGGAAGCAGGTAACACCTCGAAACAGGGCAGTTGACTTTGACCCACGCATTAAACCACTGCTTGGAAATGCAGTGTAAACTATAAAACTGTAGCTAAGTGAAAGACCTTGTCACCCTTCCACTCCACCACTCCCAGAGTTAAACAGAGGTGAATCTTGAAAGCAAGCCTCACTCGCTCTTCATGGATGTCATTGCTGTGACCTCTCAGGACTCACATCCCCTAAGTCAGCCACCTGTTCCCATCAGTCTAGACCCAGCAGAAATGGTTGGCGTCAAATGTTCAAGGAGCAACACTTTGGCAGTGTCATTATTATTAAGTACAACAAAATGAACTATTAACACCATCTGTTCATTGCGGTGGATGTCAGACGTGCCATTCCAAATAGTGCAGGAGCTGCTGACGCTGGATTTCGCAGAATAAAATCACCTTCTGCTCACTCGACCAAACAGTAGGAGCGCATAACTGTGTGCCAAAGGTCTGGGGTTTTTCTGTGTGTTTGTTTCATTTATAATTATTTTTGATTATTCAATTTCCTCCGAAGCCGATAAGAAACACTGTATACATCCCAGTTTTCCTCCATAGCTGGAGGTTGTGACACACCCAAAGCCTCATTGTTGTAAATCTCTTCAAAGTACACAGCTCATCAATTGAAGACTGGGTCCCATGGAGAAAGAGAAAAAAAAGTGTTTGAAGTGGCACTGATCAGATAAGTAAATTCCCTTCTTTTGGAAATATCCCAACTGCGAGGAAATATTGCTTGGAGAATGTCGGGGCCAAGGGAAAACCTTCCCTTCGCCCTCTGAAGGTTCACTGAAAATCACTGAGAAGCGGCAGATTAATAGGAGAAAAGGTACAAACATTTATTTCATAATATTTTTATGTGACATGGGAGCCTTCAGACTGAAGACCCAAAGATACGAGGGAAACGGTCCATAGTTATGCTTAGGTTCAAGCAAGTATGAACAAAATCCGTGTAGAAATAGCATTGGAGGAAAAGGGCCTAATCTAAAGCAAATGGACAGTGTGGAAACCCAGCCAGGCCTGTCTGTGTAGATTCTTCTTGCCTCTCCTTCCTTCTGGGTGTGCGGCAGGACCCTCTCCGGAATGTGGGTCTTAGGATCCACAGTCAAACCAGGTAGGTCAGAGGATTTCTTCACGGCCAGTTTTGACGCTGAAAGGTGGTGGAGGGTAAGCTAGAGCCCTATTTTGGGTTTTATGTCTGGGTTTGGGGGAGAAGGGGCTCTGGTTTCTATGAATCACCTTGGGGAGGAGAAATTCTAGTTTATATGAGGCCTGGAGGGAGAATGGGACTGAGAGACAGGAGGGCAGGAGAAGGTGAGAAAGAAACTTTTGCTTCCTAGGCTTCTTCTGAGGCCTTCATTTCTGGGTGGTGTCCTCTGAGCGCAACATTAACTAAGGAAGACACTTACACTTTGTCTCCGCAGTAAATGCTGGTCCATATGGGGCTGCACAAAGCCTGCATTGTGTCCAATTCGCCGCAGCTTATGGGGCCTTCCCTGCTGTGCTGTCAAAACCGGGAAGCACTGCTGCTCCACTGTGTCCGCCTCACGGGGCCTGGGTGCCTCAGGCACAGCCAATATTCTGCTTTTACATCTGATCACCTATTGTCGCATCCTCAGACTGTCAATCTACAGCGTGTGCAGCATTCAACGTTTCTTTCCTGGAATCAGCACACCCGGGCTCTCCGGCTGGAGTTGACTCATCTCTAAACTGCTCTCCACATCCACAAAATAACTGCATGCCACCTATTGGTGCAGGGCTAGGGAACCAAAGGATGCAATGCCCTCAAGGAACCAAATTTTATTTTATTTTACTATTTATCTATTTATTTATTTTGTGTGTGTGTCTGACAGAATCTCACTCTGTTGCCCAGGCTGTAATGCAGTGGCATAATGTCAGCTCACTGCAACTTCTGCCTGCCAAGTTCAAGCGATTCTCTAGCCTCAGCCTCTGGAGCAGCTGGAATTACAGGCACATGCCACCATGCCCGGCTAATTTTTGTATTTGTAGTCGAGATGGGTTTTTACCATGTTGACCAGAATGGTCTCCAACTCTGGACCTCAAGTGATCTGCCTGCCTCGGTCTCCCAAAATGCTGGGATTGCAGGCATGAACCACCGCACCTGGCCTATGAGTCAAATTTTAGTGGGAATTTTGGAAACAGTGCTTTGGAATATATAAAGCATGAGAGCTTTTTGGAGATTCTGGGGAGCCATATACCGTGGAAGCAGCCTTCACAGGATCAGGACTCCAAGAATCTGAGCCAAGAAAGGCAAAAGCCCCACGCTACTAAGTCTTCCCTGGGTCCTTGCAATTCTGCATAAAAAACACCAAAAGGGGCAGGCGCCGTGGCTCACACCTGTAATTCCAGCACTTTAGGAGGCTGAGGTGGGTGGATCATTCGAGGCCAGGAGTTCCAGACCAGCCTCGCCAACATGGTGTGACCCTGTCTCTAATAAATACACAAAAATTACCTGGGCATGATGGCACACCCTGTGGCCCCAGTCACTCGGGAGGCTGAGGCAGGAGAATTGCTTGAACCCAGGAAGTAGAAGTTTCTTGAGCCAAGATCATGCCACTGCACTCCAGCTTGTGAGACAAAGTCAGACTCTGTCTCTAAAAACAAACAAACAAAAAGAAACACCAAAAGGCTTAATGTTGGGGCTCAGAAAACAATTCCTGGCTCCTCCTCCTCTGAGCCAGGAATCCTGTCTTTTCATCTTCATCCCCCACAATTCGCACAATGGCGAGTCCATGGAGATTCACAACTTGATGGAAAGGATTACTAATTGATTAACTTTGTTTTTTTCCATTTGAAGCACAGTGTCTAGAAATAAGATGTCATTTCAAAAACTTTACATTTATTTACAGATAGTCCCTGTCTTATGAGGGTTTGAGTTACAATTTTTGGACGTCATGATGGTGCAACAGTGATATGCATTGAGTAGAACTCATACTTTGAGTAATCATACAACAATTTTGTTTTTCACTTTCAGTATAACATTAAAATGAATTTCATGAGATATTCAACACTTTATTATAAAATAGGCTTTGTGTTAGATGATTTAACCCAAGCGTAGGCTAATGTACGTGTTCTGAACATGTTTAAGGTAGGCTGGGCAAAGGTATGATATTTGATAGGCGACATGTATTAATTACATTTCCAACTTACTGTATTTATTATGGGCTTATCAGGATGTAACCCCGTCGTAAGTGGAGGAACATCTGTGTATCTCCCAGGAGAGACCACAGTGAACATTTTTCTGTTGGGACATACCTTTCTTTCTCAGCTGACACAACCAGGCCAGGGCATAGGGTGTAGTCTGGGAGCCCGGGAAGGGACTGTCGGGCACTATGGATCCATGGATTGAAGCCATCTCCAGATGGAAAAGTGAAGAGCACAGCTCAAGAGGGAGCAGGTCTCATTTCAAAGTAATAATGTTAACAACAGAGTTTCCAATGGTTTAGAATTATCATTATTGTTATTATTATTACTGAGAAAGGGTCTTGCTCTGTCACCCAGGATGGAATGCAATGATTTTACCTCACTGCAGCCTCAACCTCCTGTGTTCAAGCGATCCTCTCACCTCAGCTTCTCGAGTAGCTGGGACTCCAGGCACACACCACCATATGCGGCTAATTTTTGTGTTTTTGTAGAAACAGGGCTTTATTATGTTTCCCAGGCTAGTCTCCAACTTTTTGCTTCAAGTGATCATCTCGCCTCATCCTCCCAAAGCGCTGGGATTACAGGTGTGAGCCATCATGCCCAGCCTCAACTGGTTTATCCATTTTACATGAACCATAGTATGTATTTATTATAGAAAATGCAAAAGTTTAGGTCATTCATCTAGATTCAACCATCAAGAAATAATCATGGGAAAATTTAGGTAGGGATATAAATCAGTAGCTAGATGATAGATAGCTACATGGATGAATAGGTGATGAGTGGATAGATAGACAGCTAGAAAGGTAGATAGCTAAAAAGGTATGATAGATACACACAAATGATACAGGATATACATGTGTGTAAATTAATGGATAGATGCATGGATAGATCAGTCTATATGTCTTTTGATCTACAGATAGATATGATGATGATAGATAAATGGAGATGACAGATGATAGATATGATAGATATGCTAGATGGAGATGACAGATATGATAGATACATGGATACAAAGATACATAGATAAATGGAGATGATAGCATGATAGAGAGATGGAGATGATTGATAGATATGATAGATAAATAGATAGATATAACAGATAAATGGAGATAGACAGATGATTGATAGATGATAGATAGATAGATAGATAGATAGATAGATAGATAGACAGATAGATAGAGGTAGAGATATAGATGTAGATATATAGATAAAGATGTGTCTTGTCTATTGGATATATTTTGTTGACTAATGTATTGCAAGTGATTCTTCAAACCAACCTTCATTTATTCCTCTAACGCATCATTGTCACCACTCAGAATTTATGTGTCCTAAATTGGCTGCCTGTTCCAGTTAATCTAGACCCAATAGAATATGTATATATATTCAGCAGGAAATATATAGATATAGACATATGCGTGTGTGTGTATATACATATATGTGTGTGTATATCTTTTATGAGGACATATATCCTTATAAATAAAAATGTATATATACACGTAAAATATGTAAGAACATGAATATATATACACACATATTTTTATAAAAATATTTTTTACCAAAAAGTAGTTCATATTGATCATGTTTGATTTTAATTTTATAAAGTGACATCCTTGACCCATATTATTTTTTCATTTAATGACAGATCATGATCATTTTTCCATCCCAATAAATAGTTGTGCATCATTTTGTGGACCCCGTGTTATTCCATTGTGTGGCTATGCTTTTATTATTTAATCATCCATGCTCTGGATACTTCTTAGTTTTGCTAAATGGCCTTAATCTAATAAAACTGTGCACCTGATCTCATTCCCAAAATGCTGTCAAGTAACAGGTAAAGATTTTCTCCCTGATAGAGAAAGAGATGCGTAGAAGAAATGCAACATTCAGTAGTTAGCCTAAGCTCAGACACTGTCAAGTCATGGCTAACGATACATGCCTGTATATTGCCTTACTCATGGAATGTATTCAATCAATGCCTTAATCAGTGAAACTATGTAATTGCAGATAACTAGACTTTTTAAAAAAGGCTAAACAAGCAAACATTTGAAAGAGGCTGAATAAATAGCTCTCTTACACAACATGAGTTATGCATCAGTTGAGGTAGACAGAGGACTCATGACGAAGGAGTTCAAAATGTTGGTATTATCGCTGGTGAATTGAATACTGGAGGCCATGATTAGGTATGTAGCAGCCCTGGGGTTCCCTGGATAGAGATCCAGAGGTGGGCAGGCTTACCCTCAGAACTGCAAGAACCACAGAGCCACCCACTGCCCTATCTTTCATGGCTAACAGCAGATCTCAAGTGTGGTGTGGGACAAGACAGGTTGAGCTGCACAAGGCAGGGAACCCAGGTGAGAGGTCAGGGGGCAGGGACCCGGGAAATATCTTCTTCCAACAGAAAACCAAGGCATGTCTGAGAAGGGCTCCCACGAGACTAGATCATATTCTTGATTCTATCTAATATCTATTAATCACCAAAATAAAGAACAGGCTTAGAGGTTCTTCCAAAACAATAAATACATACTTGTGAGCCTAAACAAATATGTTAGCTAAAAAAAGAAAAGGTCTCCAATTCGCTTCCATAGCCGTCTTCACCATTTTTGAGAAGATGCCGATTATTTCAAGGGGAAGCATTATATATAAGCTGGTGGAATGGCTCATGGCTAAACTTACCCAGAATGGTAAATCATCATCATACTTGTGAAGATACTGTGTCAGCAGAATTCATATTTCTGCTTATTATTTACTTAAATAAACTGATAAAAAGTGAAATGAACTGCTTGAAGAAAAAATATTCATGGTAGACCAGCAGCGTGCAGAGGCTGGAACTGACGGCCACAATGAATGGCTTGGTGGACCCTGATAGTAAACGCAATTACTATCCAACTCTCTAATTAGACACTCTGAAAATAATAAATATGCCTGTCGAGAGGAAACTCCAGAAGTAGATAAACTGAGATGTGAACCATGTGCTGATGGGATTACACGTGATCTCTGCTCCCTTCTTTACCAAGTCTCTGAATTTCTGAAATTTGCTTTTCCTTTAAATATATTTCTACATATATATATTTTTTAAGACAAGGTCTTGCCCTGTTGCCCAGGGTGGAGTGCAGTGGTGTAATCACAGCTCACTGCAACCTCAGACTCCTGGGTTCAAGTGACTCCTGTGCCTCAGTCTTCTGAATCACTGAGACTAGAAGAAGACACTACCATGCCTAGCTATTTTTTGAAAATGTTTGCAGAGCTGGAGTGTTGCTATGTTGGCCAGGCTGGTCTTGAATTTCTGGTCTCAAGTCATCCTCCCACTTCAGCCTCCTGAGTAGCTGTGACCACAGGCGCAAACCACCATGCCCAGCTAATTTTTAAATTTTTTGTAGAGACAGCATCTTGTCATGTTGCCCAATTGTGTCTTGAACTCCTGGACTCAAGTAATCCTTCTACCTTGGCCTCCCAAAGTACTGGGACCATGGGCATGAGCCAATGTGCATGACCAGAATGTACTAAGTCTTACAATCAGAGGAAGTTTGTGTTACTTCCAGAAGAGGAGTGACTGATTGATCCTCATCTTCGATAGGAGAGAATGTTAGTACTGTGTTATCGGCTCATTTTTAACCATTTTTAGGACTCCCATCTTGGCTGTAATATGTTTCCACCTTTGATGGCTAGCATCTGGGGCACTTTTTCAGAATGATACCCTTGGGGTGCTGGAGCGATTGCCCCTTTATGCACAGCGAGCTGTAAGTGTCTGGGATTTTGCATCTCCCTTCCCTTCACCAGTGGCTGACAGCTATGGGGCATCAAAGCTTGCTGCTCTGGGTTGGAACAATACTGAGTGTTATTGACAGGATGAGGCTCCTCTCTGCCGTCAGTACCCAATACCTGGCCTCACATCTATTCTTGGTTTCTTTTCCTTCTGTCCTCCTTCCTGCACTTCCTACCAGACTCCCCCTGAAAGCATTTTGTGGTGAACACCTGTGGTCCCTGCCTCCTTGTGCTCACAGCCTACATAATCCCCTCCCCTTGAGCAAGGACGAGACCTATGACTTGTTTCTGGCCAACAGAACATGGCCACAGCAAAGAACTTTTGCAGATGTCAGTAAGGTTCCAAATTTTTTGACTTTGAGTTCTCTGAAAGGGGGATCATCTTCGGTGGGCTTGACTTGATTAGGTGAGGAGCAGTAAAAAGCAGAAATGGTCTTCCCTGAGGTCAAAGATTTTCTCTCTAATTAATTTAAATTCTCACCAACAGCATAAAATCATTCCCTTTTCTCA
The DNA here is from genome assembly GCF_002776525.5 of Piliocolobus tephrosceles. Classification (NCBI taxonomy): domain Eukaryota; kingdom Metazoa; phylum Chordata; class Mammalia; order Primates; family Cercopithecidae; genus Piliocolobus; species Piliocolobus tephrosceles. The sequence goes on along the minus strand of NC_045456.1, from coordinate 17,227,057 downwards.
GCTTCCTCACCAACATCTATTGTTTTTTGACTTTTTAGTAACAGCCATTCTGACTGATGTGAGATGGTATCTCATTGTGGTTTTAATTTGCATTTCTCTGATATGATTAGTGATGTTGAGCATTTTTTTTACATGTTTATTGTCCATCTGTATGTCTTCTTTTGATAAATGTCTTTTCATTTCTTTTGCCTACTTTATAACGTTTTTTGTCTCGTTGAGTTATTTGAGTTTCTTGTAGATTCTGGATATTAGCACTGTGTCAGATATATAGTTTTGCAAATATTTCCTCCCGCCTTGTAGGCTGTGTGGTTACTCTGTTGATTGTATGGAAAACAATATGGAGATTTCTCAAAGAACTAAAATTAAAACTACCTTTCGATCCAACAATCCTGCTACAGGGTATATACCCAAAGGAATAAAAATAATTGCATCAAAAAGATGCTTGCACTCGTATCTTCATTGTGCACTATTCACAATAGCAAAGATATGGAATCAACTTAAGTGTCCATCAACAGAGGACTGAATAAAGAAAATCTGGTATACATATTCCATGGAATATTTACTACTTAGGCATCAAGAAGAATGAAATTATGTATTTTGCAGCAAGATAGATGGAACTGGGGGCCATTATCTTTAGTGAAACAATTCAGAAACAGAAAGTCAAATATTGCACAAAGTCACTTATAAGTGGGAGCTAAATAATGTGTGCACTTGGACATAGACAGTGGAATAACAGACACTGGAGACTAGGAAGGTGGAAGGGTGGGAGGAGAGTGAGGGATGAGAAATTACTTAATGGGTACAATGTACACTATTCAAGCAATGGCTACACTAAAAGCCCAGACTTCTCCATGGAATTTATCCATGTAAAAAAACCTGCACTTGGACCCTGTAAACCCACAAAAACTTTAAAAATCAAAAAAAATGCCTTAAAAAACAAAGACTTTCTCCCTATTTCTGGACTAGAAGAGACAAACTCCCATGCTGTGAGGGGGCTTATGAAGACAGCTACAGGGCAAAGAACAAACCGTAGGTGGTTTCTTGGAGCTGAGAGCAACCGCTAGCTGACAGGCAAAAGGGCGGTTTCTGTGCTACAGCTGCAAGGAGATGAATTCTGCCAACAACTTGCAGAAGCACGAGAGGAGATCTTCCCCCAGAGAAGCCTGTGTGGAGACCTCGACCCTGGCTGACACCCGGATTGGAGCCTGTGAGACCTTGAAGCGGGGAAACCAGCTCTCTTGTTTGCTGAGGCTGCCATGACAAACTACCACAGACTAGGTGACTTAAACAACAGAAATTTATTCTCTCATGCTCTGGAGGCTGGAAGTCCAAGACCAAGGTGTGGGCAGGGCTGGTTCCTCCTGAGTCCTCTCTCCTTGGCTTGTAGATGCCGTCTTCTCCCTGTGTCCTCACATGGTCGTTCCTCTGTGCAAGTCTGTGTCCCAAACTCCTCTTCTTATGTGGACACCAGATTGGATTAGGTCCCACCTTACAAACTCATTTGAATCTAATTGCCTCTTTAAGGTCCAAGGCCCCATCTCCAAATACAGCCACATTGTGGGATAGGGCTTCAACATATGAATTTTGGGGAAACACAGTTCAGTCCATAGCAACAGCTAAGCTATGCCTGGGGATTTGTGATCCACAGAAACTGTGAGATAGGAAATGTATGTTGTTTTAAGTTGCTAATTTGTAGTGACTTGTTATGCAGTAATTGAAAATCAGTCAAACCTGCTTCAAATGAGGTGAAGGCGTTAAGATTGGTGGATATCCCTGTCAATCATTTCTGCCCCAGAGGAGGTTACAAAAGAACCTAGAACATCTCACTCCCCTGTCCCATTGAGCTCTATGTCCACCTATCCAACAGTCCAGATTTTCTGGGAGAAAGAAATATGCTTAGCAAATCACTAGTGCATGAGTTGGCTAGTGTATTAAGTGCATGCCCAATCCACGGTCAATAATTTTCTCAATTAATATTCTTTAAGATGAATTTTGAAGTGGATGTTTCACAACATAGTAAGCTTCAAATAAGTCACATTAATAAACTGGCACAGCCACTATGGATGACAGTACAGAAGTTCCTCAAAAAGTTAAAAATAGAACTAGCTGACGATCCAGAAATCCCACCTTTGCATATATATCACAGGGAAACAAGATCAGCGTCTCAAAGAGATATCTGCACCCCCATGTTTATTGCCACACTACTCACAATAGCCAAAATATGGAAGCAACCTAAGCATCCACCAATGGATGAATAGATAAAGAAAAGGTTTATATGTACATATATACATTTATTCATATGTGTGTGTGTGTGTGTGTGTGTGTGTGTGTGTGTATACAGAAATAGTATTTGGCCATAAATCAGAAGTAATTCCTGACATTTGGGACAACATGAATGAACCTGGAGGGCATTATGTTAAGCAAATTAAGCCAGACAGAGAAAGACAAATACCATATGATCTCACTTAGATGTGGAATCTAAAGAAGTTGAATTCACAGAAGCAGAAAGTAGAAAGGTGGTTATGAGGGGCCGGGGAGTGGGAGACACTGGAGAGGCATTGGTCAAAGGGTACAAAGTTTCAATTATAAATAAGTTCTGGGGATGTAATCTACAGCATGGTGACTATAGTTACCAATACAGTATTGTTTACTCGCAATTTTTTAAGAGAGTAGATCTCAAATATTCACACTATCCCCAAATAGTAATAATAATAATAACTATGTACAGTGATAGATAAGTTATTTACCTAGTGCATAGTAAAAATTTCATAACGTGCTCATTTATCAAAACCTCACATGGTACACAGTAAGTATATTCTATTTTTACTTGCCAATTATACCTCAATAAAGGTGGGGGAATAAAAGAACTCATATTTCTATTCTACGACCCTGTATTATCTGATTCCCTCAGTGTCTGCTTCCGGAATCCAACCTAAGAGATCTTCCCTTGCCCATCAGAAGAAAAACATGCTACGGAAAATGGCACAAGAATGAACTGTTTAGGTACAGCTTTGTGTCACACTTTGAGGTACATTATTATTTCATGATACCCTGGGTCAAATTCCTTTTCATTAGTTTAAATTTACAATCTTTATTTAATTTTATTTTTGAAAGAAAAGACGCAAATAATCCATATGACCTTTAACTACAGTCCTCAGGTAAGTGACAGCAACAACTGAGAGATTTTCTTCAGGCTGATAAATTTAACATGATTTAATGAAAAAAAAATGAAGAAAAACACAAGTTAGGCTTGCAGAGTTTCCATGAGAAATCCTCCTTTAGAAATTATGCCAGCTTTTCATGGAAAGCAATTGCAACACAGCAGAAAGCAATTTGCTCATGGAACCCACCCCAAGTGAGGTGAAGGTGTTATGACTGACAGACGTCCCTGCCAACCATTTCTGTCCTAAAAGAGATTAAAGGGGAGCCCGGAATATCCCTCTTACCTTTGCAATTGACTTCACTCATCTACTTCTCCAAAGGTTTAGATTCGCCCAGAAAAGAATGAAAAGGAAGAAGTCTTACGAAAGCTGAGGGCTGAAAACCATGCTGGTAATCCCCAAATGTTGTGGTTCTAAAACAGAGGGCAGTGGAAAAATACAAAACATTTCAGTTATAAAGTAGCTAAAATATACTTACTATAAGACATAAGAGCCCATTATGAGGAGAAATAACTTTATGTGTTATAAGACATAACAGAAGATGTAACAAATGGACAGATGCATCATGTTCACTAAAGGGAAGATTCAATATCTTTACAATGTTTGTCATCCTTAAATTAAACTCTATATTCCATGGAAATCACCTATCAAATCACAATACAGCATATCCTTAAACTGGACAAGTTGATTCTTATTTCATATGGAATGTAAGTGGCCAAGAATTGCTAACAACATATTGAAGAATACTAATAAAGATGGGGAAATCTCCTAGTAAATAGCAAGACGTTAGAAAGATTGGTGGAACACTGGATAGACAAATTGACTACACTTAGCAGAATAAGGAGACAGGAAACAGAAAAATATATAAAAAGACATTGACAATATGGCAGAAATTTGTTGTACAGCGGTGGGAAAGGAACAGGCTAGTCAACAAGTAATTGTGTGTAGAAACAGGGTGGGGAGGGTGGCAGATCCCTTCATCGCACTACCAAAAAAAAAAAAATTAAAATCTGGTGGATTACAAATCTATATTTGGGCTGGGCGTGGTGGCTCATGCCTGCGATCCCAGCACTTTGGGAGGCCAAGGCGGGCGGACCACTTGAGGTCAGCAGTTCAAAACTAGCCTGGCAACATGATGAAACCCCGTTTCTACTAGAAATACAAAAAATAGCCAGAGGTGGTGGCGCACCTGTAATCCCACCTACTAAGGAGGTTGAGGCATGAGAATCACTTGAACCCGGGAGGCAGAGGTTACAGTGAGCCAAGATCACACCACTGAACTCCAGCCTGGGCCACAGAGTGAGACTGTCTCAAAAAAAAAAAAAAAAAAAAAAAAAAAAATCTAAATTTAAAAGAAAAACGCCCAAACAACTATAAGAAAGTATATTAAAATATTTTTATGATCTTCGACTGGGGCAAGTTTCCTGAAGACCGTAAATGCATAAATTTTAAAGGAAAATATTGGAGTACCAAATTGGATGAAAGTCAAAAGTTTCTGTATAAGAGAAGACATTGGAAACCACACTAAAAGATAAGCCATAGACGAACAGATGTTTAAGATGTTTAAAAGGAATCAAACCCTAAATGGATTATTTCCTTCTCCAGCAAAGAAGTCCTACAAATCAATAAGGAAATAGAAGACTTAGAACAAAGTGATCAAGTAATATAAGAAGGTGATTCAGAGTAAAGGAGATTGAACAACTAAAAATATGAAAATTTGTTCAAACTCTAAAAATTAAGAAGGTATGCCTTTAAATAGCATTTGATACCATTAGAATGGTTAAAAGAATTACAAGACAGGGTAGTACCAAGTATTTTCAAGATGGTGGAAAATGAAATTTTTCACACTCTTGATAATTCTGTAAATCTGTTAAACTATTTTGGAAATACGTAGTAAAGTTGCAAATGTACCTCATTGTGATATTACAAACTAGTAATTTCATACACGCAAACACATACATTCCTGGGAAAAAAGCTCATAAACAACCAAGGATACACAAAGTATTGTTTGCAGTTAAAACAAAACCACAATAACCTTAATGTCAGGGCATATGTACAACAGTGAAAAATAAACGAACAGATGTACATATGTGAACCTGAATCCATCTCAAAAAGCATACATGACAGCCTGGGCAACTCAGTGAGACCTCCGTCTCTCTAAAACCAAACAAAAAACAATTAAAAAAAAATTAGCCCGGCATGGTGGCACATGCCTGTATTCCCAGTTACTCAGGAGGCAGAGGTTGGAGGATTGTTTGAGCCCAGGAGGTTGAGATTGCAATAAACTATGACCGTGTCACTGCACTCCATCCTGGGTGACAGAGAGAGACTCTGTCAAAAAAAAAAGAAAAAAAAATTGAGAAGAAAAAAAACAAGTGGCATAAATATATAGTTTGATATTATTTATGCATTTTTGTTAAAAAGAGAAAGCTATATTACAAATTGTTTTTAGAGATGTATGCATATTACATAAAAAAGTGATTGGCTCAGGAGATTAATGCGAGAGGAGAGAGGATCACTTGAGCCCAGGAGTTTGAGTCCATCTTGGGCAACATAACAAAACCCCACAAAAAAAAAAAAAAAAAAAAAAAAAAAAGCCTGATTGATTTGGAAAGATAGATTCTCCACTACTTGAGGACAGTAGGTATTTCTAGGGAGGATGAAAAAGTAAAATGTAAGTATGGTTTCAACTGTACATGTTATATTTTATTTCTGGGAAAAATTGGAACTTCGGTAAATATGGCAAAAATGCTAGTATTTGTTAAACACGAGCGTTGGATTTATGAATGTTCCCTATATCATTCAAAAAGTTTTTTTTTAATTTAAGAAGCTCAGTTGATTGGGTTCAGCAAAATATGTCGATGGCAGATTTAATTAAAAATTGGAAAGAAATCTGTTACTGTTTTATTCCAAGATTAGCCTTATTTTGTTTTGCATTTTAATCTTTTTCCCTTACATTTTATTTCTGTTAAACTACACTGCCTAAAATATAACAATTCCAAATAAAAGCAACCTCATGTATAATGTAATTTAATGTGCAATAATGTCAAAAGTCACACCTCATGGCAGAGACGGAAAAAAGCACAATTTCAGAATTTCTTGCAAAAAGATATTGCTTGAGTTACAATATCTCAAACAATAAAGAGAATAAATTCAAACCTTGAAAGGTCAAGGAATAATAAAACCATCTCATTATGCATTTACTAAAATGAGCAAACTTATACTTCATAAAACTTATGAATTGCTGCTGGTTGCAAATATATGCTGTACAGTTTTCAGTTCTCTTTTCTATTCTTCATGACATTTTCATGATATTTGAAAAGAAAAATACGAAAACATGAATTAGAAACCACTCATTCTCTAAAAAAAAAAAAAAAAAAATAGGAAGGAGGAAAGGGTGGAGGGAACAACGGAAGTAGGAAAATCCTGCTAGAATATGTTTGTTGCAAGGTCAGGTGAAATTTGTGATGTCAGGACTTATCTTAAATGAGCTCCATTTGATCTCCCAGTTTTTATGTTTTAATAATTTGTGCATTAAGCAGTGTTCTAAATTAAAGTAAGAACTGCTCTTGTATGCAAGATCGTTTAACCAGATGGTTTTTGGATCTCACTCGGTTGAATCTTGGAAAAACTTTTGTAAGAGTGAGGGTTTCCACCCCCCATCCACCATGAGTTGCAGAAAAACTGCAGCTTATCAATATGGGTTGAAGGAGTTAGAGGACCTTTTCACAAGTCTATCCTAATCAACCCAATTCTGCAGTCTGGCAGCATGGAGCACTCTTAATACCAGGTACTTGAAAGAAAAAGAAGGAGTTCTTTTTAGATAAACAAACTGGCAATGGAACAAGAGGCAACTGCTAACCACCCTTCTCCCTAATTTTCATCGCATGCCCATGGTCTGTAAATGCTTCCTCTTGGGTTGATCTTGGTTGATCCCCAATGACATGGCCATGGATGGTGATAGAAATGGCACAGGTGTATTTTCTCCCCAAGGATGCCACCAGGGGAGGGCTGAGAGAATGGAACTGATTCTCAGAATATCATCCGTACAGGATGGATGGGGAATTCCCAAGATTATGATAAAGTGGAGGCATATATTGTCTTGTCTTGTCTTGTCTTGTCTTGTCTTGTCTTGTATATATTTAGTGGATACAAGTGTAGTTATGTTGCATGGGTACATTGCATAGTGGTGAAGTCTGGGTTTTTAGTATATCCATCACCTGAAAAATGTACATTGTACCCATTACATTATTTCTCATCCTTCATCCCCTCCTCACCTTCCCAGTCTCTAATACCTATTATTTCACATTCTATGTCCAGCTGTACACATTATTTAGCTCCCTCTTATAAATGAGAATATGTGGTATTTGACTTCCTGTTTCCGATTCTTTCTCTTAAGATAATGTCCTCCAGTTCCAGCTATGTTGCTGCAAAAGACATGATTTTATTCATTTTTTTCTGACTGAGTAGTATTCCATGGTGTATATATAACACATTTTCTTTCTCCAATCATCCACTGATGGACACTTAGGTTGATTCCATATCTTTGTTATTGTGAATAGTACGTTGTTCAAAAGAAGACATAAAAATGGCCAAACAAGCACATGAAAAAATGCTCAATATCACTAATCATCAGAGACCGGCAAATTAAAACAATGATGAGATAGCATCTTACTCCTGCAAGAATGGCCATTATTAAAAAGCCAAAAAGATTACAAATGTTGGTGATGATGCAGAGAAAAGGGAACTCTTAAACACTGCTAGTGGGGATGTAAATTAATACAACTTCTATGGAAAACAGTATGGAGATCTGCCAAAGAACTAAAAATAGAACTACCATTCGATCCACCAATTCCACTACTGGGCATCCACCCAAAGGAAAGGAAATCATTGTATCAAAAAGATACCTGCACTTGTTTGAAGGTATTTTATAATCCTCCCTGTAGCTCATGAACACACAAAGCAAGCAGGAACATGTCCTCTTTTCCTCCCTTCTCAAATCTCTCACCTTTCAGAGGATGGTTTATCTTTCATTGACTTATTTCTCCTACTTTAGAGAAGTAGCAGGTTTGAACATCAATGGCCCTTTGATCATGTTGACGATGACACATTATAACAACACTTAGGAATTAAAATAGGTATGGCCATGTGTCCCAACATGGCCTCTGGTACATACGTTAACAATATACATTCTACTGTGGTTACTAAAGGCTGGGAAGCATAGAGAGCAGGGGAGACTAAGGAGAGGTTGGTTAATGGATATGAACTTACTACTAAATGGGAGGAATAAGTTTCTGTGTGCTGTAGTATTGTAGGGTGAACTGTGATTATCAATAATTTAGGGTGTATTTTCAGAAAGCTAGGAGAGAGGATTTTTAATGTTCCCAACACAAAGAATGATAAACATTTGAGGTGATAGATGTGCTAATTAACCTGATTTGATCATGACACATTGTATACATGTATCAAAATATTCCTCTGTACCCTATAAATATGTACAATTATTACCTATCAAGTAAAAATAAAAGGAAAACATACATATTCTAAAGCAAATCCTGATATGATTTAACATTTTCTTCTTCTCAAGTTGAGATGGTCATAAACCACACAGTTACAGAAATGTCACACACATCTGAAACCAGCTAAGCGAGATTTTTTTAATGTGTAAGGACGCTGAAAACATATTACTCAGGAAGCCTTCCTGGAAATATATAAACACTTGGAGATGTACTCCAATAAAATGAGAGCCCAATCAATTGAAGTCGATTCACGTAATCAATTAAATTATATTAAATAAGAGACCAATCAATTAAAATCAATTTCAATTTTTTTACAATTCACTATGAAAGGCAGTAAGACTTGAGAGGAGAAGTGGTAAATAAAGGATCTCTTAAACCATGTTATTAAGTCTAAATAATTCCGAGAAACACCATTGTAAAATGGAATGTAAATACTATATTCTTGAAAGAACTTATACCAGTGGGATAAATTATGATTATGTAATTTTTTAAAGGTATATATATTTGAAATTTTTATCTTGGGAAAGCTGAAGAAATAATGCTAACACACAGGTAAAATTTAATGGATGACAAAATGAAAAAATCATAAAACTGATCAACAGATTCAAGTACAAATCTCTGACTCTCACTTAAAAATGTTCAAGAGGAAAAAAAGATAAAAATAGAGATGGAGAAAGAGAGATTGCTAAAGTAGAAAACCGTAGAATTGATAAATGGGCTATAATTATAGATAAGGATGACATAACAGTATCTTAAAAGTACTTAATAGAACACTATCTTATTAAGTTTTAAAATCTGTATGAAAGCCATGCTTAAAATATAAATTTATAAATTAAGAAAATTTAGACTAACTAAAAAGATCATTTACCATGGAAGAAATCTAACATGTTGTTAAGGATCTTGACTTCACAGAAGGCAAATTTCCCCTTCGAAGAATTTTGGAGAATTTATTTCTCAGCACTTTTTCCCACTGGGTGTGCATGCTTGTCTTGTTAGATCCAGGTGGCTTAATGAGTTGACCAATCATATTTGAGAAGGAGGAACGTGGTCGTAGGTGGAGAAGAAATAATTTTAAAACCAGCTGTCTTAGTCAGATGGCCAACCTATTTTTATATCCCTGTGGCCAGTGGGTGTGGCTGTCATGCCAGCATGCACACTAGCTATAGAATTATGGGGGGCTACCGGCTTCCCAGAGCTGGGTGACCTCAGAGAGGTGGTGCAGCAGTACAGGTGGCACAGGATGACACAGGTGTTCTTCAGCTGAACAAACAGATTCAAGCTATCGATGCCACTGTGAAACCTGAGACTGAATGCCTGTAAATCAAAGAAAATGACTGAGCCAAGTCTCAATCAGGAGGTTGAGCCTTATTAGGAGGTTTATTTATTAGGAGGTTTATTTGCTGTATTAGTCCATTTTCATGCTGCTAATAAAGACATACTTGAGACTGGAATTTAAAAAGAAAAAGAGGCTTAATGGATGCACAGTTCCACGTGGCTGAGGAGGCCTCACAATCATGGCAGAAGGCAAAAGGCACATCTTACATGGTGGCAGACAAGAGAGAATGAAAACCAAGGAAAAGGGGTTTCCCCTTATGAAACCATCAGATCTCATGAGACTTATTCACTACCACAAGAACAACATGGGGGAAGCCGCCCCCATGATTCAATTATCTCCCACCAGGTGGCTCACGTCTGTAGTTCCAGCACTTTGGGAGGCCAAGGCAGGAGGATCACTTGAGGACAGGTGTTTGAGACCAGCCTCAGCAACATAGTGAAACATCACACACACATACAACACACACACACACACACACATACACACACTCTTAGACATTAGAATTGCACAATCCTAACATAGGAAGCAATCACATCATGTTTATGCTTATTTACAGCAACATGTTTATGCTTATTTACTTTATCTTATTGGACAATTTTCCAGAAACTGTTCTAAGCCCTTTATGATGTTAATACTATCCCCATTTCGCAGATGAGAAAACCAGGGCACAAAGGGATTATGTGACTTGCCCAAAGTCACGTAGGCAGTGAGATACAGGCTTAAACTTTTAATTCTGGAATACTTTTATGTTTACAAAATATTGAAAATGCTATTAAAGAGAGCTCTTGTTTAGCCCACATTCTGTTCCCTCCGTTAGTATCTTGGACTTCCACGGCACGTTTGTTGCAACGAAGTCACCCATTACTTTTTTTTAGTAAACTCCAGACATTATTCCAATGTCTTTAGATTTTCCCTGATGTCCCTTTTGTATTTCAGGATCTCACCCCAGACACCACATTGCAGTGAGTCATCAAGTCTCCTTGGACTCCTCTGGCTGTGACAGTTTCTCAGACTTTCCTTGCTTTTTATGACCATGATGGTTCTGAGGAGCACTGTTTAGGTATTTTTTAGAATGCCCTGCAATTTGGGCTTGTCTGGTGCCTTTCTCATGATTAGACTAAGGTTAGATGTTTTGGGGAAGAAGACCACAGAGGCAAAGTGCCGTGTTCCTCACATCACATTAAGGGTACGACTCTCAACACGACTTATGTGAAAGGAAAATGTCTTGGGCCCTTAAAATGACTAAGCTAAAGAGAAAAGTCCAGCTGGGAACTGCTTAGACCAAAGCTGCCTCCCATTCTATTCAAAGTCATCCCTCTGCTCACTGAGATAATGCATATCTGATTGCCTCCTTTGGAGAGGCTAATCAGAAACTCAAAAGAATGTAACCATTTGTCTTTTATCTACCTATAACATGGGAGCCCTCTCCCCACTTTGAGTTGTCCCGTCTTTCTGAACCAAACCAATGTTCATCTTACATACATTGATTGATGTCTCATGTCTCCCTAAAATGTATGAAACCAAGCTGTGCTCTGACTACCTTGGGCACATGCTGTTAGGACCTCCTGAGGCTGTGTCACCGGCACCCGTCCTCAACATTGGCAAAATACACTTTCTAAATTAACTCAGACCTGTCTCCAATATCCGGGGTTCACATTTTTGTAACCGTGGAAGGATTCTGAGTTGTGGGATATGATGAGGTTTCTCTTCCAATAGCCTAATGAATCCTTTATTCTTTAATTCGTAGTACCCTCCCGCCCCCCCACACCCCTGTTTCCTTTTTCTCTTTTTTTCTTTTCTGCCTTTGTTACATGCCCGGACATGCCACAGTACCAGGCATATCTTTACCAGCTCACATTCCTTTCCTTATTTGGAAGCAAGACTAGCTCTCTAGCTCATTGCAGAGAGCCCTTCCCCTTTTCCCCTCTCTCCCTTATGTGCCCACCTTATCTAAAGAAAGTTCAAATGTTTAGCTAACCAGGATTAGTTCAGATTGTGCAACCTGACCCCAGCCAATGGGAAAAGGATACCAGGGCAAGACCTGCGTCAGGAATAAAGGCTTTCATGCCCCTTTGTTCAGGTGTGCTCTCATAGCGACTGGCCAAGGAGAAACACCTCTCTGCGCAGAAGTAAAATTGCTTTGCTAAGAATCCTTTTTTCCAGTGTTCAAATTCTTTAGAATTTTGAGTGTTATTACCAACATGAGTGGAGGTGCCCCTGACCTTTGACAAATCTCCTATCGGTGCTTGGTAACAGTATGAGGTAACTTTATGGCTCAAACCAATAGGACAATTTGGTGAGGCCTGGAAGCACCCACTCCAGAGAATCCCTGATCTCCCACTGATGATGTGGACGTGATCACCTGGCCAAGGTCATGACTGTCAGGTTTATCCACTGTAAAATGACTTCTTCCTCTCCTTTGCACATTGTACTCTTTGGAAATAAGTCTCAAAGCACAGCCTACACTCAAGGGTGGAGTGAAGCATGGATTTTCAGACAAGATGTGTGTTCTTAGCCATTACATAATCACAAAACTGGGAATCACTAAATGATGGGAAAAACAAATTGAGTTCCAATCCTGTCTTCCCATCCTTCTTTAGTTGGTTTTGTGTGCTTCTGAGAAACACACTCCCTCATGGGAAACCTTTGGTCTAGGAGCGAGACTCACAAGTCAATAGAACAAAGGTTATCATATGAGGTTATGAACAGAAATAGCAATGGATATCGCTGCTGGGTGTTCAGAGAAGGTCTGGCTGAGGGGGTGTCTTTTCTGCTGAATCTTGTTGAATAAGTAACAGTTATCCAACATAAAGGTAAATTATTGCCAACTAAGAAACCACCCATGCTAAGAGCTGGAGACTTGAGTAGAGACCTAAGTTCACTCTTCTTGGAGCCCAGAGTGCTAGAAGTGAGGCACCAAGTGACAGACCTGAAAAGAAACTCACAAAGCACATCTCAAAGAACTTTGAAGTTCAAGACTCAAGACTTGAACAGAAATGTGTGGCAACTAGTGGGGTTTGAGAGCTGACATTGGATCTTTAATTTCTAATAGAGAACATCAATATATCAGAGTACTAACTCACTTGGTTTCTAAAGCCATGGCTTACTCAACTGTAAAACATCTATAGTCCAGACCCTTGCCAAGAGATGTAGTCTTTTTATTTTTATTTTATTTTATTTTTTTAGACACAGAGTCTCACACTGTTGCCCAAGCTGGAGTGCAGTGGTGCTATCATATTTCACTGCAGTCTTGAACTTCCTGGGCTCAAGCTATCCTCCTGCCTCAGCCTCCTGAATAGCTAAGGATGCAGGTGTGTGCCACCATACCCAGCTAATTTCTTTTAACTTTTTGTAGAGACAAGGTCTCGCTGTGTTGCCCAGGTTGGTCTTGACCTAATGGCCTCAAACAATCCTCTCACCCCAGCCTCCCAAAGCACTGGGAGTACAGGCATGAGCCACTGCATCCAGGCCAGGGGATACAGTCTTAAGCTACGAGTTGTCTGAGTCTTAACAAAATCTCAGTGGACTAAAAACTGGTGAAAAACCAACTAAAATGGGATACCCATTGTCACTCATCACATTAGCAAAGATTAACACACTTCAAATACCCTTGAAAATATCGTTCTTGGCTGTTCCTGTTCAACATTCAAAATGTATATGCCCTTTGAAATAACCGTGTCATTTTCATAGTATAACCTGTAAAATAAGCTACAGCTGCACTCAACCAAAATGTACAAACAGGTTCATACAATTATATTTCACAGCGTTTTTGTTTCTAGTAGCAGAAGCTGGAAACAAAGTTAATGTCCACCAAAGGAAAGAAGAAAAGAAGGAGGGAAGGAAGGAGATAAGGAAAGAAGGAAGGGAGGGAGGGAGGGAAAAAAGGAAGGAAGGAAGGACGTTAAAGCCTCCAGTACTTCATACTGAGTTCCTGTACATTTCAGTGTGATGATAATTTAAAATGTCAACAGATAATGTTAAATAAAGGAGAAGTTACCAAATAACAACTGTAGGTCGCATTTATACTCCATCATATTTCATACATAAATACATATATGCAAAACCCAGAATATTTTTGAAGAGACACGCAACTAATTGTTAAAAGTTATTTCTGGAGAGCAGGATGGGAATAGTTTGATCCTTTTATATTATTTTATTTAAAAATCTCTTTCTCAACAGTTCAGTTTATGACAGTAATTTTTGTGGGAAATTGTAGGAGGTTGTTCCAGGCATCTCTCCTCCCCAGTATTTTGTATCATTACATCAAAGGCACCTTTCAGTAGACTGTCAGCTTAAAAATTAGTATTCCGGGCTCCCAAAGATCGATTTGCCATCTCTGCTTTGCATTTTTGTGTCCTGGGGTTGGCTCACTGAGGAGGCCTCATGTGTCTGTAGGTTTAGGGCTGTTTTCCTTTATCAACCACAGGAAAACCACTGTTTTCCCTGACAAACTTGTGTGGGCTTATATATGCATAATCTCACACACACACACACACACACACACACACACATATTCTTTATTAAAATGTAAAATCTCACTAAAAGCTTTTGAACAAAATAAAAACTCATTAATTTATATTTTCTTTTTAGCTTAAATTAGAGGCACACATGAGGTAAGTGAAAGAAAGAGAGAAAGAGGGATGGAGGTAGGGAGGGAGACAGGGAGGGGGCAGGAAGGACAGAAGGAAGGAAGAAAGGAAAGGGGGAAAATGAAAAGAAGGTGTGAGGGACAAAGGAAGGAAAGAAGGAAGGAAGGAAGGAAGGAAGGAAGGAAGGAAGGAAGGAAGGAAGGAAGGAAGGAAGGAAGGAAGGAAGGAGAAGGGAAGGGAAGGAGGGAGGGAGGGAGGGCGGAAGGAAGGAGGGGAGGAAGGAAGGTAAAAGGAAGGGAGAAAGGAAGGAAAAGAAAAGGAGAGGAGAGAAATCAGTGAGGGAGTAACTGTAAATAAGATGATTGAGACTATAACTGGATAAATGACTTAATAAAGTTGTATGTGATTTGAGGTCTCTGATAAATT
Source organism: Piliocolobus tephrosceles (assembly GCF_002776525.5). Classification (NCBI taxonomy): domain Eukaryota; kingdom Metazoa; phylum Chordata; class Mammalia; order Primates; family Cercopithecidae; genus Piliocolobus; species Piliocolobus tephrosceles. The sequence continues at coordinate 17,212,026 of NC_045456.1, read as the reverse complement.
TCTTCCACTTTATTTTCATATATTTTTTACGAAACCAGTGTAACCACTGAGTACCATTTTTCTTTCCTGCACTGTAGGTTGATTTTAAAGAAACATTAGTGGTTCACAGCCAGGAAAGGATGCTAGTGTCAGCGGCCTGCATGGACCATAAATAAACATTTCAAAGGAGCAATGGTGCATTCAGTAACTGTCTCTCAAATTGCATGCCCAAACGTGGCATGTGGAGCCAACACCAGGTAAAAGACTGCAGGGTGATGAGAAGGAGCATGGATTGAGCCATTGGGCCTGTGCTGACTCCAGCCTTTGCATGGAGCTCATCCGCTTACGCTTGAAGCCTTGTCTTCCACAGGGAGAAGGAACAGGAATGCTGGATATAGGGGGATGGACACCAGGTGACAGGATTAAGCAGGGTTTTTAAGGGACATGGCATGGGGTAAAGGAGCAAGACTTGAGGCAGAGGAGGGAGCCAGCCAGGCTGCTTGGGAGAGGCACGCTTCTGTCTCAGTGAAGACCAGACCAGAGCAGCCAGTCCAGGGGGCTCTGACTCCTTCCAGGAATGGGGAGGAGGAGCTAGGGGCATCGGCAGGAGAAAATAAAGTCACATAGGTGAAGTAGAGGTGGAGGAGGCCTGATGGGGGCAGCGCCTCAGAACCTCATGGGGACTCTGGCCTTGACTCTAGAGAAATGGTAGCCACTGCAGCGTTTTGAGTCAAGGGCTGACATCATCAGATGAACTGGGTTTCCCAGTCAAAGGCTCCCTTCAGCTGCTGTGCTGAGGGTATTTGGTTTGGGGGAGGCTTCTGCAGGAATCCGGAGAGAGATGGTCCATTGCAGCTCAGACCAGAAGGGTGAAGGAGAGGTTGGGCTGCGGATCTAATTTGAACACACTGAGATTTAGAAAGGTGAGAGATTGGGCCAAACTCATGATGAGGAGTGGGATCCACAGTTTAAACTCGGATCTGCCCTAAAGCAAAGCCTTTTGTTTTTTTTTTGTTGTTGTTGTTGTTGTTTTTTTTTTTGAGATGGAATCTCACTTTGTTGCCCAGGCTGGAGTGCAGTGACAGGATCTCTGCTCACTGCAGCCTCCACCTCCTGGATTCAAGTGATTCTCCTGCCTCAACCTCTGGAGTGGCTGGGATTACAGGCATCTGCCACCATACCCAGCTAATTTTCATATATTTGCTAGAGACAGGGTTTCACCATACTGGCCAGTCTGGTCTCGAACTCCTGACCTCAAATGATCTGCCCACCTTGGCCTCCCAAATTGTTGGGATTACAGGCATGAGCCACTGCGCCTGGCCAAGCAAAGATCACTTCTGTGACAGCTGTTTCTGCCTTGACAGGGATCCAGACTGCTTCCACCTTTGCAAAACTCAACAAAAAAATCTCATTTCAAGAATTATGCCTTGTTGAGTAGTGGAGGGAAGAAACAGGGAGGTGTTATCCAAAGGGTATGAAGATTCAGATAGCAGGAGGAATAAGTTTTTGAGATCTCTTATGCAGCAAGGTGGCGATAGTTAATAAAAAATTTATTGCATATTTCAAAATGGGTAAGAGATTAAATTTCAAACCTCTTATCACAAAAAATGGTAAGTAAATGAGACGATGGGTATGTTAATAGTTTAATCATTCTACAATGCATACATACAGCAAAACATCACATTGTGCCTCATAGATGTACACAATTATGATTTGTCTATTAAATATATTATTAGGCCTGGTGGGTTGGCTCATGTCTGTAATCCCAGTGCTTTGGGAGGTCGAGGAAGAAGGATTGCTTGAGCCCAGGAGTTGAAGACGAGTCTGGGCAATGTAGCAAGACGCTATTTCTGCAAAATAAAAAAATTTAGTGGTGTACACCTGCAGTCCCAGCTACTCAGGAGGGTGAGGTGGGAGGATTGCTTGAGCGTAGGATTTCGAAGCTGCAGTGAGCCATGATCACACCCTGCTACACAGTGAGACCATCCTGGGCTACACAGTGAGACCCTGTCTCTAATAATAATAATATTAATAATAATGATAATTAAACAAAAATTAAAGAATGTTGCCTTAGATTGTGCAGCAGTGGAGTGCTAGCAAAGGCCATGTTGTGGGGGCCTCTCTTGGATTTATGAGAATCAGGTACACAGAGGAATTACATATAGGAGGCCTGATGCTTGCAGTTTATCAATACAAAGCTGGAATATGCATTGCAAGCAATTTACAAGTGAATGAATCATATTAATACAGAATGCCTGCTGGATCCAATTGGTTACATAGTATTCAAGTGCTCCCAACCGCAATCTGTTCTACATCAAAATAATTCATTTAACCTCTTGCTTATCAATGACTTTGCTATGTGAGCCAGTGATATTCAGGAAGGGGGTGCATATCATGAACTTTTCCTGTGCTCCTCACATCACTTGATGGTTTTCAGAGGGCCAGTTTTACTCAGGGCAGGCTGGTTTCTTTTTAACCAAGTTAAGATTGCACCCTGTTAAAGAGATAAAAATATGTTTTCATGGTTCAGGTAGTGTTGGGCTGAGACCATCCACACATGGGATACAGATCTGTCCACACTACCCTCTTCTCCAGGTGTTTTCAGTGACTAACCACCCTAGACACTGCGAAGTGAAGGAAAACGTTTTGCCTCAACATAAAAAAAAAATGTTATGAGGTCATTAAAAATGCTGAGGAAAGCAGAAAAGATAAAACCTCCGTAGAAGCAAAATACACTTATTTTTGCTTACCTTTCTCCCTTTGTGTATTTACTTATTTTACATAAGTATCACATAAAAATAAACTCAGACATAGAAGCTACAATGTTTCACATAATGATCTACCTACTTAAGTGAAGAAATAAAATATTACTAACAACTGCAGTCTCCTGTGTATACTTTTGCAATCAACCTTCACTCCCCCCCACCTTGTAGTAATTCATCCCTCTCTTGAATTAATCTTTTAATCTGTTCCATGCACTGCTTTATACTTTTATAATAGTGGTGTTCACACTCCACTTATACACTTGATTTATACAGCTTGCATCTGCACATGTATTTAGCATCTTTTGCATGCCTTAAACTTTACACTGTATTCTCTTCTATGTGCTCCAGAATGCCTTGATCCACACTATGTTTTTGAAGCTCACCCAAGTTGATCATTGAGCTCTCATTCATTCACTTTTCACTGCTGGATTATAATTCATGCATGACTCTTTCATTCACCCATTTTAGGTTGAATATTTAATATAATTTGCTTTTGCATTCAATTCTGCAATAAATATTCTTTTGCATGTATGCATTTGAAAATATGCAAAAACCAGAATTTCAGAGTGGAAGAGTGTTCACGCCCTCGACTTTACCAGATAGCTCCCACTGCTCTTCAAAATCTCTACAGCCACGAAAGCTCTTACTGCCTCTGAGTTTCTCTTGCTTCACGTTCTTCCCAGCACTTGATTCTTTAAAAAATAATAAATGACTATTTTTCCAACTTTCTGGTTTGCTTTTTAGATTGATTGAAATTTCTTTACTGTGTTTTCCTTAACTGGTGAGAAATAATACATTCTGTTTCCCTTCTTTCTATCTGGGTCTCTTGTCTTTATTATGTTACGGCTTGAATGTGTAAGTCTGATGAAAATTTCTCTGTGGCTGGGTGTGATGGTTCACACCTGTAATCCCAGTACTTTGGGAGGCTGAGGGGGGAAGATTGCCTGAGGTCAGGAGTTTGAGACCAGCCTGGACAACATGGCAAAACCCCATCTCTTAAAACAACCAAACAAAAAACCAGCTGGGTGTGGTGATGTACACCTATAGTCCCAGCTACTCAGAAGGCTGAGATGGGACAATCGCTTGAACCCAAAAGGTTGAGGCTGTAGTGAGCCGAGATCGCACCACTGCACTCTAGCCTGAGCAATAGAGTGAGTGAGACTGTGTCAAAAAATTACATAAAAATAAGAAAATTTCTTTGTAGTGATCCAGGTGGGATGTGTATCTCCAGTCTTTTCTAAATTCTATTAAATTATCAAAGATTAATTCTTCCTCTCTCCTATTCTCTTGAATTTTTGCTTCTGCAAATCCATTGAGTTCACAGTAGGCATCTATGCGATATGTCTTCATCTCTCTTTCTTCTTTGGCAACTGTTTTTCTCCTGGTGCTACCTTCTGGGTAATCTTTTCAGAAGTACCATCAATCTTTGACCTCAGTCAAATCCATTGAGGTTTTTATTTAATTAATATCTACTCCAGGCATGGCACAGTGGCATGCACTTGTAATCTCAGCCCTTGGGGAGGCCAAATCGGGAGGATTGCTTGAGCTTAAGAATTTGAGACCAGCCTTGGTAACATAGTAGGACCTCATCGCTATTAAAAATAATAATAAAAAAAAAAAATTAGTTGGGCAGGGTAGCATGCACCTGTATTTGCAGATACTCAGGGTGTTGAGGTGGGAGGATGACTTGAGCCTGGGAGATTGAGGCTGCAGTAAGCCATGATCATGCCACTGTACTGAAGCCTAGGCAACTGATCAAGACTTTGTCTCAAAAAAAGAAAAGAAAAAAAAAAAAAAAGAAGAAAAAGAAAAAATAATCTACTCCATTAAGGTATTTCTAAATCAATAATGACACATTTCATTTGTAAATGTTTATTCCTTCATTCAAGAAAAAAACATTGAAAACTTTATTGAGCTTCTGGTATATTCTAGATAAGAAATACAGCAAAAGAAGAAGAAAAAATTTAAACCTGTATCCTCAGTGAATTTTATATCATAGTGAGGGAAGATACAATGAACAATCAATATGAAAAATAAATAAGTGGTCTAGTAGACTGAATAATGCCCTCCTATCCCCAAAGATATTAGGTCCTAATACCTGGAACCAGGAAAGGTTACTTTATATGAAAACAGCCTCTTTGAAAATGCAATTAAGGATTTTGAGGTAATGGGATTATCCAGGTGGGCCCTAAATATAATTATGTGTATCCTTATAAGAAAAAAGTAGATATTATTGCACATATATCCAAAGAAAATAAATCATTCTGCCATAAAGACATATGCACACATATGTTCACTGCAGCACAGTTCACAATAGCAAAGACATGGAATCAACCTAAATATCCATCACTGGTAGACCAGATAAAGAAAGCATGGTTCATATGCACCCTGGAATACTATGCAACCATGAAAAAGAATGAGATCATGTCCATTGCACCAACATGGATGGAGCTGGAGGCCATTATCCTAAGTGAAGTAACATAGGAACAGAAAACCAATAACTGTACATTCTCAGTTATAAGTGAAGCTAAACATTGAGAACAGATAGACACAAAAAAAGGGAGCAATAGATACTGGGGCCTGCTTGAGGGTGGACAGTGGGAGGAGGGTGAAGATTCAAAAACCACTTATCAGGTACTGTGCTGATTACTTGCGTGATGAAATAATCTGTATACCAAACACCTGAAACTCGCAATTTTCCTAAACATACCTGCACGTGTAACCCTGAACCTAAAATAATAGTTTTTGAAAAAGAGGAGGCAGAGAGACATTTGCCACACACAGAGGACAAGACAATGTAGAGAAAGAAAGATCTGTGTGCTGATCTTCAAGATGGGATTCAGGCTAAAGGAAGATTTAGATTCAAGCAAAGGAAGGCCAGCTACCACCAAAAGCTGCACTGGATAAGGAAGGATCCTCCCCTAGAGCCTTCGGCGGCAGCTCAGCAGTTCTTGATTTCAGACTCTGGCCTTCAGAGCTATGAAGAAATACATTTCTGTTGGTTTTAAGCCACCCAGTTTGTGGTGATTTGCTAAAGCAGCCCGAGAAAGCAAATACAGTTGGCAAGAAATATTATGAAGAACATTAGAGGTGAGTAGCTAGTGCTTGGGGTAAGGAGTTGCAATTTAGATAAAGTGGTGAGAGAAGACTGCTCTGAGAAGGCAAAGATCTCAAGAAGGGAGGGGAGAGGATTGTTTCTGGAACTTGGTAATAGCTGGGGAGAGCTTTGCAGCGAGAGTAAGCAGTAAGTATTAGGACCCTGAGGGAGGAGCATTCCTGGAATGCCCTAGGCATCCAGAGTGGCTGTGGATCAGTGAGGGAGGGAGAGTAGTAGGAGGTGGGGCCACAGAAGTGATGGTGGGGACCAATCTTTGCACATCACTGCAAGGTTCTCAAATTTTAGGATGCAAGAGAGGGGTATAGTAGGATATTGAGAAGTTTCCCTGGTCTCTGCCCAACAAATGCCAGCAGCACCACCCACCCCATTTCCTGTTTCCAGGTTGGGAGGTTGGCACAACTTTGTCTCCTATTTTAAAAGAATTACTCCATCAACTGGGTTTAGAATAACCTTGAGGGTTTTGTGCTGTCAATGTGAGCACTGACACAAAAAATACAAATATTATTACTATTATCCTAAAAGACCCAATGGTAGCAGTTTCTAGAAGGTCATGATGAGATTAATGAGAAGAGGTCATATTCTGGACATGTTTTTAAAACTCAACAGGCAGGACTTAATGAACTGGATATGAAAAAAAGGAGTAGATGAAAATGCCATCATGGCACCCTAGAAAACCTTGGACAATGCTAGCAGATGCAGGTGTAGGCAGTGCTTGATGCAAGTCTTGGTTTCTGGTATCCCAGGGAATATGGTCGGTCCCCCAGTCCACATCATCTACTTTAGTCCATGTACAAGAGTTCTTAGACACTCAGAAACACACACAGTTTCTAGAACTGAGGACAATTCTACGGTTTATGAAACCATCATGGATGATGGGCAACAATGTAATGGAATCTGTTGGTGCCATGCGTGTCGATTTCTGAGAAGTGTTGTGAAGCTTTATTGGGACTCTGGTCATTGTTGTCTTCTTTTCCAGATGAGTAGCTCCCAACTCCGTCTGCACCTCAGAACCACGTGGGGAGGTTTAAAGAATCCTGTACCCCAGCTGAACCCCACATCAGTGACTTTCAAGTCTCTCAAGCATGGAATCCAGGCATAAGTATTTTTGAAAGTTGCCCTTAGATTTTTCCTAAATGTTTTCAGCAACGGTCCATTTTCTCTTCATCTTTATCCCATAAACTAGTGATACTCTACAGGGATTATTCTTTCCCTAGGGATATTTGGCCATGTCTGGAGACATTTTGGGTTGCAATAACCCAGTTAGCATCTGTTGGGTAGAGACCAGGGATGTTACTCAGTATCCAGCAATGCGCAGCACAGCCCCTACCACAGAGAATGACTTCACCCTCAAATGTCAAAGTTGAGAAAACCTACCCCAAACGTTCAAATGTCAAAGTTGAGAATGAGAAAACCTGCCTCAAACCCAGGGAATTTGATTATTGCATTGATGGGTTCATTAATCACTGCCAGACATTTGTAAATGCCTTTCCTCTTTTTTCGGTGCTTTTGAATTTAATTGACAAATTGAAGGTCGCATGGGAAGAAAACAAGGAAATAGAGGAAGACAGAGCTAGAGTACAAACACCTGCGTTGGAGTCACCATTTCCTGCAGCCCTGAGTGCCTCTAGTAGCTAGTGAGGGGGACAATTAGCAGTTTTTGAGAGTGATGAGAACAACTATTTGCATGTTCTTTTCCTTTCTGAATGTGTTTGTGAGAGCCGAGTTAATCATCTGATAGAGCCACATTCACACGCCAGGTGTTGCGGTTGAACACCAATGTCTATTTCCTCAAGGTTTCAAAAATGGTGCACGGAAGGGCCTACTTTTTGCTGAAATCATGCGCGTGGATGATGGGAACACTTCCACTCTCAAGAGTCACATGGAATGCCTTAGGAAGCTGCAGCGACCTAGAAGCAGTCAAGGACAATTTCCTGATAGGGGTTTGCTTTTCTGAGTAACCACTTCCTGAGCTTGCTTCTCTGCTTGTGGGACATTATTTTTCAGACTGGCTCAAATAGGTTATCAATTTGGAGCAATATTGCTCCTCTCCAGGGACTTTTGGCCATGTCTGAAGACATTTTTGGTTGTCGCAACTGGAAATGGCAGAGTGTGTGTGTGTGGGGGGCGGGGGGGGGGGGTGCTGCTAGCATTTGTTGGGCAGAGGCCAGAGATGCCGCTTAACATCTCCAAAGCAGAGGAATGCCCTCCACAATAATTGTCCAGTCCCTGATGTCAATAGTGTCAAGGCTGAGAAACCCTAGAAAAAGAACAGTAGGATAAAGAAAAAATGAATGAACTTACAAATAATCTCTACTATGTGATTTAGATAGAGGCACAAATATTTCCTGTCTTCTCCAAATATTTCCTCCTTCATCTGTTGATCTTCAGGGGAGTTTTACTGTAAAACTTTGAGCTTGTCTTCACGTTCTAAGAGGGATGGAACCTGAGCTAAAATTTAATACCTGGCTATTCTTGGAGTAGTATTTTAGTTTCTAGAACCTGGGAATAGGCAGTGCCCAACTGATGCTCTTCTCATTTATTTATTAGCCTACTAAGATTTTGTGAATGGTTACAGTAAAAACAATGGTCAAATTTTATTTATGCCAGAATGTCTCTGTCATGTCTGATCATAGATACCTTTAGCAGGGTAATTTCTACTATTCCCTATTCCATTAGGGTGATCATCTCATCCCGGTTTGCCCAATACTGTCACAATTTCAGGAGTGAAAGTCCCATATCCTGGCAACTTTCTGTATTGTGGGGTCGGTGGTCACCCTGCATTTCATGGAATTGGTTTTCCAAGTAATAATTTTTGTGAAATGCAGCACTGGTGCTTGTTTGTCATTTTATTTTATTTATTTGATATTTGATATTTTATTTGGTATTTGGCATTTTCCCAAAAGATAACTTGATAATTAGCATTCTCCCATTGGGAAAATAATTGATCAAAAATCTCTTGTCATGGAATAGACACTTCTTTGTACACATGGTTGGACCTTTAACCAGGGAGAGGAAAGATTGTATTTTTAACAATTAAGGATACCTATTTTAGAGAGTTGGTTCTAAATTATTCTGGCTTTTTCATTTCAATATTAAATTTATTTTTATCAGATTTTATAAAGCTCAAGGACCACTAGAGATGTCCCTAAGAGTAAGGTTTTTGATAATTTAAAGAATCTCTTTTTGGGTGCCTGTTAGTATTGCAATCACTTTTTCCTTTTCCAACATAAGGTCATACATTAAATTTAAATAATAGCCTTATTAATAATTGGAACCCACTGGGGAGATCCCCGAGAAGGCCCAAAGCCCACATGTTGACCCCAAGTGAGTGCATTCATTGAAATGTCATTTCAGTAATACCAAGAGGGCTAATAATGATACACCCTCTGGTGCTCCTCATCCCACACTTTCACAGCATCTTATCAACAAGTTCTAATACAATAATCTTACGTGCACTTGATAGAAGAATTGCCATTTTAATTAAAAAACTTGGCAGAGGCCGGGTGCAGTGGCTTATGCCTGTAATCTCAGCACTGTGGGAGGCCGAGGTGGGCAGATCACCTGAGGTCAAGAGTTTGAGACCAACTTGGCCAACATGGTGAAACCCCATCTCTACTAATAATACAAAAATTACCTAGGCGTGGTGGGGCGCACCTGTAATCCCAGCTACTCTGGAGGTTGGGGCAGGAGAATTGCTTGAACCTGGGAGGTGGAGGTTGCAGTGAGCCGAGATTGTGCCACTGCACTCCAGCCTGGGCAACAGAGTGAGACTCCATCTCCAAAACAAACAAACAAACAAGCAAAAAAACCCGGCAGAGACTGAAATTGTTTGCACCTCCAAGTCTTAGTTTTCCTCTGCAGCTCTAAGCCAGTGGAAAATTGGCAAATTCCAACACAATTTTTGAGAATTATCTATGTGACATCAAACATGTTAGGTTACATTCCCCAAATGGATTCATATATGCATACATGTGGCAACAGTTGCATAGGTAAATGAATGTAACTATAGGAAGTCAATAGGAATTCAATAGATGTTTGTATGCGAATTTAATTGAAACTGATGTGTGTCTATATGCATATATACATATATACACACATTTATACATATAGACATACATAGACACACATGAATATACATAGATAAGGTAGATATAGATATATAGAGGAATACATAGAGATAGATGATAGATGAATAGATAGGTAAAAGCAGACATAGACATATGTAGAGAGATACATAGGTATACATAGGTAGATAGGTAGATAGGTAGGGAGGGAGGGAAGGAGGTAGGTATAGGTAGGTAGACAGGTTGATTGATTGACTTCATGATACATCCTGGAAAGTTACACACAAGTAAATTCCTAATATCAACTCATTTTTATGCAATTTTTTTCTCCTCAAAGTAGAATGCTACATGCTTGTATAAAGATTTCTCTCTTTTTAAGTCTTTCTTTCTTTTCTTTCTTTCTCTTTCTTTCTTTCTTTTCTTTCTTTCTTTCTTTCTTTCTTTCTTTCTTTCTCTCTCTCTCTCTCTCTCTCTCTCCCCCTGAGATGGAGTCTCACTCTGTCACCCAGGCAGGAGTGCACTGGTGCAATCTTGGTTCACTATCACCTCCGTCTCCCAGGTTCAAGCTACTCTCATGCCTCAGCCTCCCATGTAGCTGGGATTACAGGCACACGGCACCACACCTGGCTAATTTTTCTACTTTTTGTAGAGACAGGGTTTCACCATATTGGCCAGGCTGCTCTTGAACTCCTGACGTCAAGCGATCCGCCTGCCTTGGACTTCCAGAGTGCTGGGATTACAGGTGTGAGCCACCATGCTCAGCCTTCCCTCTTTTTTAAATGTGTGTAGTTGGAGGATTCGGATAAATAACAAGAAAATGATATAACTGAATTTACTGAATTAACTCTCAAAACCCTTTTCTGGATTCAGACATTGAGTGGGTTGATTTAGGCCAAGGTCCCCAAATCACAGCTCACAGGCCAAATCTGGCCCACTGCCTGTTTTTATGAATAAAGTTTTATTGGAACAGTCGCATTAATTTATTCAGGTGTTGTCTATGGCTGCTTTTGCCATACAGTGGCAGAGTTGCCTATTTGTGGCAGAGACTGTGTGGTTCACAAAGCCAAAACCTTTACTATCTGGCCCTTTGTAAAAATCTTTGGGCTGAGTGTGGTGGCTCATACCTGTAATCCCATCACTTTGGGAAGCCAAAGAGGGAGGCTCACTTGAGCCTAGGAGTTCTAGACCAGCCTGGGCAACATATTTTATAAAGACACTCTCTCTACAAAAATAAAAATTAGCCGGGTGGTTGTGGTGGAGCACACTCCTGTAGTCCCAGCTACTCAGGAGGCTGAGGTGGGAGGATCATGTAAGACCAGGCGTTCAAGACTGCAGTGAGCCATGCTTGCGCTACTGCACTCCAGCCTAAGCGATAGAGCAAGACCCTGTCTCAAAACAAACAAACAAACAAAAAAAACAAACACAAGAAAACTTTGCTTACCCTTAAGTCAGATTAAAGAGAATCAAGTACAGTTATTTTTAAGAACACATGGTTTGAGAAAACTGAAATACATAGCTTCGGCTCAGGTTACAAAGTCACATATACTCAAATATAGTGTTTGCAAAAATTAGGAAAAGAAAAAGCCCTCTTTTAAAATCCTGGACTTCTTTGTTCGGAAAAACGGGAACCATTTTGTGTTGACCTTGTCCTATTCTCCTTCAAGATGCTTTCAGTAGGGGAAACTGGATGGAGAACACACAAGGGCTTCCTGTACATCATGCTGCAACTTCTTGTAAATCTGTATTTGTTTTAAAATAGGAAAACTTAAAAAAAAAAAAAAAAAAAAAAAGCTCAAGCCTGCTTTGCTCTGTTCTTATTGCAGTGACTGTCTCTATCATTATTGCATGGTTCCCATAAGACGTGGTTGCCTGAGGGCAGTCCCACCAGCCAGTCAACAAGTTTCATCATGAATATTTCAAATTGTCTTTTGGATACAACACAAGCCACTGTGTCTTCCATTGCTACACGCTAACGTTAACTTAGTGTTTCCCATTTACCAAGATTGAACCAGCTAATGTAAAGGGTTTGGGGTAGTGGGTTCTTCCACATTTCACCTTCTAAATAACTCAATGAGAACTTGCACAATTATTAATACATACAACCTGGTTTTATCTTCACTTCCAGGTTTTCCATTGCTTTTGTGTTTCACATCTCATTTCCTTTGTGTCCATATGTTGAATTTATATCTGAAGCTATATTCAATGGACATGGGGACATGAGGGCATGCAAGTTAATCAATAGGTCAGCATCGGTATGAGCAATGATTTGCTGCTGTAACAGGATGCCCGGGAGTCCAGATTTCCAGGTCTGTCAATGTCAGCTTCACCACACATTTGCCATGTGACTTAAATCATCCAAACACAAACCACAGTTTTCCCAGGAGTGCCATGACAGGGCACCAGCAAAGCTGGAGTACCCTCAAGTTCCAAAATGCCGATTCGTTATTTAGCATACAGGGAAGTCATAATAAGGGGAAGTAAAATGATCTAGAATCTTGAATTCATAAATCCCACCTTATTTTTTGGTGTCATTTATAATGACCACATCTGTGTAGTAATGGGAACAACCACAGTGTCTTCATGATGTAATATCTCAAGGCATTTTAGGGAACCTCACCCAGTGACATCTTTTAGCTACCCCATGGAAGTCAAAGGTTGCTGGTCACACATCCAGCAATTGAATGGCTTGAGGGGAATGAGATCTAGACTTTCTAGACTTGGTGTCAGGTATTTGTCTACATGCTTTTTGAAAGAATTAGTAACCCACAAGGTTTGAAGGAGGACAATTTTGTCAATTATACAAACACCTGCTGTGCCCCTTACAACATTCCTAGTAAGTGTTCATATTACTTCCAAAAAAGCAAATTGGCAAGATAGAGCAAGAATGTTAAAAATGTTGGATGCTTTACAGGTAATTCTGTTTCTGAGTTTTTAAGCCTAGGGATGGAATCTTCAATGTGCAGAATTCTTTATGCACAAAAATCTTCATAATTGAACAATATATAACAGCATAAAACTGGACCCAATAGATTCAATGATAGAAGAAGTGTTATGGCTACAGTGGAAGGTATGCTTGATGGAACCTTTTGCAACTATTTAAAATTATGATGAAAATTGTATATATTACCCTGGTAAAACATTTCTTATAATTCTGATAATCCTTGAATCTGTATCTTAGATCAGGCACTGTAATGGATTACTTTATTTAAATATTTCTTATAGCCCTAATATACTATTAAAGCTTTTGTGTTACACCTGACAAAACTGAGGCAGAGAGGAGATAAGAACCCTATCTGATGTCTCACAGGTATTTTCCAGGGGGTGCAAAAGTCATCACTAACTGTAACAACTATACAATGACCCACTAGTCAAGACTACCTCTTCAGGCAATATGCGTGACACAACAGTATCTCTTCAGGCCATATGCACGATGCAAAATTATTCATATTATATCATTGGTGCAATATTTTAAAACCTAGATAGATGGAAGCAACAGTAACAATAAAAATCTCAATAGATGAGTATTAAACTAAATATTAATCATCATCATAATAAACAAATAGTAAAAAGACAATGTCATCAATGAGTTAGATTGGCGAAAAGAATCAAGAAAATAAAAACCAGTTTCTGCCACCAGTCAGCAGCTACTGTGACACTCCTTGGTGCATATATTTTTACATCCCTTTCTCTGCTTTTTGCCTGTTTACATAGTCCTGCTCGAAAATTGCAGCATGATGCCAGTATCAAGGACTGTGTCAACACTCTGTAAAGAGGACGAGTTGAATGGGGCCATAAGCACAAATGTGATTGTACTTAGGTGAAATTAAAACTCTACTATGCAGCTGCGCACTAACTGAATTCTCTCTGGCATTGATCCTTTACTTCCTCCTCACCGCTGATTATAGAGACTTCCATGAATAAACAAACTCTCTTAACTCACATATGGGGTCTTCTGTCTGCAGAATTCATGCAGGAAGCTGTGATTCAATTTCATGATAGTCCCATTCCAGTACTTTCTTTGAGTTAAGTTGTTTAGTAGTCTCGGCCACTGCACTGTGACTATTGCTCCCAATGGAAATGAATCAAGGTGCCAAGAGAAAGCTTGGAGTAAACAACAAAGATCACATCACGGAAACTCATTATTATGCAATTTTCAAGACCAGTACTATCTCTAAATGAAAACTGGACGCAGGATCCTCTTTTCTGAAAGTGGCCAGTGGATTTTTTTCAAAATATGTTATACAACAGTATCCTGGATGTCACATGCTGTTTGTCTGTTTGTTTGTTTGTTTGTTTGTGTAGAGAGATGGGGTCTTGCTCTGTTACCCAGGCTGGAGTGCAGTGGCACAATCACAGCTTGCTGCAGCCTGGAATTCCTGGGCATGAGCAATCTTCCCACCTCAGCTTCCCGAGTAGCTGAAACTACAGGCATGTGCTGCCATGCCTGGCTAATTTTATTAATTTTTGTAGAGATGAGATCTTGCTATGTTCCCCAGGCTGGTCACAAGCTCCTGAGTTCAAGCGATCCTCCTGCTCTGGCCTCCTAAAGCACTGAAATTACAGGCATGAGTCACTGCCCCTGGCCCCCGTGTCCTCTTTTATTGACCCAATCTTGACTTCCCAGAACTTTTCCATAGACAGGGGCAAGATCCACTCATCACAAAGCCCCCTGGGGCTGTGGCTTAGGAATTTAAACAACCGAAATTTCTTGCTGAAAGAAATTTCAACAAGAAATGCCCTATCTTGTCGGCTGTTTAAATTGGAAGAACATATAGCACTTCCCTGTGATTACATGTTCTTCCTATGCAACTCCAACAGCATCATCTTCAATAACCTCCAACTCTGACCTTACCCAGCCCAGCTCTCAAATCAGAATCAATGGTTAATGCTTGTGTACATGAAGAACTGTCAGTGCCTCCCTTGAGAAATTTCTCTTATTTTTACTTGTGCCACAAACTTATTTTTCTATCTCCCCTTTGAGACCTTAAGTGACCAGAGACTGGGCACTATATTTGATTTGCCATTTTCTTTTTTACACAACATTTTTTATGTGTATTTTTAGTTCTGGGGCACATGTGGAAGTTGTGCGGGTTTGTTACATAAGTAAACGCGTGCCATGGTGGGTTGCTGCACCTGTCAACCCATCACCTAGGTATTAAGCCAGAATGCATTAGCTATGTTTCCTAATCCTCTCTCTCTCCCCCGACCTCATCCCCTGACAAGCCCCAGTGTGTGTTGTTCCTTTCCCTGTGTCCATGTGTTCTCATTGTTCAGCTCCAACTTATAAGTGAGAATATGTGGTGTTTGGTTTTCTGTTCCTGCATTAGTTTGCTGAGGATAAAATGGTTTCCAGCTTCATCCATGTCCTTACAAAGGTCATGATCTCATTCCTTTTTATGGCTGCATAGTATTCCATGGTATATATGTACCACATTTTCTTTACTCAGTCTATCATTGATGGGCATTTGGGTTGATTCCATGTCTTTGCTATTGTGAATAGTGCTGCAATGAACATACATGTACATGTATCTTTGTAACCGAATGATTTATATTCCCTTGGCTATATACTCAATAATGGGATTGCTGGATCAAATGGTATTTCTAGTTCTAGATCTTTGAGGAATTGCCACACTGTCTTCCACAATGGTTGAAGTAATTTACATTCCCACCAACAGTGTAAAAGTGTTCCTATTTTTCCATAACCTCACCAACATCTATTGTTTCTTGTCTTTTTAATAATTGCCATTTTGAAGGGCATGATTGGCCATTTTTAAGTAGAGTACCCTAGTCAATACATACTTTTGTAAAGTATGAGTGAATAAATACAGGAATTATTGATGCCTAAAGGAGGATATTATGTTTCCTCTCTGGTTTCAGTACATGGACAGTGTCTGTGCTTGAATTTGTCCTGATTTTGTGAGCTGGGAAGCACACAAGCCATGGTTTTTCAACCTTATTATCAAAATGTACAATGCCATCCTATGATTAATCTTGACCTTTTCAGGTATATACATATGCCTGAGACTCTTGTCGATATTAAAAATTCTTTCAATTTGCATAGACATTCCTCTGTTGCTGCTCAATTAACTATACATATCATTTTAGAGACTTTTCCAATTAGTAATGAGTATATTGATCATTGTCTAATGTTAATTAGACAACATAATCATTTTTGGAAATGCAGGAAATAATATCCCACATTGCTTTGGAAAGGTATATTTAAATATCAGTTTAATCTTTGAAGTACTTATGAAAATGCCCCAGTGGGAATAATTTTACAGGATCATAATACTCGGTAAAAATCCTAACTAGTCTCTGACTCATTATTAAAATTCAAAATCGCAAAGCACCATATACCAAGTGATGTATTGTACATAATGACTTTCTTATTCAATTTTTCTAATCTATTTTTTATCCCCTAGGGGTTTTTTCTCAGTAATTGTCCAGAGCTTTAAATAAAAGAATAGTAGTGATTGAATCTTCATGCGTCTTTATTTTTAGACTCACATCTTGAAGTCTGCAGAACTAGCAGCAGAGAACGTAAGAGAAAAATGTGTGTGAAGATGGTCTATGAAAATCAGTCTAAGTTACTACATGTCCTTCAGTTCATCACACCAAAAAAGAAGAGAAAAACCTTGGAGGGGAAAAATAAGCCTCCTCTGTTTTGTATAAGAGCAAATTGTCTTTCCGTATCAGGACTTGTTTATTTGACACCTGGGGACCTCATCAGTAATAGGATACAGACATACATAAACCCTGTCATCTTCATTGCAGAATAAAGATGCCATTCACGGGTCATGACCTGCTAGAAACTGTGCAAATGTGTGTTGAATCAGGGAGTCCAAATCACCACACCCGTACCGGATCCATTTTTAGTTGTCTCTGAAGTACAGAGCCCTCGGGCCCTGAGTCTGAATAATTGCTGGGGGTCCTGCAGGCTTCTTTATGTTAAACCGTAAACACTTAATACGAATTCTTATTGCAGAACCATGGTCACATTATTGTTGATGAAATCATTCCTTCCATCAAAATCAGTCAGATCCAACATACTCATTTCTCAAATACAGTGCAGACAGCATTGTGGTAAACACCACTGAATAGACTTGTTTTTCAGTATGTCTCAGAGACCTGAATTGACTGTTCAGCCAAAGCTTAAATAAATGCAAAAATTCTAGGAGGAGAGCATGCTGTCTGAACAACTCAGGTTCAGTTTAACATTTTCTGCTCCTTTGAAAAAATTAAGACAATCCCTTAAAAAAAAATAACATCACTTTTTAAATCTTAACATATGCAGAGACCATGCAAGAATATGACCTAAAAGAGAAGACTAAGATTGCATTTAGGAGGTCATTGACGAGTGACCTTGAAGACACCTATTTCCGAAGAGTAGTAAATTCTGAAAGTAGAATAAGGAAGTGAAAAAGTTGTGACAGTATGTATGGACAAATTTGTGAATGTTTGCTCAGCAATGGATGTGCTAAAATTGGAAGCATACTGATGGATGACATTTGGCAAGTATGTTGAGAAGCATAGAGAACTAATTCATCTGCAGATGTGCCATTCTTAGAAAGGTTGGCGATAAAGAAGAGAAAGGAGACGAATGATGGGGACCATCATGTGGATGAGATAGAATTTACAGAGCAGAGGGGGAGATTCTTATCTAGGACCCTATGCACCCCAAAGGCGGCAGTGAAGAAAGGATGCAGGTATAGATCATTTTGCAGGAGATGCAAAACACCAACGAGGGTTATTCCTGATAATGTCTGTTTCTCTGCACATTAGAAAGAAAGACTGTGTGCTGAAAGTGAGGGGCGAAGCGGAGGACTTGAGATGAATTGGTGTACATTGGCAAAAGCCAGTGTGAGAAATGGGAAAGGGAGTTTATCAGGCAGCAGCATCAGAATTGTGCACAACACCAGTTAATTTTGGTGCTCAGAGAGCAGTAAAGACATGAATTTTCACTGGTGGTTGTGCCTGGTGATAGTAACAGAGGGAGTATATGGTTCAATTGATCTGGGATTAGTGGTTGGTGGGACTGAGCTGATTTGAAGAAAGAAGAAGAGGGAAAGGAGATGGCTGTTGTGTTTAGACTGTAATTGTCTGGACAGGAGAGGACAGTAACTGAAGCTGAATTGCAGGGTGGATGGAAAATTATCCGGAGAGAAAGAACTATGCCTACGTCAGGGCAGACACTTACTAAATGATTTGCAATGGAGACTTCGGAAACGAATCTTGGCACGATGAGTTTCACATTGCTGCTGAATGTTAGGTGCATGTTAAATATTTTGTTTCCATGATTCCTTTGCCTAAGATATAGGAAATGATCATTTATATAAGATATTTCTGCAACTGCATATCTCACTTTTCCCAAAAAGCCACTTAAAAATCTGTCTCCTGCAACCTGAAGGAAATGAACACATTGCGTCACTAACAACCTCTCTTACATTGGTGTCCTCTCACGCGACCGTGAAAATGGCCCTTAAAATCTGCCCATGAACCACAGAGATGGAGAGCATTAATTTTTTCTCCTCCCTTTCCTTCCAGCAATGATTTTGGCCCAAAGGCATGAAATTCGATTATGAAATGACTATTGACTAAAAGCGCTGGAGGATGACAGAAACCAAAGAGTCGAGTATAAAATAAGTGAAGTTAAATGGAACGTATTCTGGGAGATGAGAATACAATAAGGGGATGGATGGTACACACTTGTTGAACGTTTGCAATTCAACTTCTTGCATTAAGAGATGACACAGTCAAGGCTACACCCAGGGAACTCTTACAGGTGTCATTTCAGAGTGTAGAGCCGTTCATGTTCAAAAGACTGCATCTGCATTTCAAATATACAAAATCTCACGGATTTATATGAATGATTTCATCAGATTGAAAAGTTCCCAGCAATTGCAGCCCACAGGAGTACTGGGCCACCCCCTGCCATTTTCGCTCAGCACCTAGTAGCATTTTGTTTTTACTACATTGATTTGTGCTTGTTGATTGATACCTTTGGAAATAGGACTTTGGATGAATTGTATGTGTGTGTGTGTGTGTGTGTCTCTCTCTCTTTCTGTGTGTGTGCATTACTCCCAAATGAAGAGAGTAAACCCCTAAAGAGGCAGTTCACTGTTACCATTACATAAACGCACACTGCTCAAAGATTTTTCTCACTTTAGGTGTTCAGTGTATGTTGCTGACTGGCTAACTTCAGGTAGATTGAGTTTTCTGCTGGAAACACTGATCCCTGGTATCCTTTGTTGAAAATAGTTGGGGGTTTGCATTTCCCTCAAAGAAACCGTTTCAGTAAAAATTCCAAAGACCTCATTTAGGAGATTAATTCCAACTATAAGACGCACTATCGACTTCACAAAAACATTTGTTTCCATCAATGGTAGTCTGGTTATTAACCCAGTAACTACTTCGACGGGAAGACCTGACGAACATACAAAGATGATCTCTGACCCCTGGACACTGTGAAGAATATCCAGGAAATTTCTAGTTCAGAAATACAATTGCAGCCAGGCACAGTGGTGCACACCTGCAATCCCAGCACTTTGGGAGGCCGATGGGGGACGGATCACGAGGTCAGGAGATCGAGACCATCCTGGCTAACAAGGTGAAACCCCGTCTCTACTAAAAATACAAAAAATTAGCCAGGCATGGTGGCGGGCGCCTGTAGTCCCAGCTACTCGGGAGGCTGAGGCAAGGGAATGGCGTGAATCCCGGAGATGGAGCTTGCAGTGAGCCGAGATCGCGCCACTGCACTGCAGCCTCGTCGACAGAGGAAGACTCCATCTCAAAAAAAAAAAAAGAAAGAAAGAAAGAAAGGAAAAGAAATACGATTGCAACTGTGTCGTGATGGTTGCAATTGTGACCTCAAAAAGAATACTATGTTCTTTACATGTTGAAAGGAAAAGGAAAGATCAGATGCCAATTCTGGTGTTCTTCATCATTGCTATAGATGGATTCCCTTAGGTAACTTGCTTGGCAATGCCCTTTGCAAAGTCTCTGGTTTTCAGTAAAGAAATCACAGCAGCTGGAAATGGAGGGACATTTTGGCACTAAGTCAAGTTTTCACAATTGCCTCTTCCAGTTCTATGTTCTATGAATTTATTTAGTAAACACCCTGTTCATCAATACTTGAGCAATGAAAAATACCAGATATTTCCTTTAAAAAGAAATAAAATAGCATGTAGCCACAATCCTATTAGGTAAGGAGAATCTCTTGGAAGGAGCTTTGAGATCATTTTTCAAGATAAAAGTTGTAACCTTTCATCTCGCTTTAAGGGACATCAGAAATATAAAACTCATTATCAGTCATGCTTAGGTGAATATTTCTTTTTGCTTCTCACCTCAGAAATCCCCATATTTGTATGAATGATATTTTAAGTGCAAAAACCTATAAATTATGCAAGATATTTTTACAGCAGGAGAAATTTAGCCGAACACTTAAGCAGAAGAATGATTGGTGTTTTTGCAGCTTCACTGGAGATTTGAGAAGTCAGAATTATGAGGCAGCATCACCTGTGCTTCTTATAACTCCTCTCTGTCCTGAATCCTCCCTAACCACTTTGTTCTCTCTCACCCATCAGGAGTCCCAGTGGGATAATCTACATTTCATCTCATCATTTCCTAAATGCCCCTTCTTTAGTCCCTAGCAGGTAAGTGGTGCTTTATTCTTCTCAAATTGTTTCCCCAAGGGACCTCCCACCTGCTACCCCCAGGGGACTATAAATCCTCATTCACTCTGACCTCCTTCGGAAGCATTTAAACCCCATATCACTTCAAATTCTCTCTCCTTTGGCCTCTGACAGCACTTTCTTCCTGGTTTCCTGAACTTCATTGTATTCTTCTTGGTCTTGATCTGTTTAACCATTCCTCCTTTTTCTGATCAGCCAGGAGGTGGCATCGCCAAAGTTTCCGAATTAGACTCTTTGCACATACCTGGGCATTGCTGATTTTCATCTGACAACTCACTGCATAGATCGTATATCCTATGGAAGAGGCAGACTTTCACCTGAAGGCAGGGGCTGTGAAAAGTCACTGAAATATTCTATGCAAAGGTGGCCTGCTCCAGGCTGTCCTTTTTTAAAAGCCACACTGTGTTCAGAGTGGAGGATTTATCCATAACTAGGAAACAGTAGAGACAAGATAAAGCAATTTGAAGAATACTTTCCTTAATACAAATGAAGTAGAGGAGGCACTAAGGCTGTGGCAGTACAGGAAGGAGTTTATAGAACAGAGTGACGTCAGGAAGGCAAAATCAAGAAGCCCTCAATGATGCTTTGGATATAAGAGATGAGAAGGAGGGAAGGATCGGAATGTTTCCTGGAGACTGCCTGGATTATGATGGTGCCATTTACTGAGATAAGGAACTGAAGGAGAAACTAGGAAGAAGAGGGAGAAGATATTATTACATAATCAAGGTAATCTAATCATATGGTTGGTAACCTAATACAGGAGCCACGCATTTTATTTTCTCAGGAATATGTGATTATCCCTTAGATGTGTACGTATAAATATATGTATATATATGTATACGTATGTGTGTGTGTAATTAAATATATGCCTATAGATAGAAATATAATTTATATACACAAAATTTGTAACTGATATGGTTTGCCTGTGTCCCCACCCAAATTTTTTTAACTGCCTAGACATTTATTACCTCTTGTATTAGGTATTAACTTGCTTGTTTTGCCACATTATATCATAGAAGGTCACTATGCTATAAGCTGTATTTTTTTTTTTTTTTTTTTGAGGCGGAGTCTCGCTCTGTCGCCCAGGCTGGAGTGCAGTGGCGGATCTCAGCTCACTGCAAGCTCCGCCTCCCGGGTTTACGCCATTCTCCTGCCTCAGCCTCCGGAGTAGCTGGGACTACAGGCGCCCGCCACCTCGCCCGGCTAGTTTTTGTATTTTTAGTAGAGACGGGGTTTCACCGTGTTAGCCAGGATGGTCTCGATCTCCTGACCTCGTGATCCGCCCGTCTCGGCCTCCCAAAGTGCTGGGATTACAGGCTTGAGCCACCGCGCCCGGCCTAAGCTGTAATTTTTTAAATTTTGTATTTATTTATTTATTTTATTTCCATGGGTTATTGGGGAATGAGTGGTGTTTAGTTACATGAATAAGTTCTTTAGTGGTGATTTGTGAGATTTTGGTGCCTCCATTACCCAAATAGTATATGCTGCACCCTATTTGAGGTTTTTTATCTCTCATACCCTTCCCACCCTTTCCCCCTGAGTCCCCAAAGTCCATTGTGTCTTTCTCATGCCTTTGCATCCTCATAGCTTGCCTCCCACTTATGAGTGAGAACATAAGGTTTAGTTTTCCATTCCTGAGTCACTTCAGTTAGAATAATAGTCTCCAATCTCATCCAGGTCACTGCAAATGCTATTAATTCAATCCTTTTTATGACTGAGTAGTATTCCATCATATATATACACCACAGTTTCTTTATCCAATCGTTGAGTGATGGGCATTTGAGTTGGTTCTACATTTTTGCAATTGCAAATTGTGCTGCTATAAACATCCATGTGTAAGTATATTTTTCATATAATGACTTATTTTCCTCTGGGTAGATACCCAATAGTGGGATTGCTCGATCAAATGGTAGTTCTACTTTTAGTTTTTTAAGGAATCTCCACACTGTTTTCCATAGTGATTGTACTAGTTTACATTCCCACCAGCAGTATAGAAGTGTTCCCTTTTCATTGCATCCACGCCAACATCTACTATTTTTTGTTTTTTTGATTATGGCCATCCTTGCAGGAGTAAGGTGGTATCACATTGTGGTTTTGATTTGCATTTCCCTGATCATTAGTCACATTGAGCATTTTTTCATATGTTTGTCAACCATTTGTATATCTTCTTTTGAGAATTGTCTATTCATGTCCTTAGCCCACTTTTTGATGGGATTGTTCGTTTTTTTTCTTGTTGATTTGTTTGAGTTCATTGCAGATTCTAGTTATTAATCCTTTGTCAGATGTATAGATTATGAAGACTTTTTTCCCACTCTGTGAGTTGTCTGTGTACTCTGCTGGCTGTTCTTTTTGTTGTACAAAAGCTCTTTAGTTTAATTACGTCCCAGCAATTTATCTTTTTTTTATTGCATTTGCTTTTGAGTTCTTGGTCATAAAATCCTTGCCTAAACCAACTCTAGAAGGGTTTTTCCAATGCTAACTTCTAGAATTTTTATAGTTTCAGGTCCACATCTCATTTTGAACTGTAGTTCCCATAATCCCCACATGTCATAGGAAGGACCCAGAAGGAGGTAATTGAACCATAGGGGCGGTTACCTCCATGCTATTCTTATGATAGTGAGTGAGTTCTCATGAGAGCTGACGGTTTTATAAAAGGCTTTTCCCCAACTTCACTGTGCACTTCTCTTGTCTGCTGCCATGTAAGATGTGCCTTTGTTCCTCCTTTGCCTTCTGCCATGATTGTGAGGCCTCCTCCCCAGCCATGTGGAACTGTGAGTCCATTAAACCTCTTTTTCTTTATAAGTTATCCAGTCTTAAGTATACCTTTATTAGCAAAGTGAGAACAGACTAATACAATGTAAATACTTATATGTAAATTGGTGAGATCTGCTTATATACTATAACATATATAACTCATATATGTCATACATTATGAATTATATCATTATATATTTACCACACATAAAATCACAGACTATTATAAAATATTAGAAATTATGATATTGAAATTGTATTATCTTACAACATAGTTTATAAAATATTGTATAATATCTATTATACTTATAGCTTTATACATAATTTAGCACATTATATATTATAGATATGTGAATTATATATGGTGGATCCTCATCATATGGAGATTCTGTATTTACCTGTCTGCCTACTCACTAAAATGTACTTCTAAATGCAGCATCAATGCTTGGGGTATGTTCATAGTCATTTACAGACATGTGCAGTGTGGGGAAAAATCTAAGTCACCTAACGGACACGTTCTCAGCTGAGTATGAACAAGGTTACACTGTGCATTCGTGGTTCAGTTCATCCTGTAAACATGCGTCCTTTTAGCAGTCAATTCCATACCATGTTTTTTCCATGTTTGTGTTTTTCCTTGTTGGCTTTGCTGTGCAAATGGCCCCAAACCACAGTGCTGGAGTGCTGTCTTGTGCCCCTAAGCACAAGCAGGGACACTTGTCCCTGCTTGAGTTAGAGTGCTGTTGGCCATGAGTTCAAGGTGAATGAATCAACAATATGTACGAAGTTAGCTGTCTCCATACAGAAACACACAGAAAACAAGGTCACATATTCATCAGCTGACAAAAATGTTGTAACCAGGGGGCTCATAAGAACCTAGCCAATTGTTCAGCTAATTCAGTGTTTTTGGTGACTTTATAGAACATACTGTAATGACCACGAACAATGAAATTCAACTGTATATACAAATTATAGACATTTATATAACATAACTTAATTCAATCAACAATCACTGAATGTCTATATTTCAGACACCTTGCCAGGTACTAGGGAAACAGAGATTTAAAAAAATAATAGTCATGTTTTCTTCTCTCAGTGTACTAATACTATAATAAAGTGATTTCCGAATTTTTAGGAAGTCTCCATACCTTGTATTTACAACACACTTTCATCAATAATATATTTCAATCTTTCATCAGGGTGGATGCTGGTCACATTCATGGAGAAATGAGTCAGAGGAGGTGATAGGCACAGCACTGTTTTCTTGAGGGTAAAATGTATATGGAGCATCTGTGTAGGGAACTTCATCCTATAGCTCAGAAGTGAGATCTGGGGTGATGTTACAGATTTTGAATCATCAGTGCACTGAATATCTGACAGGAGTGTGCTCAGTGAGAAGATAAAGATGATGGTAACACGAGAGAGGCATCCAAGTGGGATTAAAGGAACAACAACAAAAAAAATGAGTTAAGACTAAAGAGAGCTTTCCCAGAAGATTAGAATGTTGCCCTGAAAACCAAAGCGGAACAGAGATTTTTATGAGAAGAGATTAGGAAGGTCAAAGTTACAGAGATCAAAGTTAAAGAAGGATTGTAAAACCCTTAGTGGATTTGGCAACATGGAAGTTACTGGTAACCCAAAAGAAAGAGATTCCCCATAAACTAGGAAGTAAGACCACAGGTTAAAGCAGACTACGTATGGAGGGGAAAAAAAAGTGAGAAAAAGAGTTTCAGAAAACAGTCTAGTAGTTCCTGAAAAGCTTACACATAGAGTTCCTATAGGACCCAGCAATTCCACTCCTAGGTCTATAAATATAAATGAAAACATAAACCTATACAAAAAAAGGTACATGGATGTTCATAGTAGCACTATTTATAGTAGCTTAAAAGTGAAACAACCCAAATGTCCATCAACTGATAAATGGATAAATTAAATGTGGTCAATACATGCAATGGAATACTATTCAGTCATACAAATGGTTGAATGAATGTTAATGGGCACAGGGTTGAATGAATGCTAATGGGCACAGGGCTTCTTTTGGGAATGCTGAAAATATTCTGGAAGTAGATAGTGGGGATGGTTGCACAACTTTGTGAATAAAAGTCACTGAATTGCACACTTTAAGTGGATTAATGATACGTTATGTGGTTCATATTTCAATACAGTTGTCATTTTTAAAAGGTGGGGAAAATATACATTATTATTATGACTAGGTGACTGACCATGAAGAGTAGAGGAGATGTCATAGCAGTAGCTAGATGAAGATACGTAACAGATGAAGAGACAGATTCCTTTAAAAAATGATTTTGTTTCCTGTGGTTTTATTTCGTTGTTTTTATTTTGGAATGAGATATACATAATTATATAATCAGAGGGGAAAATTCAGAAGATATGGCAAGAAAGACTGAGAAAAAAAATGAGGGAACAAATAAGATTTTTAACAGCAGAGATAGTTACCCTAGACTACAGGAACAATATTTCATCCATGAGATCAGAAGGAAGGAGTTCACGTGGGAAGATTTCTAGATCACGGGATATGGACATGGTATAGTGAGGAGCAAAACACGAACTGTCCTCACACCACATAGATCCTATGTTCCCTCCGAAGTAGAGAATAGATTATCCTGAGAGCACAGCAGAGAGAAGATGCAGGAAGTGAGAATGCCTTGAGCAAAGTGATGAGGATTTAGAATTACTACCCCAAGGAACACAAAAGCGGATCATTGTGGGCAGGATTGCTGATGGCACTGGGTTCATGTAAATTGGAAGTAGATAAAGCTGGATGATCCCAGCCCCCTACAAACACTGAGCAGTTAGAGTCTGAGAAGCTAATTGGTTCTCCAGCCATTAATATAGTCAACATATTTTCAGCCAGGGTCAAGAAATTTATGGGGCAGAGGAAACAGAGAAATGAGGGTTAAGGGAATCCATACTGCTAGGGAGAAGAAAGCTGCAATGAAAAACTTTGGATGAAAAGTAGAAGGAAACGAAGATAGTTTTCATGGGTGTGGGGGTTGGAGGTTGAAATGAGTAGCAAGGCCGACTTGGATAGGGAAAACCATCAGGAACTAGGTATATTGATAAGGTCAAATTTTATCAAAAACAGAGATAAATTATTTTTTTTCCCCTGGAAGAAAACTCAAGGAGAAATGATGAGTGTGATAAGTGTTTTCGCAAGAGATGCAATGGGCTATATATTTTTCATTTTGATTTATGAATTAAAAAGTCTGAACAAGGTTATACAGAAAATGGTAGACCCTTAAATTCAGACACATTCATTTGAATGTGAACAATAGAGAGAGATGTCATTGGGCAGGAAAACAATGGAAGCTGATTTACATATGTCTCTTAATGCCGAAATTATGCATTTTAATTTTCACTAAGCAATATGTCGTGAAATGTTGGTAGGCAGTTCTTGTTTTGAGCAGTAAGTCTATGCTACCACCTTTTCTGTAAGTTCTGTGTACTGGCATTCAACTCAGTATAATCGCTCTCCAGTGAGACCCAATGCTTCAACGTTTGATTTGTCTTCGTGACATGAGATGCTGTCAATTTCCTCAAATGGACATCGTTTTGATGTGGATCATTAAGAGTTATTTTCTATGTTGCTGAGAGGGGATGCACTGAGAGACACATTTCCCATGAACTGTTGTGGAATATAATTGTGTAAATTTAAAGATGGTTGGGACAATATACTCACTTCTCAGAGAAATACGCTCAAAAAATATATCAGTGTCAAGCTACCTTGGTTAAGCAGTAATGAAATAAAAGTAGGCTGGGCTCAGTGGCTCATTCCTGTAATCACAGCACTTTGGGAGGCTGAGGCAGGAGAATGACTTGAGCCCTGGAGTTCAACACTAGCCTGGGCAACAAACTGATACCCGGTCTCTACAAAATTTTTTTTTTTAATTAGCTGGACATGATGACATGTACCTCTGGTCCCTGATACTTGGGAGACTGAGATGGGACAATCACTTGAACCCAGCAGGTTGAGGCTCCAGTGAGCTGTGATGGTGTCACTGCACTCCAGCCTGGGTGACAGAGTGAGACTCTGTATCAAAACAAACAAAAAAAAGTGAAAGTAAGCATTGAAAAGAAGCTCATCCTTGGCTCAGTTAGCAGCCAGAACAGATATTTATACAAAGCATTCTTAATGCAACCAAGGTAATACTAGATGATGGGCCATGTGATTATGAGACAAAGACCTGACATGGATTTTCTACCACCTTTCTAGTCAATCCTAGTATAGAAAAGGGAAACTTACAGACACAGTTCTAGAGTAGTGTCCATCCACCTGTATTAAGGCAGAGCCCTCAGAACCAACTGGCTCTGAATCAGACAAATCATGGGCAAGATGGCAGCCAAATCGCTGCAGTTGCTCTGTGCGAAGTTGAAGAGACCTGCCTCATCAACGTGGGGATGGCGAGCAGAAAGACATGATGAAATTCAGAATCTAGTCGTGTGGCACAGCCTTCAGCCAGAGCAATGAAATTGCTGCACATGTAGACTATGATAACTGGCCAAGTTGCTGGTTCCAAAAAGAAGCATCACACAGAGATTCTGGGTGGAGAGATGAAACCACAACTAGTCCCTGGCCCTGCAAAAGGTGTTCATCCCTGCTAATCAGAGGACAGATCCTATGAAATGACAGCCTGATTTTTGGCTGTGAGCTTCCCTACTTAGACAGTCTCTGACAAACATAGCATTCCACATTATAAATGGTAATTTTAGATATACATACATCTTGTCATTTCATGGGAGTCCAAAGAGTCAGCTGTTCTCTTGTTTTCCTGGGTCATCAATCTGATTTCTGTGCAATCAGCTTCATTACATTTTTCAGCACCTTTAGGAACTGTAGTGGGAGTTGACACAAGTGCGACATTTTCCTTTATTTTTCATTTGTTTCCTTGTTGACTCTTTCCCCAGTCAAGTTTTTTGTGCTTCATCCGTTATGCCATGAATTTATAGAAAGTAGATTTTAACATCAAGCTTCTTACAGCTGGTTCTCATGAAAGGTTCTCTGCAGAGAGCAGGGTTTTTCAACTTCAACACTGGTGACATTTGGACCCACATAATCTTTGGCTGTAGGGAACTGCCCTGTGCATTGTAAGACGTTTAGCAGCACCTTGACCTCTACCCACCAGATGCCAGTAGCACCTCTCCCCAAGTATTTTGGTTTTCACACCAAAAATGATTCCAGATATGGTCAGATGTCCCCCAGATGGCAAAATCACCCTTGGTTGGGAAGCACTGGCATTGAGTATCTTGGCACTTTAGTGTGTAGGTAATTTTCTCAGTTGCTTTCATGGTTTTATTCTGATCTTTTCCTTTGCCTCAGGACATGTTCCCCAGCTCTAGGAGAGATGAATATGCAACATACTCACATGAATTCTGTTGGCAAAAGTACTGGCCTTATCGTGTTTGTTTACAGCGACACTGCCAACAAGCTCTGTGGCATTGTGGACGCTTCTCATTCGCCATAGCAACATGGAGCAGTGCTCACTAACAGTCTGCAACAGTCTGCATGCCCTTGATATCTACCATGGCACCCTAGCTGTCAGTTCAGAGGGAAGTAGCCAAAAGCACATTGCCGTGTGGACAGAACCTTCCCTCTTCTTGTCCCCTGGGTGGTGCTGAATTTTCTTTATTGATCTATTATTTATTTAGGTTTTTTCTTTAATGTGAATTACTGGAGGTTGGCAGATCCAACTGCAAGGCAATGCCATATTTCTACAAAGTATTCAGGAGCAGAGTCAAGACAGCCCCCATGTCAGTTAACTTGTGTGTATGAAGGGAGAGTGCTGAAATTTGTTCAGCTGTCCCTCTTTTCTCAGCTGGGAGTGAATTTATCCCACTCCATCTGTCAGCCATTCTCTGGGTTGAGCATCAAGATTTGATTTTTCTTCTGAGTCCTGGAAGCTCTGTCTAGCCTCAGCCTACTATAGTTTTATGGCCTAAATATGATGTTGATGTGAAGAGTAAACCTCAGCCCTTTGGCAAGGCAGGATCACATGTTACCAGATTGCCAAAAACCCGGTGAAGATATTGCTCTGGTTAAACTAGACACTCCGCTCACATTCTTCAGGGTGGGGTTCATGGGAATCTACTTTGGCAGATACAGAATGCATCCCATCTGCACTCAGGTGGTAGTTTTACATGCAAGCAATCATGCATTCCTGTTTATTATTTTTTTATCAATCATCTACCCAAAATCAGGAAAGACACCTTCTGCAAAGCCACAGGTCGAAAATCAGTCCCAATTTTCAAAATCTGGTAAGTTTCTTCCTTGAGGCAGGCACATTTCATGGGCAAAATGATATTCTTATTCTTTTTTCTTCTTAAACTTATTATCCTTTATTTTTAACATGGAGATTTTTCTACCTGCGGAACATTTCCTTTTAAAATTAGCATCAAATTAGTAAGCGTCAGTACCGTCCACACTTTTCATATGGTTATGATTTGGGATCATTAGCAGATCAGACTTATATACATTTTAATGGAATAATAAGATTGAAGCTGTGTTTGTTTCATATTGTAAGGTCGTGGATTACATAATTCTTACCGTGTGTGGATGAGAACAGCTATAGTAGACTTGGGTACCGGTTCTACCACTAACTAGCTGTATGATCAAAGAACGTGTGTGTGTGTGTGTGTTTGTGTGTGTGTGTGTGTGTGTGTGTTTTCCAGGACCCCCAGTTCCTTCATTTCAAGATCAGGTTAGAGCCAGTTCTAACCCCATATCGTTGATTAGATGATTAAATGAGATAGGGCATGTCAAGTGCCTAGGATGGCACATGGTATGGGACGGATTTGTATAAGCCCTGTGGAATTAGCATTATTCTTGCATGGTCTTATTTCCTCTTCCTCCATAATCTCTCCCCTACGTGGCATAAAAGACAAGGGACTTACACTCTGTAGAGGATCTACCCTGCATGGTTTTCATGACGAGGAATGTGCAAAGCATCTAGCAGTTACCTGGCTCCACTAAGAATAGGACCCTGGCATTCTTCCTCATATGCAACCCCCTTGACACTATTTTCTGACCCCTTTGTGAATACTTGGCCTGTTTCCTTTACACATGGCCACACCCCGATGCTTAATGCTGACAATACTATTGCTTCTCTGGCTTGAAGCCCTATCTTCCTTCATTAATTATAGCTCATTCAGGGCCACCGCAAACGATGTGCTCACATAGGGCTGCCACCTTGTCATTTCTAGTCTTTAAAACAGTGCCCTTCAAAATAGGCACTCGGTGAAGAGCAGTCATGCAAATTAACAGATACAGAATGTTTAAAAAAGAATCCTAATAGGATTTTTCTTGGGAAACAGGAGATGCTGAGGGGTTTGGAATAAAAGCAAGCCACACAGCATAGCAGCCGCATTGTCTTCTCTTCATGGCTGTGGTGATGGTTGGGCATCTGCAGCAGAAGAGGAATGATTACATTAAGGAGAACACCCGGGATATAAGGGGAGTCCTTGTATGCTCCTCATGAGTCAAATGAGAATATCATCAAGAAAAGGCAAGCCACTTAACGCATTCTTCCTGCACCTGGCCAGGCGCAGTATCTCATGCCTGTAATCCCAGCACAGGCGTGGGAGGCAGAGAAGAGTGGATGGCTTTGAGGCCAGGAGTTTGAAATCAGCCTGGGTAACATGGCAAAACCCCATCTCTCCAAAAAATACAAAAATCAGCTGGGTGACGTGGCATACGCCTGTAGTCCCAGCTGTTCCAGGGGCTGAGGCGGGAGGATCAATTGAGTTCAGGGAGGTAGAAGCTGCAGTGAGCCAAGATCACACCACTGCACTCCAGCCTGGGCCACAGAGCAGATCTTGTCTCAAAAAAATAAAATAAAATAAAGCCATTCTTCCTGTGCCTGTGATGAGAGAATCTTGACCCAATGGTCTATATAGAAGTCAGTGTACGTTAAAGATAAACCTATTCTTAACTGTCTTCAGTCTGGTTCAGTTTTTTGTTTAAAACATCATAGTTACAACATTGAGGGACTGCTTGATGCCCAAGATGTTAAAATTACTATCAATGGCTTTGAAAGGAAAGTATACTTTACTACTTTCATTTCAGTATAATGAATATGTTTAATATTTTTTCTCCTGATGGCTGAGAATAAAACTTTGAAAAATGTCATACATGACAAAGATTGTTGGGAGGGAGAGCAGAAAAGAGAAAGAATGAGTGAGGAAATGAGTGAAGGATTTCTGAAAATAAATGACAAACATTTCTGAAAGAAGGAAACAGATGACAGGCAGAAGAAATAAATTTCAAAATAAGGAAAATGAATCCTCAAAATAGCAGGAGAATGAACCAGCTTGAGAATGATTTTTTAAAGAACAGTATGTTTTAAAGTAATGTTTCTTATTACAAAAATAATACTCCTTGTAAAGCATTTAGCAAACACAGAAAAGCACACAGAGGGAGTAAAAATCATTCAGAGGCCACCCTGGAAAGAAAAACATTTTAATGCTTTTGGATATTTCTTTATAGTTCTTCTTATATTCCTTTCTTCTCTTAAAATGAGGGCATACTCTAAAAATAATTTTAGATTCTACTTTTTTCATTCAATGTTATATTGTGAGCATATCACCATGTGAAATAGCATTTGAAAATATGATTTTAGTAGCTATGTCAGTATTAGCAAACCACAGCCCATGGCCAAACAGTGTCCCCCTGCCCATGAGCTAAGTATGGTTTCTACATGTTGAAATAACTTTTAAAAATAAAAAATAATATTTCAGGGAGGCACGGTGCCTCCTGCCTATAATCCCAGCACTTTGGGAGGCTGAGGTGGGTGGATCACTTGAGGCCAGTTATTCGAGACCAGTCTGGCCAACACGGCGAAACCCCGTCTCTACTAAAAATACAAAAATTAACCAAGTGTGGTCATGTGTGCCTGTGGTCCCAGCTACTTGGGAGGCTGAAGTGGGAGAATCGCTTGAACCCAGGAGGCGGAGGTTGCAGTGAGCAAAGATGGCTCCACTGCTCTCCAGCCTGGGTGATGTAGTGAGACTCTGTCAAAAAAAAAATTCATAACAACTTAAAATTATGAAATTCAAATTTAAAGGAAATTTTATTAGAACACAACCACACCTATTTCTTTACATATTATTGACTGTTGCTGCTTTTGAGACACAAGGGCAGAACTGAGTAATTGTGAGAGAGAACATCGGTCCCTCGAAGCCTAAAATATTCACTCTTTGGCCTCTTACAGGAAGAGTTTGCCGACCCCTAGACTATGAAAAACATGACCTCTGTTTACATCAAAACTTGGTTAAACACTCCCTATCATTGAGCTCCGTGGGGATTTTGCTGTTTAAAATAATATTGTTGTGAATGTTCTTGACCTAAATTGTGGTTGACATCTGTGAATATTTTTCTAAGTAATTAATTATGAATCAAAGGTCATGCACATTTTTATACCTCTGGATGTATTATCCTTTAGGAAGGCAGAAAAGGCACAGATACCTTGTTCTAGCAGCAAGGGTGTTTACAAGAAACAGAGGTTCTGAACTGGCACCATAATGTTTTCCTACATAGGGATTTATGTTTTCAACCAACAAACAACCAAAAATTATTGGCTGGTGTCTTTCTCTTTCTAGAAGTCTTTCAACTCTTTATCATAGTATTAGGAGCTAGAAAATAATCCATATCTATTTGTCTCACCCATCTAGAGGGTAGCAAATTTTTCATCTTCATATCCAGTAGGGATTTTAACCAGGAAAATAACCCCTTGGTTTGTTTGACCTTCAGAAAGTAATCAAACCATGCTGGCATCAGGAAATAGGATGGTAAAGGCAGAGAGATCCCTGCTAAGTCGACAGCGAATTGCATTGATGGGGTTAACTGCTTTGCAAAGCAGAAGGCAAAGCAGAGGACACACCCCATTGCGGTCTTGGCAGCCGAGGTTATAAAGAATTCAAATTTCCATGCAAGGCAGCTGTTGAAATGGAATATCAGAAACAAAGACCACCCTGGACATAATTGTGGTCTGGTGAATTTGCTGAGTAAAAATGTCTTATTGGCCATGTGGGTTTCTTCTGTCAGTTCCCCATCTTTCTATTGTGGGAGTTTATCATGTTGGTCCTGCTTTGTAAGATTTCTTTCCATTTTAAGAATATAAACACTTGTCTACAAGTGCAATGTATGGAGGGTTTGTATGGTATGTATTTTCCATGGGTTTTTGATATGTATGGCTTGCATGTCAGAAACAGTGGGTTAAACAAGGCTAGTTGGGCCCTTAAATGCAGGACTTCTCAAAGCCTTTAGTATGATATGATGAATGTGAATCAGCAGGTGACGAATTTAAATGTAACATTTATCAAAATCATTGACTATGGGCATGTTTGTTTACTAGGCACATTTCAGAATATGCCTGAGTCTGTTTTGTAACTAAAATTTGGGCATCTGTGGTAGGAGGTAAGAAATCCACAAGGAACATATTGAAAAAATACTGAATGCTACTGAAAAACAACTAGCAATTAATTACAAATCTTAATAAAATATCTAAATGTAAAATAAATATAATAAAGCAACAAGATTTCCAAGCACACAATAAAACTAGTTTTAAAATATTATCTGAAAAGAACCTATCCCAATAGCAATTAAAGCTGAAAATATGGGTAGGTGCAGTGGCTCACATCTGTCATCCCAGCAATTTGGGAGACCGAGGCACGAGGATCACTTGAGCCCAGGAGTTTGACGCCAGCCTTGGCAACATGGTGAAACTGCATCTCTACCAAAAAAAAAAAATTTTACAAAAATTATCTGGGTGTGGTAGTGTGCACCTGTAGTCCCAGCTACTTGGGAGGTTGAGATGAGAGGATGGCTTAAGCCCGGGAGGTAAAGGGTGCAGTGAGCCGAGATCATGCCACCTCACTTCAGCCTGGACAACAGCGCCAGATGCTGTCTCAAAAACAAAAAAAAAAAAGAAAGAAAGAAAAGAAAAAAGAAAAAACACCAGCAACAACAACAAAAAGAAAGCCTTGAAAATACCTAGAACTAACCTTAACAGGAAATATGTAAAACCTGTCTAGAAAATCTTAAAGACTTAAATTAAACTGCTTAAAACTAAGCAATATAAAATTAGACTTGCATAAACAGGAACAGCAAATCATGTTGCAGGATTCAAACTACAAATATTTTAATTATGTCCATTTTTCATACTATCATGTCGATTTCTACAATTACAATTATAAACCTTAGTAACTGTTTTCAGGAACTTGTCAGTTTTTTTTTTAATTCATCTGAAAGCATTAATAAGCAATGTTATCAATAAGCCTTAAAAACATTAGTGAGAAATTACTGAGACGTGACAGCAAAATATTTTAGACAGAAGGATCATAGAAATTCCACCCAGCCCTAGCCAGGAAGATACCAGACTCCCTCTTTGGGCATGCAATGTGAGCTGTAATTAACAATCAGGGATAAAACAACTCGCTAAATGCCCGAAAAAGAAGAGAAAGAGGATGGGGCTGAGAAAGTACTCAAGGAAAGGGTAGCTAAAAAATTCCCAAGTTTGCTAAGAGACATAAACAAACAGGTTCAAAAAACTGAGTGAAGGCCAAACAGGGTAAATCTCAAGAAATCCATGCCAAGACACTTCTTAATTAAAGTCCTGAAAACCAAACACATAAAAAAATTTTGAAAGCAGCCACAGAAAGCAACACCTTACTGTTTGGACGAGGAGGCAGGATGGCGCACTTCCGGGTTCTTCATCATTAACTTTTCCCGCACCTGAAAATGCAGCCGGCGCCGGGAAGGTGCAGATCAACTGGGCATGCGCCAGGTGACGTCAATCCGAAGAGACCAAGATTTACCTGGTCGCACCTGCGGAACGCACCCCCACACGCCGGTGCCCCGCCTATTGCCCTCCCACTCCTAGAAAAGCCGCTCTGGGCCAGGGTCCCACGCAGACTTCCCAGCTCCACCCCTGTCGGGATGTCGGGACTGCAGGAACTCCGTCGGAGAGCCCCACCGGGGGACTCTGCCGGCCTTCTTTGCCGGAGGCGGACAGACTTCTCCCCTACACCTTAGGTTACCAAAATAAACTTGCAGTTTTGCTCCTACACTTGCCTACCCGCTGGTTCTTTTGGGCTCACTAGGCTGGTCTTAGAAAAACAAATCACTTACCTCTAGGGAAAAATATTATTCAAGTAATAGTAAATTCATTGCCAGAATTGATGGAGGACAGATGGAAGTGGCACAATATTTTTCAGATGCTTTAAAAAAAAAAAAAAAAAACTGTCAACCCAGAACTTTATATCCAGTAAAAATATCCTTTAGGAATGGAAGGGAAATCAGGACATTGTCCCATGAAGAAAATCTAAGAGAATTTGTCAACAGCAGACCTACCCAAAAATAAATGGTTTAAAGAAGTTCTTTAAATAGAGGAAAATAATAACAGAATAAATCTTGGAGTGCCAGGAAGGCAAATCAATATGCAAAACTATGGGTAAATAAATATGCTCTTCTTCTCATCTGGGATACTCTAAACCATATTTGAGGGTTGAAAGAAAAATTAGAACATTTGTTTGATGTGGTTCTATGTATCTGCTGGAAAAATACTTAAGATAATTATAAATGGGGAAAGGTAAAGGGAAGTGATGTTTTTACATTCACTAAAAGTGGTGAAATGGTGACATCAGTAGACTGTGATAGTTATGAATATATCATATAGCACCTAGAGAAACTAGTAAGGAAGGTTATGCAAAGACATAAACTAAAACACTATAGATAACCAAAATAAGAATAGTACCATTTTATAAAATTTTAGTACAACATGACAACCAAGATACTGTCGTTGATGTAATCATGATATAGGATATTTCCATCCAGACAAAGATCTCTCATGTTGTCCTTTTAAAGCCATACTCACTTCCCTCCTGCCCTCCCCTCCTTGATTTTCAGCATGCACTACTTTGTTCTCCAATTCTATAGTATTACCATTTCAAGAACATCATGTAAATTTGTACTAAAATACACAGGATCCCTCTGTATTCTTTCTTACAACGACATGACTACAATTATCTCAAAATAAAATGTTTAATTAAAATAAAAAAGAATAAAGCTACCAGCAACAACAGCAACCCAAAAAGGACCTTTAATTAGATGGAGAAACACACGTCACATTAATTAAAATGGTCCATCCCATGTTTTTAAACTGTAAGAGGTGATGGCAAGTTGATCAATAATTTGCAAGGTTTTTCTTAACTTTGTATTTTCCATATTTTAAAAGGTGACATTCGTAACTAGAAAAATTGTACCCTAGGCCGGGCGCGGTGGCTCAAGCCTGTAATCCCAGCACTTTGGGAGGCCGAGACGGGCGGATCACGAGGTCAGGAGATCGAGCCCATCCTGGCTAACACGGTGAAACCCCGTCTCTACTAAAAATACAAAAACTAGCCAGGCGAGGTGGCGGGCGCCTGTAGTCCCAGCTACTCCGGAGGCTGAGGCAGGAGAATGGCATAAACCCGGGAGGCAGAGCTTGCAGTGAGCTGAGATCCGGCCACTGCACTCCAGTCCGGGCGACAGAGCGAGACTCCGCCTCAAAAAAAAAAAAGAAAAGAAAAGAAAAAAAAAAAAAAGAAAAATTGTACCCTAATGCACTGAATAGGCCCAGCGAATTATTTAGCATAGCTAAGCTAATGATACACAAAGAATCTGGTCAACAATGGCATGTGTTTGGGTCCATTGTTAACAAACAATGAGGGCCAGTTCCCCTATTGTTTGTAAAGAACCTGCCAGAGGAAGGGCTTATGGGTGTCAGTGCTGCCATTTGTATGTTTCTGCTTTATTACAGCATTAGTTCATTAATGAGGCCATGCAGCATCCTGAATGGACACCTCACAGGAGGGGAGCTGCTTTCTATTTTATTTTCCTCATTAGTCGCTGGTGAATGTGAAATACACGACCGAACAGAAATAATAACACATTTTAATGGTCTTACCTTCTTCTTAATGAAGACTTAGGCCGATGCCAGTTCGCCCTTCATAGCAGGTACCCTTTGCCCATGATGGGATACAGCAGCGCAATCATTCCACACTTAGCCAGGAAGCACAAATGGACTTTAGGAAGGGCTTCTACAATACAGGTCTGGAGAATGTTAGAACTCAGTGAAGAAAGATTCAAATTTGTTTGAAGTTCTTTCTCATAATGGAGTGGGCTCCTTGGAGAATGAGGAATGGGATTCGAGTTTTATTGACTTAAGCCTTTAAGAAACTTTACATTAAGCCCCTCTCCGGCTTTCCATGCCCATCTGCAACCCGTCTTTGTCAGCAATTAACCTGCATGTGTACTTTAAAGTGAAGTAATTTCCAACTCCATCAGTTCCTTGGTTCTCATCTCAGTCTATACCAAATCTAGGGTGTCTCTGTCTGTGACTGCTGCACATACTGGAGTTCTGGAGTTTGCAAAGCCCTTCCAGATCTCCCATTTCCCATTTACTCAACTCCCTTCCAATCCCATATGAAGAACTAGTCTATCAGGGAAACTTGACCAGGAACAGACTTCAACTGGACCAAGTTCAATTGAAATTGCCACTTTTGCATGGTTAAGAATAAGCCAATGTTGGAATTTTATGTAGCTCAACCCAGCGGTTCTCAACCAGGGGAGATTTTGTTCTCCCTGGGGACATCTGGCCATTCTAGCCATTTTGACTTGTTACAGTGAGGAGTTGTGGAGGTGGCACTGACACTTGATGGGTTGAGGCCAGGGATGCTGCTAAATATCCTACAATGCACAGGACTGCCCTAGACAACAAGGATTCGTCCATGCTCAAATGTCACTGGTGCCAAGGTGGACAAACCATAATTCTGCCAAATGTAGGATAGGCTTTAAGAACATTCAGTTGAAGTCCAGTGCCTGAACTTGATCAATGGCTTTACCACTTAATTTCTGTGTGTGCTTGGGTATGTTAGCTACAATGGTTACAATAATAATTTCTGACTCAGGATTGTAGGGAAAATTAAGTAAGTAAACATGTATCATGCCCTTTGAATAGTGTAGAGGTTGTTGATGTTGGCTGTTATTATCTATAGAATTCTTTTTGATATTAAAAATTGCAAGATCTATTCTGTGAAGAAGGAGATGTGAAAAGAAAAAAAATAAGGTCTTTTAAAAATTGCAAAATTCAGAATTCACAGAAAACTTATACGAAATATCTAGATTGCTGGAGTTAATTCAAGATTCTGATTTCTGTCATTGTTTGGGGGCCCCAATATATTTCATTCCCTTTTTATGAACATATATGCATATTCCAAAAGTAAACAGTTTTCAGCAAGAAGTTCACAACAGGTAGAACACCCTTTTACAAGTTTTATAGAGAAAACACTAGCTCACACAGGAAAACAATGACTTTCCTTGGTGTTGTTTACTCTTGCCCCAGAGAAATGGCCACCATGCCATTGAAAACCACAAAGGCTGCACTCCACCAAAAGTTATACAGCCACGACTAAAGTAGCACATTTTGTACATAGAGAAGGCGCTCACTGGCATGGTGCTCGAAATGTCGCATAAATTATGCTCACCCTTCTAAGAATGGATCTTGAACACAGTGTGTAACTATTTGCTGGTCTCCCATTCCATGTGTCTCCCAGTGAGTCTGTGTGACTCCTCCAACCTGATTCCTTATGTCTGTCAAAGATAAGCCGCACTCGAGGGGCTTTCTGCTCGATTTCAACGTGGACGAAGTGAAAAAGATTTTGCAGCAATTGCTTGGATTATAAACAAAGAAGACAGCTGGTGAATAAACAGGTCAATTTTTCTCATTAAGGTGTGGGGAAAACAGTCTCCTGCATCCTGAAAGCCCTCCTCACCTTTGGTGGGGAAGGCAGAACAATCTTATCAGGTAAGGTCATTCCAGATGGCAGGTCTGCCATTCCTGCCTTGCTCTTCATTAATCCACAGAGGCAGGTGGGAGGAAACCCATGACTGTTCATCACCCAGACATCAGCGGCATCAAGGCAGGCTGTCAGCAGCCACAGGAGCCGCAATTTCAAATCCACAATTCAAAACACAAAAGCCTGGATTATGCTTTTTCTTCCTTGTTTGCTTCTTGTTTGTGTTGTCATGGTTCCTCCAGCCACTGGTGTTTCGAGTTCATCTTTTTCGTGCTTTGAAGCTTCGCTGTATCTGAGAAAATTGCAAAGGTACGTTATCATTGCTGCATCTTCCTATCGCTTAGAGAGCTGCTATATAGCACAATCACAAGCTCATCAAGTCTGTTGGACTGAATTCCGGGTAAGCCTTGTGCCTGGGCTCTCAGTCGTACTTAAATAAAGAGCAATTTCGATGGCGAGAAAATATTAATATAAAGAAACCATTTCCAATCATGTGCTGGGGTCTGTTTGCACTGTGGGGTCTGAACGACCTAAACAGGGGATAAATTGCAAGCAGTCTATTCTGCAGATGGTCTGCAAAGCCCTACAGTCTGTTTCAGTCATGACAAACTTCAAGGACAGGTGACTGGGGTGACTTAAATGAACTCCTTCCCCCAATGGGGTTCCATTTTCATTTCGTTTCTGGCCCCATTCAAAGCCTTTCCCTCTACAAAAAGGAATTCTCTCCCATTACAGAAAAAGAAAAGCTCAAGCACATTCTGTGTTTCTTTCTACTCTTGACTTCCCATCATACAATCTTCTTGGAGCCGGAGGAGTTATTTCGTTCAGGGGTGGGTGCACTGCATTGTGCTGGCCAAATCTGGCCACACACATTCATTTGCATCCCTGTCTGTGGCTGCTTTTCTCCTACAATGGCAGAGTTGAGTAGATGCAACAGAGACGCTGTGGCCTAAAAAGCTGAACTCATTTATTTTCTGGCCCTTTGCAGAAAATATTTTGCTGAGCCCTTGTTTCAGAGTTAAGAAACCACAGACCCAGTGGGGTAAGATAATTTGTCAAAACCAAGCAGGCAGATTGTGATGGAGTCAGAAGCCTTGGTTTTTTTGCTTGCTTGTTTGTTTTTTGTTGCTTTTCATTTGTTTGCTTGTTTGTTTGTTTGTTTGTTTGTTTGTTTGTTTGTTTGTTTACGGCTTTGTGATGGATCCATGACCTGCTGCCTGGGTATCTACAGAAAGTCAGCACACATCACACAGCTGCACATTCTCTAATGCAAACTAACCTGTAAGAAACTATAATAGGCCAGCAAGAAAGGAGATACATAGGATTGCTGGCTTTGGACTGGGGTTGTTTCCTCCCAAACAGTGTTTCACACCACCAATTCATCCACATGGTGCCCATCTGCATTAAGAATAGAAAGCCAACCTCTAAATCATTCAGAACCTGACCAACGGATATGCAATGCTGGGCTGCCTGGTGAATTTGAAGAGAAGACCCATCTGAAAGCAAATATCGCTCATTACGTTTCAAATGATGAAGAAAAGATGATAACACCCTATCATCTCATGACAGAAGTCATCATGAGATGGAAAATTTCCCTGACAGAGGAAGAAGTCAACCTCCCCCCCTTCTAATCCAACTCAGTCATATAGAAAAGTTAAATCATTCCAAATAGGTTGTTGTTTCACTCTCTGAAACTCTTCCTCTGAGTTCTATGCAAACTTCTCAGTCAGGAATGTAAAATCTGCCCCCGTTCAAGTTCATTACTATCTGCCTTGCTTCCCACCCCTCTCTGACACACATCCCAGGCTCAGAGTCCTGGGGAATTGCACAGTCACAGGAAATGCACAGAGAGATGACCCCATGGAAAGAAACCTTACAGATTGTCTACGGCTCCCTTCATGCTACAGTGGCAGAGTTGAGCATTTGTAACAGAGACCAGAAAGGCCTAAAATACTTGGGTCTTTGCAGAAAAGTCTGCCAATCCCTGGCCTTGAGTAATTTTGTGTATTAAGTCATTTATGTACACATCTCATGATCCGCAGAGTTTAATGCCAAAGAAGAACAATATCAGATCCATCTGTGACATCAATAAACATAAGCCAACAAGTAACTATTGAGTTTTCTTAACTCTTACAACCCATTCTGCTCCAGAAACCCATTTAATGGATCCAACATATACCACCTGATTTTATAAGTAAAGTTTTATGGACACACAGCTACACCCATTCATTTACAGATTGTCTACAGCTCCCTTCATGCTACAATGGCAGAGTTGAACGTTTGCAATAGAGACCAGAAAGGCCTAAAATACCTGGGTCTTTGCAGAAAAGTCTGTCAATTCCTGGCCTTGAGTAATTCTGTGTATTAAGTCTTGTTCTGCTCCAGAAACCCATTTAATGGATCTACTACAACACCCCCTGCACGTCCATGGCCTTCTGACCAGCTTCCTTTCTTTGGACACTGGAATCATCTCCTTTTTATGCATTTCATTTTTGAAGACTACTCCAAACACCAGTGCCCTTAGGAAGTCTTGTGCAACTACTGGACTGCTTTCAGTTATATTCCTCTTTAATCCATCACCCAACATAGAACTTTGTGAATATCTCTTTCAGAGCATGTCCGCAACTCAAACTAGTAGTCATTTGCCTCTCACCCATTAGACTATTTTAAAGGCAAGACCAGTTTTCCTCATCTTCCTAACCCTCACCTTGCCTTCCACATAATAGATTCTCAGAATTGAGTTGTAAGAGTTAAGAAAACTCAATAGTTACTTGTTGGCTTCTGTTTATTGACATCACAGATGGATCTGATATTGTTCTTCTTCGGCATTAAACTCTCTGGATCATGAGATGTGGACATAAATGACTTAAAACACAGAATTACTTAAGGCCAGGGATTGGCAGACTTTTCTGCAAAGACCCAAGTATTTTAGGCCTTTCTGGTCTCTGTTGCAAACGTTCGACTCTGCCATTGTAGCATGAAGGCAGCCATAGACAATCTGTAAATGAATGGGTGTAGCTGTGTGTCAGTAAAACTTTATTTATAAAACCAGGTGGTATAGGTTGGATTTGGCCCTCACGTTGTAGTTTTCTAGCCCCTCCAAACCCTCAATGAAAAGATCCTGCACCATCCCGGTGATGCAGAACCAAGTGAAATATGGATAGAAACTATCTTGACATTTGTTTTCTATTCAGGAATTAAAACCACAGATGTTATTTTTTTCCCTCAGTAAAATCTTTTTAAAAAACATTTGGTGCAATGCCTTGTATCCTAATCGCAGTGCACATCATTCCTCTTGCATTCATTTGCTTTTGTCTCCTCATTTATTAGCACAATTTGTTTGTGAATCACTTGTTTTATGTAACAGTTAAATCTAGGGAAATTAGATTAACTGAATTCAGAAATGTGGGCTTGGGCTGCAAATTTTTTTTTTTTCCTATATTACAATGAAATAAATTTTTCCTCAGTTTTCTAAAATAATTATGTTAATCAATTCCTGAGTCTGAAGCAGATGTGAAAGCTAAGGACACCTTTGGTGTAAGGGGCTACAAGCAGAGTCAGCATCTCATCTATAAACTCATATTAACAGATTGAGACACAGAACAGAGAAAATCATTCTCCATCACCTCAACACTAAAACCATACTCATCTTTCACCTCTGAGGTTCCCATCCACCTAACTTTTTTAATAGATTGTACCAGTTTAAAAATTATCTTGATATTTCCAGCCATTTCCAGAAAAATAAATTTCAGTATGGATTATCTGACTTTCAGAGAAATACAGACAAGGAAAAAAAAAAAAAGAAGGCCAGGCTCAGTGGCTCATGCCTGAATTCCCAGCACTTTGGGAGACCGAGGTGGGTGAATCAATTGAGCCAAGGAGTTCAAGACCAGCCTGGGCAATATAGTGACCCCATCTATACAGCAGAAAATTAAAAGAAACAAACAAACAACAACAACAAAAAACTCAGGATATCAAGGTTGTAGTGAGTTAAGATCAGGCCACTGCACTCTAGCCAGGGTGACAGAGTGGGACCCTGTCTCAAAGAAAACAAAAAAAAAGCAACAAAAAAAGACAAGTCTGTTGATCTGATTAG
This sequence comes from Piliocolobus tephrosceles, assembly GCF_002776525.5. Classification (NCBI taxonomy): domain Eukaryota; kingdom Metazoa; phylum Chordata; class Mammalia; order Primates; family Cercopithecidae; genus Piliocolobus; species Piliocolobus tephrosceles. The sequence continues at coordinate 17,168,713 of NC_045456.1, read as the reverse complement.
AAGGGAAGTAGTTGACGCTCTTTCCACAAGTTCATAAACTTTCTTTTTCTTCTGGATAGTTTTATTAGTACAGTAGTTAAGTCATCTCAGGATGTATGTGAAAATCACATCTTAAAGTTTTTCTCAGACATTAGTTGAGACAAATGTAACCTGGAAAATTTTGATGGAAAAGTTCATGGTGTTTGGAGATGAGTGGAAAGTTGGGAATTTCCCAGGAACATGCTCCATGTTGGTTGTGCCATCTCAGCTTTTCAGGTTACCCTGACTTCAAAGATGAAACTTCAAAATCTTCATGGTCTACAATGAAAAAGAGCCATGATCTCAGGGGACTCTGCCTCTTTTCCACATTTTCTCTTGTTTTGTGATGCAGGTTTCAGTGAAATCCACTGCTTCTCACTCCATCTCTTTGAGTACTGACATTTAGGGTCACTCTTAAAGTTTCACCAAATTCAAGATAATTTCTAACATTGAGTTGAGGCTGCGTAGGCCCAGAAGATCCTGGAGCTGCGTTTCCCAGATTGTACTTTGCAGATCACTAGAGTCTCTCAGTGTCATGAGGTGGTCCTTTAAAAGGAGTTTCCTTTTTCAAACAGTTTGGGATGTGATTGCACAGCAAACCAGACAATACTCAGTGCAGAGCTGCTGGGTCCAGGTGGGGTAGGAGTCAGAACTCAACTCCAGAGGCAAAGCTTGGTCATGGGACTAAGTTGAGGAGTAGCTAAAACAGGGCCGAGGCAGAAGCAGGTTTCCATCAGACACGCCTACCAGTGTGCCATGTCAGTTACCATTGTCATGGCAACACCCAGGAGTTTCTACCCCTTTCCATGGCAATGATCCGATGACCCAAAAGTTACTACCCCTTCCCTAGAAATTTCTGCACAAACTTCCCCTTAATCTGCAGGAAATTAAAAGTGGGTATATGCCAGGCACTGTGGCTCACACCTATAATCCCAGCACTTTGGAAGGTCAAGGCTTGCAGATCACTTGAGTCAGGAATTTGAGACCAGCCTGGCCAACATGGTGAAACCCTGTCTCTACTAAAAATACAAAAATTAGCCAGATGTGGTGGTGGGCACCTGTAATCCCAGCTACTCGGCAGGCTGAGGCAGGAGAATCACTTGAACCCGGAAGGAGGAGTTGGCAGTGAGCTGAGACTGTGCCACTGCACTCCAACCTGGGCCACAGAGGGAGACTCCATCTCAGAAACAACAACAACAAAAAAATGGGCATAAATATGACACTCTCTGCCTACAGGGTTATCCTGTTCTGCAGGAAAAGTCACAGAGCTGTAACACAGCCTCTTCAATGACGCTGTTTTCCTCCACCCCCAGCTTGCCCTTCAATTATTTCCTAGGCACAGCCAAGAACCCTCAGGGAATAAACCCCACTTTGTGGCTTGCCTGCCCTGCATCATGGAAACTTCTCAAAGACGCAGAGAGATCCTGAAAGATATGACTATGCTTAACTTTCTTCCAACCAACATTTCCTAAACCACTTGGACAATACAAGTCGTTTGTCTCAGGGTGCGCAATAGTATCTCAGCAACATCAGTGTTTCCTAAAACACAAGGATGGAAAGGCTATACAACCTCTCTAGTGCTTCTGAAGCTTTGATGCCTATATCAACCACAGGGATCTAAAAGGTAGATCTGAGTTACTAGGTCAAGGGTGGGGCTGGAGAGTCTCTGTTTCTGACAAGCTCCCAGGTAGGGTTGATGTGGCTGGTTCATGGACAAAAAGTTAGCAAAGTGCTAAGAAGCTACCCATTGAAATTGGTCCTTCCATCTTTCCAAGCTCCCTTGTGCTTCACTGAACCACATCAATTAAACACTCAGTGTTAATCAGCCTGTGTGACTATTGTCTGAAATCCCACCAGGTCTGGGGTTTAAGTCAAGCCCAGCTGCACATTAGCATCATTTGGGAGGCTTTTTAAAAAGATGAATGCCTGTTCTCAAAACTATGATATCAGAACCTCTTGAGGGTGCTGTCTGGACATTTTAAAAAATTGAGACAAAATGTATATAACATTCAATTAACTGTTTTAGAGTGTACAATTCAATGGCTTCTAGTACTTTCACAATGTTGTGCAACCATCACCACTTTTTTCTTTACCACAGAAGGAAACGCAGTACCTGTTAGCAGTCATTCCTCATTCCCTGCTCCCATCCTCAGACCCCAGCAACCACTAATTTACTTTCTGTGTCTGTGGCTTTTCTTATTCTGAATATTTCATATAAATAGAGTGATACAATATGTGGTCTTTTGTGTCTAGTTTATTTCACTTAGTCTAATTTTTTTATCTATATTGTAGTATACACTAGTAGTTTATTTCTCTTTATGGCTGAATACTATTCAACTGTATAGATATACCACATTTGTTTATCCATTAATCTATTGATATACATTTGATTTGTTTCCAAGTGTGATTATTATTAAGAGTCCTGCTATTAACATTCATTTACATGTCGTTGGATACCTGTTTTTAATCTTTTGGGGCATGGTAGATGGATAGATAGATAGATAGATAGATAGATAGATAGATAGATAGACAGATAGATAAGTGTGTGTATATATATATATATATAATATGCCTAGGAGTGTAATTGCTGGTTCATATGGTACCATAGACTGAATGTCTCTGTCCTCCCAAAAGTCATACATACGTTGAGATCTCAACCCCCAAGATGGAGCTATAAGAGGTGATTTAGGTCTTTGGGACCTGATCTAGGTGAAGTGGGTGGAGGTGATGAGGGGTGATGAGGGTGAAGCCCTTATGAATGGCATTAGTGTCCTTATGAAAAAGGCCCCAGAGGCTGGGCGCAGTGGCTCAAGCCTGTAATCCCAGCACTTTGGGAGGCCGAGACGGGTGGATCACGAGGTCAGGAGATCGAGACCATCCTGGCTAACACGGTGAAACCCCGTCTCTGCTAAAAAATACAAAAAACTAGCCCGGCGAGGTGGCGGGCGCCTGTAGTCCCAGCTACTCGGGAGGCTGAGGCAGGAGAATGGCGTGAACCCGGGAGGCGGAGCTTGCAGTGAGCTGAGATCCAGCCACTGCACTCCAGCCTGGGCGACACAGTGAGACTCTGTCTCAAAAGAAAAAAAAAAAAGAAAAAGGCCCCAGAGAGCTCCCTCACCTCTTCCACCATGTGCCTTCTCCACCACACAACGAGAAGACCCCATCTATGAACCAGGAAGCGGGTTCTCACCAGGCACTGGATCTGCTGGTGCCTTGATCTTTGAGCCTCCAGAACTGTGAAACAGAAATGTCTGTTGTTTATAAGCCACCCAGCCTATGGCATTTTGTTATGGCAGCCAGAAAGGACTAAGACGTACGGTAACTCCATTTTCACCTTACTGAGGAAATGACAAACCCTTTTTCACGGTGGCTGCGCCACTTTGCATTCTCACTGGAGAATGTCACTGGACATTTAGACCTTTTTAAAGGTTCCCCATTGAGTGCCATCACCAGCCAGTGTGGACAGCACTGCCCTGCAAGCAGGGATGGCCTTGTTCACACACTTAAAACACATGGATTTAACTCAATGGGGTGCCTGAACCAATAGCATCAGCATTACCTAGGAACTTCTTAGAAACACAGTTTCTAGGTCACGGTGGCTCACGCCTGTAAACCAAGCACCTTGGGAGGCCGAGGTGGGCAAATCACTTGAGGGCAGGAGTTTGAGACCAGTCTTGTCAACACAGCAAAACCCCATCGCCACTAAAAATACACAAATTAGCCAGGCGTGTGGTGGGAGCCTGTAGTTCCAGCTACTTGGTAGGCTGAGACAGGAGAATTGCTTGAACCCGGGATGCGGAGGTTGCAGTGAGCCAAGATTGTGCCACTGCACTCCAACCTGGGCGACAGAGCGAGACTCCACCTCAAAAAAAAAAAAAAAAAAAAAAAGAAGCCACAATGTCTTGGGCCCCACACTGGACTGACTGAATCAGAAACTCTGGAGGCAGAGGGTGGTCACTACCTAGTTTATCAAGCCCTCCAGGGGATTCTAAAGTTTGAGAATTGATGCTCCATGTATAATTTCATAATTTGCAGTAGTTTCACTTCACCCTGTATCATATGTACTTTCCCACATCCTGTACTATTATTTGAAAACACAATTTAACATCTACTTGTAATCTTTTAACATAAAACAAACCCACTATGCACTTAATCATTATATTTGGGGCCATTTGATTTTTCCCATTTTTTTTATGAAGTATAAATAATACTCCATGAATACTCTTGACAACAAATATTTCCACACATCTCGGAATATTTCCTTTAGTTAAATTCAGAATCATAATTACCAAATTATTGAGTTTAGACATTTTTATCTTTATGCTGTGTTGGCCACTTCATTGGGTCTGAGCTCTTTCTGTGGAGGGAAAACCAATACTTTCATTCATCACAAACAAGGAAGACAATATGGGTTATTGGCTATTTTTATTTTATTGCAAATATTGCTGGATCACCAATTCTGGCTTAATTTTTTTCTCAAAGCAGGAGAAATAGATGCTATATATTTCCAGTCTCATTGCTTCCTTGCTATTTATGATGCTTTGCCCAGCTTTTTAATTTATCAGTCCTCAGTTTCTGTACCTACACCTTCAGGGTAAAAATACCCTACCTACTTCGTGGTATAGATAATAATGATAGAACCTGTGCAGAAAGCCCTTTGTAACTGCCGAGCACAATGCAGCATGTGAGATATTTTTATAACTAGGCTCAGTGCTTTGAAAAGTTCACTCCCAGAGGACTCCCCCGATAGAAATATCCTCATTTCCTTTGAGCCGTGGGTGTCATCAGCCTGACCTAAGCTGTATTATTTGCTCTGAATTCTTTAGGGATCCGCAGACGCTTTACTATTCACATATGCATATTTTTGACTGTATGAACGCGCTCCTTAAATTTCTGGGAGTTGGCTGACCTTAGGTAGAATTTGTAAGTAGCATATTTCTGGCTTATTTTCTATTTCCCTTTTTATTTTAAGCCATGTGCCGATTCCATTGCATCCATCTTTACAGAGCTTGCCTCAAATCCTTTTTGGGGAAGAGGCAACAGAGAAACAGAAAAACAAGTCAACAAGAAAGCAGATAGATATAGTAGCACACTGTAGCATCTATTTGATACTTCCTCTTCCTTTCTGAACCCTACAGCAAGTTCTATATTTAAATGGAAACTTTAAATGGAAACTATGACGCCTACACGGGAACAGGTAAGGCTATCCATTTTCACCAGCTGACTGTAAAAAGCCTTGGTTCTCTGTCTGAATTAAGAAAATTTGTAGACTTTGAGAGGTGCGAATGAGCAATTGTCTGCTATAGTGCTGCTTTAATAGCTTCGAAAGATACCTGTCCTCCCCACGCACGCATGCTACAAGTACTCTTTTTTTCCAATAAAGATGCATTTTTTTTTTTTTTTTTTTTTTTTTTTTTGAGACGGAGTCTTGCTGTGTCTCCTGGGCTGGAGTGCAGTGGCCAGATCTCAGCTCACTGCAAGCTCCGCCTCCCGGGTTTACGCCATTCTCCTGCCTCAGCCTCCCGAGTAGCTGGGACTACAGGCGCCGCCACCTCGCCCGGCTAGTTTTTTTTTTTTTTTGTATTTTTAGTAGAGACGGGGTTTCACCGTGTTAGCCAGGATGGTCTCGATCTCCTGACCTCATGATCCGCCCGTCTCGGCCTCCCAAAGTGCTGGGATTACAGGCTTGAGCCACCGCGCCCGGCCTAAAGATGCATTTTGAAAAGACTATTCCGAGGCAGATAAGAGAAGCTGTTGGCATGTTTTAATGAGGGAAAATGAGAAGGGGGCTGTGGAAACAGCTCGACAGACTGCTCATCAGAGCAGAAGGAAGCTTCTATGCCTTTTTATAGTCACACTGGCCCCCTTACGTCCCTGAAATACTCTCTCTCCAAAGTTTCAAAGGTAGGACTTGCTAAGCGGGCAGTCCCGAAAGGGAAGACTTGGAAACACCCTCTATCTGGAACAGGACCTACCCACACTCTGGTAAAGAATAGGGTATCTATACATCCCCAACCAAGAAACTGAGCTGAAAAGCTAGGATGACGAGGCTTGCAAATCTATTTGCAACCTGGGGCCAAGCTCCCAAAAATCTATTTGCAAGGCCAGCTACCTGAGCACTGCTGCTTTGCCCTCTTTGATTTCCAGGGAATTAACACACCCCAAATTCAGCTGCGCATCACCTGCAGCCTGGGAGAAACATGGTGACTTGGGGCTCCCTGCAACAGACATGACGTGTGATTCAGCGCCTTTTGATGCAGTGTCTGAGGAAATGTCAGGGAGCAGAGAGTGAATAATCATTTGCATCCAGAGTGCCGCAGGCAGCTGTCCAAGCGGGAGCCCGCGGAAGCTGAGGCTTCCGAGGAGGCCGGGGACCCCTGTTTAGTTTTGAGCTCAGCATGGGGGGAGAAAGAGAGAGAGAGAGAGAAATACCATTTCCCACAGAGCTGACAAATGCAGGGTTAAATAAAAACAGTGGTATCCGTGGAAGAATGGGGAGAGCATGCTGGCTGGAGCCTTTATTTCATGTTAATCACTCTTGTAGTTGCTGCAGCCTGAGAAAGACACATTTGTTATGCAGACAGTGTTCGTTGTCAAAGGCTGATCAAGAATGCAGGAGTGCGGCCACAAAATGAATTAGCTCTCTGGATACCAAATGGGAAAGCCAGTTCGTACCAGAGCATGGCACAAGGGCTCCAGCAGGATGAAAATATACTAGGTGCGCATAAGAGCGAGCATTGTGACCACTGCTAATTATTTGCTATTTTTAGCACAGGCATTGAGAAAGCAAAGAGCCGGGGGAGGGGAATGCGGCAACCCAACAACAGGGTTCATTCAGAATGCCGCTGAGGGCTCACAGACCTCCGGCCATGTCCATTTCCCATGCTCTAGAATGGCCTTCATTTTTAAACTCAATAATTTTTCATTCATCCTCCTTATGAATGTTAGGAATGTCTGCAGTTCTGAGCATGCCACAAAAGAAGACCTGTGCTGTGCCCAGGGTATGAAAGCAAAGCAGTGTGAAATTTAAGTTTTGCTGTACCCCAGAGAGAAACAGAACAGAAGGTCCCCATAAAGACAGAGGTTCTTTTCTCAAGTGAGCACCCACTGAGCCTGTCGACCAGGTGAGATGGTCATTTTCTGAGCTTGCGTTGACTCACTTCTACATTCTTGGACTTCCAACCCTAATCTAAAGCTCAGATTGCAAGCGTTTCAACTGCCTTTGGACCAGGCTTACATTAGGCTTCCCCACTTGACATAAGGGCATTGTAGCTTCTAAGGCATGACCATGGTGCTACTGTATTGTCAAGTAAAATGTAGGGTGCAGTGACTCATGCCTTTAATCCCAGCACTTTGGGAGGAGCAGGCGGGAGGATCTCTTGAGCCCAGGAGTTCAAGACCAGCCTGTGCAACATAGTGAGATCCAGCCTTTACAAAAAAAAATAAAATAAAATTAGCTGGGTGTGGTGGCATGCATATAGTCCCAGCTTCTTGGGAGGCTGAGGCAGAAGTTCACTTGAGCCCAGGAGTCTGAGGCTGCAGTGAGCTATGTTCACGCCACTGCACTCTACCCTGGGCAACAGAGAGAGACCCTATCTCAAAAAAATTGAAAACTAAAAATAAAGTCAAAGGAACGAAAACTCTCCCTCTTGAAGTTCTATAGCATGTTCTTGCATTTGTATTGAAAATGCCATTAAAAAGAAACAAATGTAGATAGACACATTCTTCTCTTTAAAACCTCAGAGATATTAGGCATATTCAGAAAAGCAAAGGAAAAAAATCCTTTGTGTGTATATGTATATATACATATTGTATATATACACACATATATACACATACACAGACATATTCTTGATTACTGTCACATATATATGTATGAATACGTGTGTGTATATGTGTATATACATATATACACACACAAAGGACTGTACATATATATAATATATATTATATATATAATTCTTCCGAATTATCCATTTGAACTTTTAAGATCCCATCAAACCACACCATGTCGACACTACTTAAGACATAATTTAGGCTCACAGACTTAAACTACAGAGTGTTTAAGTGTATACACATAAACTTAGATATAGATATAAACATTTTAGTCAGTCAAGACACTGAATCACTAAAAATAGCTCCATGGATTCTCACCAGATAAAGAAGGCAGGGATAGGCTGGTCCAATACAGGCTTCATGGCTTGCATGGAAGAGACAAATGATCAACCCTCAGAACAGCCAAAAAGTTGATTTGCAATTGAGATGCTTTGCACCTGAGTGAGTCCTCATCCTCGGCTTCAAGGTGGATAGCAACAGGAACTCATTAGATGAATGATGGCAAATGAATTCCCCAATTATCTCATCTCAGGATGAGAAGCTGGCTGGATAAACATGTACACACGCACCACCACCACCACCAAAAACAACAGGCCAGGTGCAGTGGCTCACGCCTATAATCCCAGCATGGGATTTGGGATTTGGGAGGCTGAGGCAGGCAGATCACTTGAGGCCAGGCGTTCGAGACCAGCCTGGCCAATACGGTGAACCCTCGTCTCTACTAAAAATACAAAAATTAGCCAGGTGTGGTGGTGTGCACCTGTAATCCCAGCTACTCAGGAGGCTGAGGCAGGAGAATCGCTTGAGCCTAGAAGGTGGCACCACTGCACTCCAGCCTGGGTGACAGAGCGAGACTCTGTCTCAAAAGAAACAAAAACAAAAACAACAAAAATGCAAGTAAGAGGGAGGACAGCGCTATAATATTACCTATTAGGATGAAATACTATTCATTCACCACGCTACACACATACACATACACACACACACAACAACAATAACAACAGCAACAGCAATCACATATCCCACCGGCAATCACATATCACACCACGGCGTGACTTGGTGGTAAAAGATATTTGTTCATCAAACTTTTATGGGTTTGATATTCTAATACGAACGGGTAATACAAATTTGGTTCATTCTCAAGGGATACACATCTAAGAGGCCATGGGTCACCCATGACAGCACTCTTTATTTATGATCGTTCTGACATGATGAATCTGTATCACGTGATGATTTCTTGGGCTAAAGTTACATGCAATTTTCCAAAATGCTTTCTCCCTCCCAATTCTGGCCCGAGAGATGAAAGCATTAGTGCACGGACAAACAAGGACCAGGTAGGTTCCTGCCTCTCAGAATCCTCTGAAGGACCAAAGGTATGTTTTTGAGCTGCCTACATCTGAAATCCTGATTTGGCTTTTGATTTTGTTTTCAGAACAGAAACTGCTTGTCATGGACTCCCCAGAAGTCTCTTTCTGGGGAGTGACTTTAATGAGCCTCAGTAAATCCTTTGCCTCCTTTGTAAAGTTCCAGGGGAAATAATTCCACTAGGGAAGTGGTTCTCAGAGAGGGGATCCTTAGCAACGCCTGGGAATACTTTAGGACTTTCAAAATTGTTGGATTATTGGAGGACTGATTCTGGCATCTGGTATGCAGAAGCCAGGGATGCTGCTAAATATCTTACAACGCACACAACAGAGAATTATGCAGCCTAATGTATTACTAATGCCAAGGCTAACTCTGTTAAAAGAAACCACTAAAAGAAAACTCTGTTCTTTTAGTGGTTATATACCTGAGCAGGTTGGGTCATAGCTGACACAGTGTTGCCTGGGTTTGGCAAACCTGGTGAAGAGAAATGCTTATCAGAGTCGCTTTCTCAAGAGGATTTTTTTTCTTTCTGAATTATCCATATGAACGTTTAAGAGCCTGTGAAACCACATCATGTCTACACTGCCTAAGACAGAATTTAGGCTCATGGGCTTAAACCAGAGAGTGCTAGAAATGTGGACATAACTCCTGGAAACACGGATAGTATTGGGTGCTCCTGGGTTCATGCCAGGCCGGGAAATTCCGGTGCCTGAGTAGTTGATTCTCCCTTTTCCTTTCTAAATACAAACCCTGCCTGTGAACAGTACAGCTCCATCCCCGGATACATTTTAAAACACATCTAATTGCCAGGCACACTGGCTCACGTCTGTAATCCCAGCACTTTGGGAGGCCGAGGTGGGTCGGTCACCTGAGGTCAGGAGTTCGAGACCAGCCTGACCAACACAGTGAAACCCCATCTCTACTAAAAATATAAAAATTAGCTGGGTGTGGTGGCGGGTACCTGCAATCTCAGCTACTCAGGAGGCCAAGGCAGGAGAATCACTTGAAGCCAGGAGGTGGAGGTTGCAGTGAGCAGAGATCACACCACTACACTCCAGTCTGGGCTACAGAGCAAGACTCCATCTTAAAATAAAATAAAATAATAAAATAAAATAAAATAAAACACATCTACGATTTCTGACAACACTCTGGGCATATTGAGCAATGGCCTCCACCGTACGATTGGTCTTCCCTGGCGTCCAGTCTTCCCAAACCCAGCACCCTGTCTAGAAGCTCATGAACAGTCACCTAGACATCTTTAAAAGTGTCTGAAAAGTATCACTTCTAGGAACTTTAATTAATACATTTTCTCTGCTTTGTGTGGAATGAAGTGAGTCAGCATTTTCAAAGGAAGAGATTCAGTTGGTTCACCAGGAAATCTGAGTTTGCCTTATGAGAAAGAGATCATTTCTTCATGATTTCTCTCCTGCTGCAAAGAACATGAGCATCTTTCACAGACAGATTGGCCCAAGGTCCTGCACATATTATCATCATCCCACCCTCACACAGCAAACTGGGGCGGCTCCATCTTGAGTGAGGGCTAGGAAAATGAGGCTGGAACCTGCTGGGCTGCATTCCCACAAAGTTAGGTGTTCCTAGCCTCTAGATGCTTATGATTAGGGGAACAGATTGATAATGTTTACTAAACAGACCCAGAATTGGGAGTGTCCGATATCCCTATATCTTGAGAACAGAAGCACTCCTAATTTTGTTTTAAAGATAATAATATTGATTCTTGCAGAATATAGTAATAAAGAAAATTAATCCTTCATCACTAACCCTTGTAGCAGAGCACATTTCCCCATGATCTTTTTTTATTCTATGTATAAACAAGTTTTGTACCTACTGGTGAATGCGTTCCTCCTCTTGCTTTCGGGAACGCCCTACTCTGTAGCTGTACTTCCACCACTTTACTTTCTTAATAAACTTGCTTTTGCTTTGCACTCTGGAATCACCCTGAAGTCTTTCTTGCGCGACATTCAACAACCCTCTCTTGGGGTCTGGATCAGGACCTCTTTCCTGTAGCGGAAGGATTTAGTGAACACTGGATTTCGTGAGCCCCAGGAAGGAGAACACACTCATCACCAGTCAGTAATTAGGCAATGAACACGAATGGTGATGTTCTCAATTTGTGAAAAATTAAGTCATGAATGGGCTTTTAATTTGTGCAATATTGGAGATAACTGTGCTTTTCCCATTAGGACTCAGAAGTGGATTGTATTAGTCAGGGTTCTCTAGAGAAAACAGAACCAATAAGCTATTTATAAAGAGAGAGAGATATAAGAAGAGATTTATTACACAATTTGGCTCCTGCAGTTGTAGAGGCCAAGAAGTCTCAAAATTTGCCATCTGCAAGCTGAAGAAGCAGAAAAGCCAATGGTATGGTTCAGCCCAAGTTCGAAGGCCTGAGAATGAAGTATGCCAGTGTCCCTGGGCACGAGTAAATGGGTGTCTCAGCTCAAGAAGCGTGAGCAGATTTATTCTTCTTCAGCTTTTCTGTTCCACGCGGGCCCTAAGTAGATTGGATGATGTCCATTTACATAAGTGAGGATAGATCTTCTTTCTTCAGTCTCCTGATTTAAATGCTAATCTCCTCTGGAAGCACAGACACACCCCAAAATACATTTCACCAGCTGTCTGGGCATCCCTTAGCCCAGTCAAGTTGACACATATAACTAACCACCATGCAAAGTGTCTCTGTTTTTTAGTTTAGATGCCCTCCAGCAGAAGTTTTACAAATGCATTCACATCAACATCTTCTGGTCACTGGATCATGTACACATCATTGGATTCTAATTGAGGCTTGTTGTTCATTTCCTATATTTGGAAGCAGGGTGCAAATGTTGTTCGTGCTTTATGCTGCTTGGTTGTATGCATTGGATTATACAAACAGACATTATTGGACACATCTTCATTCTCAGCAACAGAGATCCTGGATGTCAGGGCTGACATCCCTCCAGAATTAGGTCTTACTCCTGGAACATGTCAGGAAACGGATTTACTAGATCTGAGAGGGTGGAGAGTCTATGGAAGGGAAACCAGCTCTGAAGCATTGGCACCATCAGCAGTCTTTACCCAAGGTGCAGAAATTACCTGTTCATCTTCATTGTCCTACAAATTCTGTCTCACTCAGCATCCGAGAGGTATAGCCACTTCTCAAGTCTCTTTGACTTGAGAATGCTACTTCTTAGTCAACAGTAATACAGACTTGCTTCCTGACAGGTTGTCAAAATCCTCGTTAATGTATTATCTATCCAAACATTGTCCTAGTTACCCTGACTCCTTGGAACACTGTTTTTGTCAGGTCAATGATTAATCTTTGCAAGTTGCAGAGTGAAAATGAATGTGCAATCTGTGTAGACAAGCCTTTCATTTTCAACAGTATCATAAATACCTAAGAAGGTCTTTGTAGGGTAGCAATTGCATACACCATAATGCACGCGAAAGGATGGACAAGGAACGTGAAGACAAATTAAGGGAAAGAACTAAAGGCAAAACTCAAAACCCCCATCCCCACATAACCCAGTGCAATCACGACACAGCATCTTCAGCAAACCCTAACCAGAACCCTGAATCTTTCCACGACATCATCTTTTACATGATTTCCATGAATATCTAAATTTAACTCCCCTCTCAGAGATGCATGTGATCACATTGACTGCCATCCTTTGAACACATCAATGAATAATTCATTATTTCTAATTCGATTTGATTCTGGTAATTCCCTAAAGTGTGTTGTGTCTTATAGTCACCACCAGCTAGTTTTGGAAGTAGTTCTTTCTATACGGCTGCCTACTTAAATTTACTGACTCAAACTACGTTGCATTACCTGTGATTTTATTTTGTTGTTAAGATTCCTCTACTCTGCAAATGCTTTCCATACAGGTAAGAAAATCCATTAGCTAATTTCCTTGCTACCCAGGGATTCGTTTCCAAGAGATTTCCCATTTCAATGTTTGAACATTCTTCTTCAAATTATGTTTCTTCTTTAATGGTTTTCATTTTCATAGAAATTGACACTTCTTGCACCTTAATTGTGTTATCTCCCCGGATGGCATTCCAATCTTACACATACTTTGCAGGTTTTCTATTTCTTATTTCTTCCCATTAAAACATAATCATTAGGTAACTTTACCGTAAGAAAAAAAAAAAAACCACTTTAATTCCCTTTTTTATAAACTGGTGCTTTAACTTCATTTTTCCTAAATATGTTAACTCTCTTAAATATGTTCCAACAAGAAATGAGCAGTATGACAAACAAATTATATAATATGTCGCTCTTATATCTTCTCTATCCCTATCACCACTACCAAAAAAATCTCAGCAAATTTATAAGGAAGCCATTTGACCTGTAAAGACAAATTGGGCAGCATCTGTTATAAACAGATATGGGTTTGATGGCAAGGCATTTGTAGCGCCCCGGATTCTTGCCCAATGTATGCTTTTCTTTTTCAAGTTAATGAGAGGCTTTCTCTTCCACTTGCATTGAGGTCCTATGTGATGGAACCTGAACATGCCATGCTCATTTTTGTCTGAGAAATGACTCAGGTCATTTCTCTCTAAATTTCAACTATTATGTAAGGTCTCCACCAAGCCCAACCACCTCCCGTAATACTCAATGTGCTGTTCTCTCTCCTTCTAAAACCTCATGGCATTGACTCTATAGGTCACTTGTGGACTCATCTAATAGTCAACTCAATGCCATTTCACTCTTCATTCACTTCTTAAATAACTATGAATCATCCACTAGTTGCCCAACAGAATGACTGGCACCAGGAACACAGAAGTGGGATAGATATACTCAGTCCTGGCTCTTGGATTTACAAGCCCTGAAGCAGAATCAGACCTCAGCAGAGAAACCTACAGGGTATCTATTTTTTTAGTATCATGAGCCTCACATGAAGAATAGTAACATCTCAGTTCAAGAGACCTGTCTTACACAGATCACAGCCCTCTGAGTGAAATTTTCAGCAGTTTCTCAAAAAAATAAAAATAAAACAAGAAGAAAAGAAGAAAAAGAAACCCTCTGAATGAATGTTGTCTGTTGTTTTGTATAGAATCCCTTTTCTCTGCAATAGCACCCAGTCTTTTGGGGCATTGTGTTGGTAACACGTCTTAGCTCAGATGTCAGATATTTCAAACATTTTTTGCTACCTTGAGTCTTTGTATTTTCAAACTTTCAAACGTTTAGGAGTGCACATTTCACTCTTCTGAGCATCAGATTAAATTATCCAATCTGCTTGAAAATTTGGGCATCTCTCATTCACCCATCCATATTACCTTTACTGTCTCTTTCTGCTTATAGCTGGCATTGAATTACATCCATCATACCCCTGGTATTTGTTCCACAGTATCTTATAAAATACTCTATCACCACATTCTACATCTTAAAAAATCAATGGAAACTTGTTCTATTTCTTTCAAAACCCGTGTTTATTTGTTTGTTTGTTTTTTCAATATTTTCCTCTTTACTGCTCTGGGAGGCATTTCCAGAGATCCTTCGATCTTTCATGTTCAGTCTTGAACTTCTCTTTCTCTTCTCTCTCTCACTCTCTCTCTCTCTCTCTCCCTACTCCCCGACCTTTGTCTCTGTCTCTCTCAGGTTGATTTATTAATACATTGGAAGATTTTAATAACAGCTCACCAGCATGTCACTGATTAAATTTCCCATGGTTCATGAAGTCTGTGATTTCAGCTCAGTAGACAGAGCTCCAAAATGATTTGAAGGCTACTCAAAAATCCATTAAAAATTAACCAAAAAATAGTCAGAGTAGCCTAAAAAACACACACACACACAATATCAATTATGACAAGAGAACATAAAATTCCTTGCTTCTATTCGCCTCAGAACATGTACCCTTTAGACCTTGGGCTAGCTGCTAAATAGAAGCTGAAACATCTGCGTCTCTGCTGTTGGTAGCCGTGTGCATTGGTACAGATCACCTAGCAAAATGCATTGCATGCCAATCTCTATTTAGGCAGACACCCCAGGAAGAGGGTCATTGCTATGCCATTGCTGAAGACAATTTTCTCATTTTTCCGTCTCTTGTCATATTGTGTTTTGCTTTTGTGCTTTCTGTGCTGTAGAATACTATTTTTTAAAAACTCGGTGGCATTAGTGCTGAATCCAGTCCAATTGATACAATCCTTAATGTAACTGTAGGTAATTATCTTTCCCTGGCACATTTTCCACAATTTCCTGGTGTTTTATAGCACAATTACTTGGGACCAAAATTTGGAACATAATTTCTTATCTGCTGAGGATGAGACACTGTGGTCATTAATTACTTTCTTTTAAATACGAATTGACTTTTATACTTGAACTTATTATATACATATGGGTAAATTGTTTGCTTTTATTTTAAGCTTTGAACTCAAGGATTATCTTTGTAGTCATTGCCAAAAGCTTGGAAAATATACATTCATGACTACTAAAGCAAACTAATATAATTTCTGACATTTTGGCTGTAAGTTTGCTCCTAAAGTCTCTGCTTATTACAGAAAAATATTAATTAATATATAACCTCAATTTTTATGTTCTTCTATTTCATAACAGAAGATTTCCACTGACAATTGTTCAAAGTGTGGGAGGAGAAGACAATGGAAATGATAGATAAAGTCTCTCTCTTATGAGACCCCCAAATTACTATGGTTTGACTTAACAATTTTTCAACGTTACTGTGGTGCAAAAGCAAGATGCATTCAGTAGAAACCATACCTCGAGCACCCATGCAACCAATCTGTTTTTCACTTTCAGAACAGTATTCAATAAGTTACATAAAATATTCAACACTTTATTATAAAATAAGCTTTGTGCTAGATGATTATGTACAACTGTAGGCAAATGTAAGTCTTCTGAGCAAGTTTAAGGTCAGCTAGGCTGAGCAATGTTTGGTAGGTTAGATGGATCCAATGCAGTCTCGACTCATGATATTTTCCACTGATGATGACAGGATGTAACCCCATCACAAGTTGAGAAGGGGCTGGGTGTAGTGGCTCACACCTATAATCCCAGTACTTCCAGAGGCCGAAGTGGGTAGATCCCTTGAGCCTAGGAGTTCCAGAACAGCCTGGGCAACATGGCAAGACCCCGTCTCTACATAAATACATAAAAAAAGTAGCCAGGCATGGTGGCATGCACCTGTACCCCAGCTATTTGGGAGGCTGAGGCAGGAGGATTATTTGAGCCTGGGAGGCAGAGGTTGCAGTGAGTCGAGATCGTGCCACGGCACTCCAGCGCAGGCAACAGAGTCAGACCCTGTCTCAAAAAAATAAAATAAAATAAAAATAAGTGAAGGAGCATCTCTACATTGAAGCAGAAGAAGACAAAAAAACAAGTAAATAGATGTATTTTTAAAAGTTAATTCTATCACTTTGCTCTTTCTCTTGATGGGGAAAATAAATCCACAAAATGAAATAAAGGGTCACAGTGAGTAAGGAGATGAAGGTGGAGGGTATAGTCTCGACAAACACTCAGGGAAAGTTTCTTTGGAGAGATGATACCTAAACCATCTGAATGGAGGAGGAGCCATGCAGATGCAGAGAAGGTGGATTTGTCAGTTAATTAAACAGAAGGGACCGGGTGCAGTGGCTCACGCCTGTAATCCCAGCACATTGGGAGGCTGAGGCAGGCAGATCACTTGAGGTCAGGAGTTTGAGGCCAGTCTGGCCAACATGGCAAAACCCCATCTCTACTGAAAATACAAAAATTAGCGGGGCATGGTAGCAAATACCTGTAATCCCAGATACTAGGGAGGCTGAGGCAGGAAAATTGCTTGAACCCAGAAGGTAGAGGTTGCAGTGAGCTGACATTGCACCACTGCACTCCAGCCTGGGCAGCAGAGCAAGACTCTGTCTCTAAATAAATAAATAAATAAATAGAAGAAGTGACAGTGCAGTCCAAGGCTAGTGAGCAAGAAGAGTAGAAAGAGATGAGGTTCAAGCCATAGGCAGGGAATGTGGGTCACTCGGACCTTGGGGTCTTGAGAAGGAATTTGCATTGTGTCCCAAGTTTAATGGGAAGCTGTTGGAGGGTTTTTTTTAAAAAGCAGGTGTTTCTTATTGCCAAAAATGACTGAGTCTGCAGTCTGAAAAAATAGAGAAGGGAGGATGAGTGGAAGCAGTGAGAGACAGGCCAGGAATAAGCGCTCATGGCCCCCAAGCTGGAGTGCTGATGGTTAGCTAGGGAGAAAACAGGTAGGGCAGCACAGCCTGAGCATCGACTGGATATAGGATGTGAAGGGAAGGAAAGAAGGAGGAGAAATTAAGGGGGTCGGGTAGGAGTTTTGTTTATTTAAGATACCTAGGTAGTCAGGTAGATAGAGATAGATAGATAGATAGATAGTTAGATAGATATAGAGAAGATAGATCATAGAGATAGATAGATAGATGATAGAGAAAAAAGACGATAGATAGATAGATGATATATATATATATCAGCAAATAGAGACAAAAGATATATAGATGATAGATAGATGATTGATAGAGAAGATACAACATAGAAAGAGATAGATAGATAGATCAATCATAGAGATAGAGAAGATAGATCATAGATAGAGAAAAAAGGTAGATGATTGATAGATAGAAGACAGATATATATCAGCAAATAGAGACAGAAGATATATAGACAGATGATAGACAGATGATAGATTGATAAATAGATCGTAGCGATAGACAGAAAACATAGATCATAGAGATAGATAGATAGATAGATAGAGAAAAAAGATAGATGATTGATAGAAGATAGATATATACCAGCAAATAGAGACAGAAGACATATAGACAGATGATAGATAGATGAGAGATAGATAGATAGATAGATCATAGAGAAAGAAGATAGATGATAGATATATACAGATATAGATAGGTAGATAGAGACGGAAGACAGATGATAGATAATAGACAGATAATGACATACAAACATACCCAGATGGATAGAATGATGGATATGATATGTAGATGGAGAAGGAAATAAAAATATTTCACCTCAAAATACACTCAGAGGGATTTGTACAAAAATGTTTGCACCGACTTTATATGTATAATAATCCTAAATTGCAAACAGTCCAGGTATCCATCAATTGGAGAATGATAAATGAAATGTGTGTCAATCCTAGAACAGAATATTATGCAAAAAAACAAAATAATGAAAACTACTGGTATGCATAACAATATGAGTTAATCTCAGTCATCTTATACTCAGACAAAGAAGCCTTACACATAGTATGGCCAGATTTAGTAAACAAAAATTCAGGGTACCTGAGTAATTTGGATTTTAGACAGATAATACATAAATTTCAACGTATGTTCTAAATATTCCCTGGGGGCCGGGCGCGGTGGCTCAAGCCTGTAATCCCAGCACTTTGGGAGGCCGAGACGGGCGGATCACGAGGTCAGGAGATCGAGACCATCCTGGCTAACACGGTGAAACCCCGTCTCTACTAAAAAATACAAAAAAAAACTAGCCGGGCGAGGTGGCGGGCGCCTGTAGTCCCAGCTACTCGGGAGGCTGAGGCAGGAGAATGGCGTGAACCCGGGAGGCGGAGCTTGCAGTGAGCTGAGATCCGGCCACAGTACTCCATCCCGGTCGACAGAGTGAGACTCTGCCTCAAAAAAAAATAAAATAAAATAAAAAATAAATAAATAAATAAATAAATAAATATTCCCTGGATCAGACTTATACTAAAAATAAGCACTGATTATCTGAAATCCACATTTAACTGCACATAGTGTATTTTATGTGACACTCCTACAGGTAAAAGTGTATAACTCCACTTACGTGCTAACTCATGGTGGAAAATAGTTAAACAATGTTCACTTTGTGGGTGCGGCACAATGATTGACTAAGAGACGGCATGAGGGACCTTTCTAGGGTGCTTTTCGTGGTCTACATCTCGATAGGGACCTGAGTTACACACATGTGAGCATTTGTTTGACAGATGTAGACTTGAGATTGCTGCATTTCATTGTATGTAAATTTACACACAATAAAACCTGTAAAATTGTAGTTAAATATAAGCTTGGTGGAAATTTTGGTGGGGAGATTTACAGGTAATTGCATCTTAAAATATGTTAATGATAGTCAATAGATAAAGCTGTGGAGGATTGACACAAGGATATATTTGTTGGCCAGGCATGGTGGCACATGCCTTTAATTCCAGCACTTTGGGAGGTCAAAGTGGAAAGACTGCTTGTTTCCAGGAGTTCAAGAATAGCATGGGCAACATGGTGGAACCCTGTATCTACAAAAAACAAAAAATTAACTGGGCATCATGGCACGCACTTGTAGTCCCAGCTACTTGGGAGGCTGGGATGAGAAGTGCGCTAGAGCCAGGGAGGTTAAGGCTGCAGTGAACTATGATTGCTCCACTGCACTACAGTCTGGGTGACAGAACGAGACCCTGTCTCAAAAAAAAAAAAAAAAAAAAAAAAAAAAAGAAAGAAAAAGAAATAAAATAAAATGAAAAGAATATATATGTGAAAAAGTGTAATGTGCTAGGCAGAATAATGGTCCCTTAAAGATGCCCAAGTCTGAATCTGCAGACCTGTAAATATGTTAGGCTATACTGCAAAGAGTAACCAAGGTTATGAAAGAAATGAAAATTGCTAATCATCTGACATTGAGATGAAAAGATTATTTTGGATTATCCAGTGTAATCACAGGGTCACTAAAAATGGAAGAGGGAGATGGGAGAGGAATTCAGGGTGGAACTTTATCAACTTTCTGCTTTGTGGGCTTTAAGGTGGAGGAAGGAGCCATAAGTCAAGGAATGTAGGCTATTTCTGGAAGCTAGAAAAGCAAAGAAATGGATTCTTCCTTGAGTCTCGAAAAAGGAACACAGAGTCCTGCTGACATTGCCCAGCTAGACCTGTATCAGAATTCAGACTTCCAAGACTGTAAGTTAATACATTTATGTTGTTTAACCCCAAAGTTTGTGGTAACCCAAGACAGCAGCCATGAGAAAATAACATATCTAGTGAAATGTTAACAGTAGAATTCAGGAGACAGGTACATAGCTGTTTAGTGGACAATTTTTTCAACTTTTCTGGATATTTGAAAATTTTTATAACAAAATGTTGAGAAAAACATTTGAGTGGGAGTGGGACTCAAGTCGTCAAATAAATGATGGAGAGAATGTCACGCTGTGGTACGTAGGTGGCCAGTGTTGTACACAGAGTTCTCCTACTGCATTGGATGAAGGAAAAGAGTCAGCAGGCTAATTTCAAGCCTATGTGAAGTCAGCAAATTCAGCGAAAGGTATACATGGGTCCAAGACCTTTTGGTGAGATAAAACAAAATAACAAGGAGGGGAAAAATAATGTGTACATTCTTAAGACCAATAGAGTGAGGTTGGCCAAGCACATGGTTGGAGTTACAGCAAGGGAACAGAGGATCCCACTGAAGCTGAAATGTATGTACTCCCCACCCAAGTTCCCAGGCAGCAGAATGCCGTCACCATCCATGCTAATTCTATTTTTATAATGAGACAGGGTTCAGGACACACTTCCCCAAGATATGGAACCTTGGCATTTGGGAAAACAGCAAAAGCAGGCCATAGATACTAGAAAAACTTCCCCTGCCCCTCCTCAAAAGTTGCCTGAAGTGGACCATAAAACCTAGTTGACCTTCCTCTGAAAGGAGGTCATGACTTATTCCAAAGGGGTCCTTGCTATACACAGAGTAAAGAAATGTTCTCTCTGAAGACACAGGGAGGACAAGATGAATCGGATCAAACAGGTCTTCCTACACTTCCTCCCGGTTTACTCCTATTAGATCCCATCGCCGTTTGTCCAATTATACTTCTACACAACTGTTCGTGCTTATCAGACCTAAGCATTAAAATGGACAGTTTTTCCTGTTTCTTTGGGACTTTGTTTCTGAAAGGTCCCATGCCATATAAAACTTACATTAAATAGATCTGTCTGATTTTTTCTTGCTAATCTGATTTTTGTTATACGTGCCTCAGCCACAAACCTCGCAATGGGTGAAAAGTGTTTTCTCTCTTACGCACACGGATGTGAAAATAGGACTTAGAATTGCACGTGGTTAGCTTAGCCTTGCCAGTGGTAACAGCCTAGGGAGAAAGTTGAGGGGCATAGGCCCATTTGACAGGAGTGAAACTCTCAGTCTGTTCGTGCAGCTACAGCACTCACTCTGGACTGGGTAATTTATAAAGAGTAGAAATTCATTGCTCACAATTTTGGAGGCTGGAAGACCAAGATTAAGTAGCCAGCAGACTTGGTGTCTAGTGAGGGCTGCTCTCTGCTCCCTAAATGGTGCCCTGTAGCTGTGTCCTCCAGAGGAGACAGACTATTAGGTTGGTGCAAAATTAATTGCAATTTCCGTCATTGAAAGTAGTGACAAAAATCGCAATTGCTTTTGCATCAACCTAATATGTCCTCACATTGCAGACGGGACAGGATGGGAGAAAAGGGATAAGCTCAATGTCTCGAGCACCATAATAAGGGTTCTAATCCCCTCCGTGAGGATGGAGCTCACACAACCTAATCACCTCCTAAAGGTCCCCATCTCTTAATACCATTGCTTAATAGTGTCACTAATTGGGAATTAACTGAACGTTAATTGGGAATTAAGTTCCAACATTAATCTTGGAAAGACACAAAAATTCAAACCATAGCAGGAGTCATGGTGGAATGCATTTAAAGTACACATAAAATGATTAAAGAGTCCTGATGACATGACGCTTCTTTCAACCAACCTTGGTTAAGCAAAGCTGAGCAATACAGAATGTAGTTTCATGTCCTTGTCACTTTGCCTGCAACCCTGCTAGGAAGGGCTACCATCTGCAGTAGAGGCGGCTTGCTGCTTGGATGCCCACTCCCGAAGCTCTTAACTCCAGCCATGGCTGATGCCTGTTCACACCGAGGCAAGAAAAGACAGTAAAGATAGTTATGAGGAATAGAAAACAAGTTGATAGGGAAGGATAGGGTGGGGGCAGTCTTAAACCCTGGAAACCTCAGAAGTATTTGAGAAAAGACTTGAAATTGAAATTGGCTGGACGTTAAATATATCATTTGATGTAATGGGACCCCACTGTGTACGCACTTCCTCTCCTTCTCCTGATTTCCTACTACCTATTATCCTCCCTACTCCCATCTCTCTCCCTCCACCAGTGAACTTGGGGCTATGAATGGAAAAGACTATGGAATACTGCAGTTATTAGCTACAACCAGCAAAAACCTAGCTGTTAGAGGAAATGTTCCTTCCTCTACAGAAGCTGGCTTAAAAAGCATATTTATATTCATATAGGATTCATAATACAGTCATGTGTTGCTTAACGATGGGGACACATTCTGAGAAATGCATCATTAGGATGCAAACCTAGATGTGATAACATACAACACACCTAGGTTATGTGGGATTAGTCTATTTCTCCTACGCTACAAGCCTGTACAACACGTTACTGTACTGAACACTATAGGCAATTGTAACACAATAGTATTTATGTATCTAAACATACCTAAACATAGAAAAGGTACAGTAAACACGTAGTAAGAAAGATAAAAAAACGGTTCCCCTATCTAGGGTATTTGCCATGCATTGAGCTCGCAGGACTGGAAGTTATTCTGGGTGAGTCAGTGAGTAATGAGTGAATGTGAAGGCCTAGGATAATACTGTACACTACTACAGACTTTATAAACACTGTACACTCAGATTACATTTAATTTATTTAAAAAACACTTTTCTTTCTTTAATTTTTTTTTTTTTTTTTTTTTTTTTTTTTTTTTTTGAGATGGCGTCTCACTCTGTCTCCCAGGCTGGAGTGCAGTGGCGCAATCTCGGGTCACTGCTATCTCTGCCTCCCGGGCTCAAGTCTCCGACTCCCGAGTAGCTGGAATTACAGGCACCCACCACCATACCCAGCTAATTTTTGTGTTTTTAGTAGAGACGGGGTTTCGCCGTGTTGGCCAGGCTGGTCTCAAACTGCTGACCTCAGGTGATCTGCCACCTCAGCCTCCCAAACTGCTGGGATTACAGGTGTGAGCCACTGCACCTGACCTCTTTCTTTAATAATAAAATAACCTTACGTTTCTGCAATTTTTTTGCTTTACTAACTTTTTAGGATTTTTTTTTTTCTTTTTAGCTTTTGACTCTTTTATAAAAATATAGCTTGAAACACAATCACATCATTCAGATCTGTGAAAATACTTTTCTATATATTTATTCTATAAGCTTTTTCTATCTTTAATTTTTTTACCTTTTAAACTTATTTTAAAAAAACCCTAAAACACAAACACACAACTTTGTCTAGGCCTACAAAGGGTTGGGACTGTCACTAGGTGACAGGAATTTTTCAGCTCTATTATAATCTTAGGGGATCTGCGTCGTATATGTGGTCTGTCACTGACAGAATGTTGTGATGTGGCTCGTGACTGTAATTGTATTTCGTTTTGCTCTTTAGTTGGGATCCTTCGTAAAGTACTGTGAAGGATCTGAAATTTCATCCTAGTTTCAGGCTAACAAGTCAGCCTGCTAGAGCTTCAGTGATGTTGGCAGAAGACACAAATCCTCTGGGTCAGACACAAAAGACACTTTCTACACACAGTAATAGCAGTAGACAGGGTAGCCGTGTTTGTGCTGCTTTCCTGAACTGCAGTTCCCCCCACCCACCATCATAGGAGGTGTGTAAAGGGCTGGATGATGCCTGCCTACAGTAGATTTCATTACAGGAGATGAACCCTGTGCTTAGGGACCTGACCTGAATACTTATCATGACCAGTAAGCCTACATGGCCTCTTCCCTAGGGGGAGATATTCATTGAACTGGTGAATAAGGAAACCTACCATTTGGCTTAAAGGAAGACACCATTTCTATCTTCCAAGGCTTTTACCTAAACACATATGCTTGAAAAGGATGTGCACAATACAGGCTGTCAGCACCTGTGGTTGCAATACAGGCAGAAACGCAAGAGATACAGGAAAAACTGCTTCCTTGTATCTACTCTATCAGACTCCTTGGAAAAATGAGAAAATGACTTAGAGGTATAACCAATCGAGCCTATACCATGTCAAAAGCTGTAATATAATGATTCTCAGTCCTTCCAGAGAACGGGTGAGAAACTTCTCATGGGTGACTCTCCTTCCGTGAAACTAGGCCTGTAACTATGCACATCAGCAGATTTCACTGCGAGTTTAGAGCTTTCCAGAGCAATCCCAAAAGAAAATTGATCCTCGGGACAACTTAGCAGCTTTCCATTATGAGTTGTCTTGGCCATGTGAATTGTGAACTGAACTGCGACCATAACCTCCCTGAAAAGAAGTGAAGTGCAGTGATGCAAAACCATTAGCAACTCCAAACCCATGTTTTATTCACTGCACTAGTGTCTGTTTTCTGGACCATAAGAAGGCCCCAAGTGGACAACCATGATTGACTATGCCTATCAAATATGACACCTATCACTAGTGACGCATGTCACTAGCAATGCACAAAGGATGGAAATTGATAATAGTTTGCTTTAATTGGGTTCTGTGCATGTGAGTGCAAGTCTTTATGAGCAAGTGTTTGTCAGCAAGTCCCTTTATTATGACTGATTATTTGGGGCTGAAGTTATTGCTTAAAGGAAACCAAATTATGGTTGAGGAAGCATGCATAAAAGGAAAGATCAAAGTTTCCTGGCCAGTAAGGTAAAGCACAAATATCCTTTCATCAAATCTCCGTTGAATACTTCCACAAAGCTATTATTTCAACATCCCTATTGATGGCATGTAGAATTTGGTAAAGAATTCACTTTGAAACAAATTATATTTTTTAGTTTATATCTGCTAGAATCACTGAATAGTTCAATTCTTTCTAGATTATATACTCATGTGTGTTTATATTTGTATATATTTATAATCTAAATTACAATAAGAGAGAGAAAGAGAGTGAGAAACAGAGAGAGAAGGCTAAGAGAGAGAGATGTGTATGTTAACAAAAAATAGGACAAGAAGTCATATCACTTGATCATTTTTTAATATTATTTACCTCATCTGAGTTTTAAGAACAAAATAGAGCACTTATAAATGGATGAGATGGGGCCAGAAAATAAAAAGTATGTATCCAGATTGCTGGAAATGTTCATCATTGTAGTCTCTGTTGAGTACATGCCAGATGGTATAATTTCTGATGCTTCTGACAGAAACAATTTGAAGTCTACTGGTTTAGAGAAATAATTTTCAACTTAAGTGAGGAATTAACAATAGAGGAGAAAAAAGTAAATTGCTAAATTTAAAAAAGAACTATGTTGGAAAAAAAGAAACTGATAAATTAAGAGGCTGCTGTTAGGGTACCTGTGTAACTGTGATCACCGTAGAACACTGAATTGCTCATATTGGCGGTGGTATCAAATTATGGAAGGAAATCATTAGGCCACATGGAATTGAAAATTTGAATAAAAATGATCTGTCTTTGGCTCCAGCACAAGAACTGAGAGTATCAGCTTTTAATCATTATAGTAGCTGGCTCTAAAATGCCCCCCAACAGTCCCTGACCCTTGCTATGCATATCCTCATATAGTCCTCTCCTACATTGTATCAGAGTTGGTTTATTGGGATCAATAAAATAGCATTGTTTGCATAGTAATGGGGCATGACTCCCGCAGCTAGGTCATAAAAAATATTATGGTTTCTGTCTTGCTCTCTCTCAGGTCATTTGTCCCGAAGAAAGCTGGCAGCCATCTTGTAAGGACACTTAAGCAGCTCTACGGAGAAGGCTGCATGGTGAGGAACTGAGGTCTTCTTCCAACAGACAGTGAAAAACTGAGACCTCCAGCTAATAGCTACATAAGTGATCCATCTTACAAGTGGTTCCTCCTGCCCTGGTCAAGCCTTCAAATGACATCAGCTCCAGATGACATCTTCACTGCAATCTCATGAGATGCCTGAGCCAGAAATACCAAGCTCAGCCTCTCCAGGATTGCTGAGTCACAGAAAATGTGAGAAAAGAAATGTGTGTTGTTGTAAGACATTACATTTTGCGTTACTGTGTTCCACAGCATTAGGTAACTAATATAATCCCCAATGCCATCTTTCACATTGGGAACAAGATGAAATTATGATGATGATAGCTGAGGTGAAAAATTTCAACATCGTTTGACATTGATATCAATGAAATTGGTATCAATAATGTTGAACTGACTACTTTAACAACTAATTAAACTACTTTAATAATTACGTATAAGAAACTCAACAGTTGGCACAATCCCATTCTTCCAAAATATTATAGCCAATGTGTTATGTGTTAGTCTGTTCTCATGCTACTAATAAACACATACCCAAGACTGAGTAATTTATAAAGGAAAGAGGTTTAATGGACTCACAGTTCCACATGACTGGGGAGGCCTCACTGTCATGATGGAAGGCAAAGGAGAAGCAAAGGCACATCTTACATGGTGGCAAGCAACAGAGCTTGTGCAGGAAAACTCCTGTTTGTAAAACCATCAGATCTCATGAGACTTATTCACTATTATAAGAATAGTATGGGGGAAACTGCCCCCATGATACAATTATCTCCACCTGGCCCCACCCTTGACACATGGGGATTATTACAATTCAAGATGAGATTTGGGTGGGGACACAGCGAAACTATATCATGTTAAAATGCATAATCTCTTCCAAATGAAAGTAGTGCAGTATAGAATATTTTTATTTTTTCATCATTCTCAGATGCCCATGTTCACATTTGGAAAAAAGGGTAAAAGAAAGGTAATTAAGGGGGAAAATGATGCCCCACAGATATTAAAGTGTATTTTAAAGCTATTCTAATTAAAATAGTTTGGTTCTGTCTCATGGAGTATAAGAATATCTGATCTATAACTCTTTATAATAAAGCAGAAAAAATTAGAAATAACTTTTGTTCATCAGTAGAATAATGGTTAAGTAAATTATGCTTTCAATCAAATATCTTGCAAGCATTTAAAATAATAAATCATCTCAGTATAATTGTGGAGTAATCTCCAAGTGATTTTTTATTTAAAGAAAGGGTCTCACTCTGTTGCCCAGGCTGGAATGCAGTAGCACAATCACAGCTCACTGCAGCCTGAAACCCCTGGGCTCAAGCAATTCTCCCACCTCAGTCGCCCCAGTAGCTGTAACTGTAGGTTCACACCACCATGACCAGCTAATTTTTTCTTATTTTTTTGTAGAGACAAGGTCTTACTATGCTCCCAGGCTGGCCTGGAACTCCTGGTCTCAAGTAATCATCCCACGTCAGCCCCCCAAAGTTCTGGGATTACAGGCATGAGCCACCATGCTTAGCCCATGTAATCTCTTTATGTGACTAAAATAACATGCAAAATGGATGAGATACGACATGTGATTAACTGCTAAACATTAACCTTCATCCTTTAAAACGAGTTCTTAAGTTCACAATGATGTAGTAGAACTTCTTCTTTACTATGACATTTGATTCTAATTTACCTGAAGGATTTAGAGGAAGTGTGGACCCATGATTCACTTATGTAGCTGTTAGGTGGAAGTCTCCATTTTTCACTGAAACACCAAAGTATTTTAGAAAGAATTTAAAATACTCTTGGCTAAACTTGCAAAATAAATACATAAAGAAAGGTATTTTAAGATTAAATCTCAATATTTAAAACAGAGTTTGGAGGGCTTTACAAAATTCTTTATTTCTATATATTCAAGCATATTACCAAACTGAAAGATAAACAGCATTTTTAGCTATCAATCCAGGCCTGGGAAAAGCAGAGCAAGACTATTTATTTTTTGAAAAACTTAATGGGAAGAGAGAAATAAAAGTTGAATATACATTAGTAAAAAACAAAACCTTATCACTACTCTATCAAAGTTCAAAAGCCAAGGCGAGCAGATCACCTGAGGTTGGGAGTTCGAGACCAACCTGACAAACCCAGTATCTACTAAAAACAAAATTAGCCAGGCGTGGTGGTGCGTGCCTATAATCCCAGCTACCAGGAGGCTGAGGCAGGAGAATCACTTGAACCCAGGAGGCGGAGGTTGTGGTGAGCCGAGATCGCGCCATTGCACTCCAGCCTGGGCAACAAGAGTGAAACTCTGTCTCAAAAATAAATAAATAAATAAACAAATAAATAAAAATAAAATATTGGGCTTTACCACTGTGATCCACAAATCGCATCTAGACCATCCTGTTACTATGACTTTGGTAACCAACACAGTATAAAACTCTTTTTTCTTCTAGTTAGTTTCTCAAGAAAGATGAAATGAGTATCTATTTTAGAGAGTACTATAACGGAAGACCAGGTTTTCTTCACTGAAGTCTCCAAAATCCTAACAGATGTGAGCTACTTGACTAAAATGTTGCATCCGTGATAAATTAGAATACAATAGGAAAAAATGTATTTTACACACATCACAGACACAGAAACTGGTCTGGCAATTGAAATCGCCAGATAATGGATTAGATTCCAGTCCACATCGAGACTTTGAAATAGTCCTCCCCAGTCCAGCCTTTCAAAATGTTAAATAAGGAATTTCAAATTCTAATATTCTTATCTCCCTCATGCGTCCAAATTGCCATAAATCTGTATCACCTGCTATCTTTATCTAATAGAAGAAAACTCTCCATTCTCATTAAATGAGAAAATGAAAGAAAACAACACCCACCACCAACAGTTCTTAATATTAGTTCTTTTGGACGACAATTAGTTATTACACTTAAAAAGGGGCTATTGGCTCTAGGTAGAAATCCAAAGTGTTTATTCCTCTGATTGGCCCCTGCAAACTCTTTTAAAAACCACTTCTTTTGTTCTCTGCAATGTTTCGGTTCTCACCAGCACTCCCACTTCCAACCACTTAAACTTGATTTTCCACTGTTAGGTGAAGGATGCTCGGACAACATCGCATTAATTTCAGTGGACACTAAATTTTATCTAATTCAGCAAGCAGGCCTCTGTTAATTAGGCCTCCCAGCACGAGTGATGGAGAACATCCCCTCTCACTGTCACTGATCGATATTCACAACTCAGGCCATTCTAGTGGTCAATTTCTTGGGCTTCTGAGTGAAAAAGGGGGTCCTATTCTTGTTAACAACCTAGACTTGCCTAAAATCGCAATTCGCTCCCAACTTGCCTGCTGAGTCCACCACCTGCATACAAATAGCATCTCTCAGTCTCTTCCTCTCCATCTTCGCTGACTACAAGAACTGCCAGAGGGGAAAAGGATTCTCCCTGCCACCACCTCAAACGCCACTGGTGCCTTCCAGCTTTGAGTCTGATGGATGGAGGACTCAGCCTGCTGACAGAGCCTGCAAAGATTTGCTGTTTGATCCCAGGGACAGAAGCCTTGTTTGATGAAGCCCCAGGAGAATGAAGTACACGGAACCTAATTTAATGTAATACTGCTCTGCAGCTACTTAAAAAGAAAAAGAAAAGGCTGTTAAAAGTCCACACAACTTTATTTCCTTCCAGTTGGCCACAAAGAGTGCTCTATCCAATAACTTTGGAGTCAAATACTACCTGTGCCAAGGGTTTAAAAACCCACACCTATGTGTTATGTGGCAGACTCCAGTTTCTCCTGGAAGATGGGTAAGTCGTCACAGCCGACATTTCTGTACAGAAGACAATGCAAAGAAACACCCTCCTAAACTAAGTGAAATACAGTGTTGCTCTGTCACTTACAGCACCAGTGACCACCGGCTGAGCGAAGGAGTAGTGTTCGAAAAAAAATGGAGAAGGTGAGGGGAGAAAAGACCAATGCTGGCAGTGTGGAACGTGTCATTATTCATTTAAATTGCTTTTATTTTCAAAACACAATATAACCAGTCAGAAGTCAGTCCCCCCGCCACACACACACCTTCCATGTGCTTAAGTGCATTACAATAGGTGATTTTCTTTTTAAGGTCTAGCTTGTATTCCTGTGGCCTCCAGCGTTCTGAATCTTGCCGAAGGGACGCTTTTCTAAAAAGAAGAAACCCCAGTCGGAATAATTCCCCATTGCTGGTTAACAGGTGTCGCTTTGTAATTAACTTTTAACATGCAAAGGCCCTTTTCTGTGCACTCCTAGCTAAGGCAAGCCCTGTTAGTAGGTGACAGTGTGTGCCTCCGGTGGTAAATTGGGCTTCAAAGACAGCGATGAGCGAAGATGTGTTGGCTGCCTGTCAGAGAGCATGACATAAAAGGAAACAAATACAGGAATAAACGGAAAGTTTTATGGTGAGTGAAGGCAACACTGAGTATTACCAATGCAGTATTTTTTTTTTCTTTTCCTGAGTTCTTATGATGAGCAAAAGACCAGAAATTAGTTCTTCCACCAGGATGGTTCTTATGGGCGTATATTTACTCCAACAGTAACATTTATTGCTGTACCAACAGGAATTAGCCCATGGTTCATAGGCTTCGTTTTACAAAGCTCAATTACTTTCACTATCTGACTTGAGCCTTAGGGCGATCTTATGAAGAAGGCAAATTATCCCATTCCCATTTCACAGAAGAGAAACTGAGGCTCGAAGAGGATGGGAGAATAGCCACACCCTCCTAAGATCATGAAGAGGGAGGGAGGAATGAGCCCCAACCTGAGATCAGACCTTTGAACCTCATTCTGCTTCAACTTCCTCCTCTGTAACATGAGCATCGTAATGCCGACCAATGGGAGAGATGATCATCCCCATTTCACAGACAGGAAAACTGAGCTATGGAGCATCTAAGAAAATTGCTCGAAACTGTGTAAGTGGTGCAGTACATGTAATTTGGCTCTAGCCTCTAAGCCGCTAACATCTACAGTAGGGTCAATGGAAGTAGATCCTAGGAGAGAGAATAGATGAGGGGGTAAAGTCTGTCAGAAAATGGTAATACAACTAGAGCGTGAGGGCTGGGTGTGGTGGCTCACGCCTGTAATCCCAGCACTCTGGGAGGCCGAGTGGGGAGATCACCTGAGGTCAGGAGTTCAAGACCAGCCTGGACCACATGGTGAAACCCCGTTTCTACTAAAAATACAAAAAATTGGCCAGGCCTGGTGGCAGGCACCTCTAATCCCAGCTAATCCAGAGGCTGAGGTGAGAGAATCGCTTGAACCTGGGAGGCGGAGGCTGCAGTGAGCCAAGATGGTGCCACTGCACTCCAGCCTGAGCAACAAGACTGAGACTTTTTATCTCAAAAATAAATAAAATAAAATAAAATAAAAATAACTAGAGCTGGAGAGCCCCAGGCAGTAGCCATGACAGCATGAGAGGCCACGATGAGACCCTTGCATTTTGTTCTTCAGCCGATGGAAACCCATGCAACATTCTTAATGCTAATCAGAATCTCCCTTTGTGTAAGTATCACACAGCAACAATAATCAGGCAATGAATGAGGAAAAGCCACATTGGAAGAGGAGACAGGTCGATGAGATATTTACATCCAATTGCAATGGAAGTGCTTAAGAAATCCTTTAAGAAAACAAGTGGAAAATAGGGACTAAGACAAAACTGAGATAAAATACATTTTTCAGCCTTTAGCCAATAAATGTGTCACCCCTCCAGCCCCATCACCACTTCTAAAATATGCCTTTTGCATGTAAGCTAGTTTTAGCATGAAAAGAAAGTTTAGTGACTGCAGAAGGAAAAAGTGTCCTTTAAAAAAAAAAAAAAAGACTGCCTTACAGGGGTTCAACCTTATCTCAAATTTGTCTCTTATGAATGTGGTAATTCCCAAAATTTTGGTAAGTGATTTACATATCTCCGAGTTCGATGCATTTCCTTAGTAGTGAAGAAAATGGCACAATCCTATGTTACACCACTGAGGAACTTACAACACTGAAAGATAAGAAAAATGGACCAGGGTGTGTCAAACTCACGGATTAACAGTCTGCATCGATCAATTCTCTAGATCATTGCACAACCCCTCATGTCATTTTGTGCAGGGATAGCTTCAAGGTAAAGAACATTAATGCCTTTTCTTTTGTGCTACTTTAATTATAGTTGCAAGAATTTTATTCCTAGGCCAACATATGGTAATTTAATTTGGGGTTTGGGTGGGGGGATGTTTCTATTAGTTTAATATTAAAGTTTATATTTTTTCATAGATTTTTCATTGATTGCTTTGACGTTATATGCAGTACATATAGACATTTAGAAAAGCATGGTATTGTTTGAGATGATGAGATCTCAAAGGCTCCAAAATTAATGGCATATCTGAGAAAAGAGCATAAAGCAATTCTGTGAGCAGAAAGAAACGCATACATGCAGGCACCAGGCACATGCATGTATCTACACCCTCGCTGGAAATTAACTGAAGAAACCTGGTCATCCGACGTTGCCTGCAGAACCATAACCCCTTTGATTCCCGTTTCCACTCTGGTTGACGCCCTCTCATAGCTGGAAGGACTTTGGCAACTTCTAGCAAAGGGAGCACAAACCTCAAACTTGTAGACACTGTTCTACTCTGTGTTTTGCTTTGAGGTCTTTGAAAAGATACTTCACAGTAGCTGAATTTCCTTAACTATGAGTGTCAATCATCCTTTCTGACTCTCCAAATTTATAGTGCCTATTGAATGGTGGAAAAAAAAAAATGTGCTTTGGAAAGGGAAGAGTCTCACTGACAGTTTAACAAAAAGTGCTGGAGATTCTCAAGATCTTGATTCCGCGTTCTTTATGGTGCTGTGTAGAGGGGTTGTCTTTTGAGTGTCTTAATTTGCAGGAAGCTCGGAGATGTGGATTCCGTGCAGGTCTACGCTTCCTCCTTGATTCCCAGAGAGATCCTCTTCTTTAAAGGATGCTTGGCCTCTGCATGGCTGTTGATCTCTCCCAGTCACAACCTCCTTCACTCATTCAACTCAGAATTTCTCCTGCGCATGCAGTACTGTTAGGGGCTGAGTAGACAGAGCCAAACCAAACCAATTTTGTTTCTGTTCTCACAGTCCAGAGAGGAGAAGGGCATCAAACTAAAGAATTGCAGAGGTTTTTATACATGGCAAATTAGTATAAGGTCTGTGGACCTAAGCATAGGATACTATGGGGAAAAATTGAGAGGGCTCTCATGGCTGCTGAAAAAACTTTTCCAAGGAAAGCTGGGCACGGGGGTTCATTCCTGTAATTCCAGTACTTCGGGAGGTTGAGGCAGGAGGACTGCTTGAGGCCAGGAGCTCCAGACCAGCCTGGGCAACACGGCGAGATCTCATCTCTACAAAAAATACCAAAAATTTAGCCAAGTGTGGTGGCATGCACCTGTAGTTCCAGCTACTCTGGAGGCTGAGGCAGGAGGATGGCTTGAGCCTGGGAAGTCCAGGCTGCAGTGGGCTATGATTATGCCACTGCACTCCAGCCTGCTGAGTGACAGAGCAAGATCCTGTCTCTTAAAAAAATAAAATAAAATAAAAAATACAAAGAGCTCCCAAGGAAATGATAGTAGATTATTGAAGGGTAAGTAGAAGTTCCTGAAGAACAAGACGTGAGGGATTAGGTCTAGCCAGAAGACAGTTGGCTTCAGGGTCCTAAGGGCAGAGAGACCCACATGTCATAAGATGAAAAAGCATCAAAGTGCCTGAGGCCCAGAGTACAAAGCGGGGAAGGGCATAAGATGAAGCTGGAAAGGACTTTGGGAGCCAAAACCAAAAGGTTTTTTTTTTTCTTTTAGAGACAGGGTCTCAGTCTGTCATTCAGGCTGGAGTGGCATGAACATGGCTCACTGCAGCCTCGACCTCCCAGGCACAAGTAATCCTCTCACCTCAGTCTGGGACCACAAGTGTGCACCACCACACCTGGCTAATTTTTTTTCAATTTTTTGTAAAGATGGGGTCTTGCTATGTTGCCCAGGCTGGTCTCAAACTCCTGGACTCAGGCAATCCTCTCACCTTGGCCTCACAAAGTACTGGAATTACAGGTATGAGTCACTGTGCCGAGCCTGGGAGAGGAGTTTTGCACAGCGAGACAAATCAGGTTGTGAATTTTGTATTTCATTTCAAGTGCCACGGTGGACCAAGGGTGAAGTTTAAGCAGAGGAATTTCATGACCAACAGGCACATTTAAATGATCGTTTGGAATGCCGATTAACACGCAGATTGTGAAGGGAAAATAATGGAAGCAAAAAACCCCAGTAGGAAGGTTTTTGTAGTAAAAATGGTGAGACAAATTGGCACTTTTTACTACAGCAGAAGCAGTGGGAATGGACAGAGATAGGACAGAGAGATGTCTACTAACCCTCTGGCAAGTGTGGCCATCTCTTCCCAAAGCTGTGATTTGCTTTTTTAACACTCCCAGGTACTCACGTCTCATGCACTTACAATTGATCTTGTTCCATTTATTTGATGATCGTTTTAATATTTTTTTACCTTTCCTAAGCATCCTCCAGCAACATCTTCAATCCAAAACTGGGGGACCTTTTGAGAATAGACTCGGTGAAATTTATTATTTTTATTTATTCATGTATTTATCGAGACAATGTCTTCTCTGTCACCTAGGCTGGAGTGCAGTGGCCTTAGCATAGCACACTGTAGTCTTGAACTCCCTGGCTCAATTGATCTTTCCACCTCAGCCCAAGTAGCTGGGGCTACAGGTGCACACCACCACATCTGGCTAATTTTTATTTTTTATTTTTTGTAGAGACAGAGTCTCACCAGGTTGCCCAGGCTGGTCTTCAACTCCTGAATCCAAGCAATGTGCCTGCTTCAGCCTTCCAAAGTGCTGGGATTACAGGTGTGTGCCACCATGCATGGCCTAGGTGAGATTTTATGATGGCTTTTAGGTTGGAAGGAGAGCAGTTAGAGAGAAAAGGGTATGAAGACTGATTTCCAGTAAGCATGAGTGCTAGATCCATGACCCTGTATTTCCTGAGAGAGAACATGCAGAAGGCTCATGTTGGAGCAATGCATCCTGAGGGGAGAGAAGCCCAAAAATTATGGTTGGCTATAGTTAAGACTGAAATTCCTCTAAAGCATCAAAGTAGCTGTGCTAGTGAGGCAATAAAATATAGAAATCTGGAATTCTCAAGAGAGATATGAATATAGAATTCCATTAGCACGCAGAGGGTATAAAGGTCACAGAATGCAACCAGGAAACACAGAGGCAGGTGGAGGAAACTCCATTACCTACTGGACAGGTGGAGGAAGAAGAGCAGGAAATGAGCCCTCTGAAAGGTTGCCTATTGGAAGTCTATATTTTTCTCCTTCATCTATCTAGAGAACCTCTATACAGCCGCGTTTACAAAATATGTTCACTTAAGAGCCGTTAAAGAAGGTTGTTGTTATTTTTTGACTGTTTGTTTGCTTTTGGGTTGCTTTCATTCCTTTTGCTGCCTTTGTCATTCCTCACAGAGGTCACTTCATAAACGTTTAACAGTGCGCAGGTGGAGTAATCCGATACCTAGGGACCTGCACAGTTGTCTTACTGTGCGTCGGCTCTTTGTAATTCCTTTCTCAGGCATTAGGTAGCTGCAACGTAATAGAACTATTGCCAACATTTTACTCTCTTTCCCTGATAACCAAAGTACTGACCTAAATTAAGTTGCTGACTGTATTATTTGTGAGTCCAAATTTAGCTTCCCCCCTCATACCATTAATGGTCTGTTGCAGAGCTTCTCTACTTGCATTTGCAAATGTAACTGTGTCCCTGCCTCTCCAGGTGTTGCAATAGAAACAGATGTTTGGACATCAGTGAGGTTTTAGAGTGTGTGATATTGGTAGAGAAGGCATGGTGTGCAAGGAACTGGCTTGCCGTCAGAGGGTGGCGATGAAGACAGCACATGATGTCTCTTTCCAGGACAGCTGAAGCAAGTCAGCCCCATCCTGGAGGAAGTCCAGCTGCCGGCCCAAAGATCAAAGGTGTCTCCCAAGGCCTCTGTCACTAGACTGTGCTCGACGTTTGCCCTCATCTCTATGTATGAGGACAGATATTCAGAATGATACTCCAGTTGGCTGAAATCTCCCTTTGCCATATGCAGATAGATGGAAATATATGCATCTCTATTATAGATACCAGGAAGCATTTGTTAACGAGGAAAGACAAGTGAAAGTGGCTAAATTTGACTGTAGAAAATATGTTCATGGAGTGAATAGCCAAAATGAGGGTACCAGTTCCATTTAGGAAAAGGAAGTCTGAAAAAATATCTAAAGACAAAAGAAAGGCAGCATCTAAATACGGAGCAGAACCTAGCAGAGAAAATGATTTTAGAGTAAGGCTAATCTAGTTTCCAACATACCCATTGTTTATTAGCAGCATGACCACATCTCTGGGTCCCAGCCCCCTTGTATTAAAAAGAAAAATATCATGAACATTATATAGAGTGATACATATCTAAGTTCCTAATGGCACGCATGGCATATGATTCGTGTCCAGAATACTTTGGTCTTTCCTTGGAAAACATTTCAACAACTTGTATTTTTGCTCTCATGTCTTAAGAATATCCACGTTCCCATCCATTCTCTATAAAATATTTTTCACACCTTGGCAAAACTTTAGTCTTCATCTCTATTAGAAAACCTATAAAAAATTCATAAATATGAAAATAGAGCCTGCAGGAATGTAAATTTTATTCTGTGGTTATGATGTGTGCCTCCAGGAAATGACCCTTTATATGCATAAAACTGTATCATATTTATGGTCTGATTTTGATGCCTGGATAGGAAAGACAAAGCCACCCTTTGCTTGACAGAATTCCCTTCCCATTTCCTTCTCCTTGAACTCCCATGGTCAGAATAAGGGATAATAATAATGACTACAGTGGCTCCCAAGCAGGTTTACGTTCATTATTTTAGCTAAGTATGACAGTGGTTCTCCTGGCTTATCAAAATTAGTGAAGTTATCTTCACACAGTGAAAGGAAGATCTTAAAATATAGGTGTAACCTGACCCACCCTTGGGATAAACACAAGATTTAAATAGTGAGCCCACAGCATGTTTGAAGTGCCTTACATTTTTCAGTACTCATGTCCAAGGACAAAAAGATGAACAAGAAATAGTCCCTATTCTCAAAGAAGAAACTGTTGCCTTGCAGGGGTATACCTGGAAACAAATCAGTGAAAAGAATTAACCTTCTCAGAGGCAGTGGCATGAGAACAAGTCCTTGTATGTTGAGTAGAAAATCTGCTTGTGGGCTTGACACGTGTGTTTGGGGATAAGGATGTGAAGAGAATTGAAGGCATCAGATTTGTACATGATCCCATAGCACATGGCCAAACCCAACCAAAACTGCTGGTCTGCTGCTCCTTCCCTACTCCCAAGCTGAATTCTTCTTTTTTTTATTTTTATTTTTTGTTGTTGTTGCTATTAGCCAGGACCTTGGCATGTCTTCAAGTTGCCACAAGAAAATGTCCCTTCTTAGTGGAGAAGAGATACTACAGGGGCATCACCTCACATTTATTTCATTCATATATCCCAGGGATTCTCAACATGATCACAATCAATATGCTTTAAAAAAATTTTGAGATATGGGGTCTTGCTCTGGCACCCACGCTGGAGTACAACAGTATGATCATAGCTCACTACAGCCTCAAACTCCTATGCTCAAGGGGATCCACCCACCTCAGCCTCCCCAGTAGCTGGGACTACAGGCACGCACCATCACACCCAGCTAATTTATTGATTTTTTTTTTCTTTTTTTTGTAGACGTAGGGTCCCCCTTTGCTGCCCAGGCTGGTCTTGAATTCCTGAACTCAAGCAATCCTCCTGCCTCAGCCTCCCAAAGTGTTGGGATTACAGGCGTGAGCCATAGCACCAAGTCCAATATGCCTTTTTAAAATATACCAAATGTAGTGCCTTCTTTATATCTTGAAATAAAATTCATGTATCACAGACCCTACCACATTCATAATTTGAAAATGAGTCAAGATAATATTCTAACCATGATATAAAGGATAAAACTAAGGAAGGTAGATCTTATAAAATAACACATATTCCAATATGTAAGTGACCAGGCACAGTTGCACAAGAAGACATCATGAGACACACATCCTTGTACCCCCTTAGGATGCACAAGCCTGGGTTTAAGAGGACATCAGAGTCTGAGCAACATAGCGAGACCCAATCTCTACAAAAAATAAAAAAATAATTAGCCAGGCATGAGTTTGCTGGCATTCACCTGTGGTCCCAGCTACTTGGGATGCTAAGGTGGGAAGATCACTTGAGCCCAGGATTTCCAGGCTACAGTGAGTTGTGGTGGTGCCACTGCACTCCAGCCTGGAGAAAAGAGACCCTGTCTCAAAAACGAAAACAACAACAGCAACAACAAAAACAAGAGGAGATCAGAAAATGTTCCTAAGAGAAATTGCAGGACATGAAAAATCAGGATGTAGATGGCACTAGAATAACAACTAGTATTAAGATGAGGACCAACAAACAAGATTTCATTGACAGTAGTAAAAGAAAAAAGAAAGGAAGTGATTGCAAATAAAGTAGGGATAACATGCCAAGCCAAATTGCACACTGTCCAAGGAAAGACAGCACGAGATTTCCGCACATGAGATTGGGTTGCTCTTATAATAAGTGTAGTGTCAAAGGTACTTCCTGGGCTATGACATGAAACAGGTTGTAACAAATGATCACAGAAAACATAGCCCTATTTGGAAACTGCACCATGTGTTATGATGCCTCCAATATGGTGAGTGGAATGTATTTCACTGACATGATTTTCCAAAGCAGGGCTCAACATTTGGAAAAATTCTAAACAAAAATGTACAGTCTTACCTCACTTTTTGCAAATCTCAGACTCTGCACCAAAAAAAAATACTGTATTTTACAAGTATAGGGTAATAAAAATGGCCCCATGAAGTCCCAAAATGCTCCATAGAAGGCAACACCTTCTCCATTCAGAATTATTAGAAGTCCTGGAAGTCAATGATAAGATTAGCTCCTGATCGAACTGA
Source organism: Piliocolobus tephrosceles (assembly GCF_002776525.5). Lineage (NCBI taxonomy): Eukaryota > Metazoa > Chordata > Mammalia > Primates > Cercopithecidae > Piliocolobus > Piliocolobus tephrosceles. Next base: position 17,129,729 of record NC_045456.1, on the reverse strand, counting down.
GAAACTACTGCCCTCTGAGGGGATGAGCAATCAGGGAGTATGTAGAAGGAAGGTAGAAAGAAGGAAAATGAAATATGACAGCTACCAGGTGAAGCTCAAGAATTAGATATCGAGCCCAAACTCAGACAGCTATTGAACTACTATTGCTGTCCCCAACTCTGCCCACTATAGCCCCAGGTCCTTTCCACCACCCACATGGAGAGTGGATTTTTAGATAACATTCGTCATTCCTCACTCATCACACTATTGCTTTTTGGCAACAGGGTGTATGTAATTTATGCCTTGCTAGGGAGGCAGGACCGAGCCAAACATGGAGAAAAGAACCATGCACTCGAAGACATTCCTTTGTCTTGAAGCATAGCCCAGCAACACTAAAAACCCCTTGCTGCTCTGACTCATAGTCAAAAAGTCAGGCTTCGATTCTCAGAAATAGGAGTGTATACAGGTTTAACCTATAAATAGTTCAGATAGCATTGATACACTTGCAGTGATGAAGTTCTTATTTCTTTCCATGTCTTTAACATTTGGGGAGGACTGACTGATCTTGTGAACAGAGATGGAGCGTTAGGCAAACGGGTATGTTCTCCTGCCAGCGCCATTCTCTGTGAGCATTATTTATTATTATTATTAATATTGTTTTGAGACAGAGTATTGCTCTGTCACCCAAACTGGAGTGCAATGGGGCTCACGGCATCTCAGCTCACGGCAACCTCCACTTCCCAGGTTCAAGCGATTTTCATGCCTCAGCCCCCCAATAGCTGGGACTACAGGTGCATGCCACCTTGCCCAGCTAATTTTTGTATTTTTACCAGAGATGGGGTTTCACCATATTGTCCAGGCTGGTCTCAAACTCCTGACCTTAACTGATCTGCCTGCCTAGGCCTCCCAAAGTGCTGGGATTACAGGTGTGAGCCATCATGCCTGGCCTGGCCTTTTTTTTAAATTATTTTATTTTCTTATTTTTTAAAAAGTAGAGTCAGGGTTTCACTGTATTGCCCAGGCCGGTCTTAAACTCCTGAGCTCAAGTGATCCTCCTGCCTTGGCCTCCCAAAGTGCTGTGATTACAGAAGTAAGCCATGACACCCGTCCTGTTATTTTTATCTATTAACACTTTCAGCTCATTTTTGTGAGAGGGAGGAGGCTCTAACCCAGAGAGTCCATCTCCATTTTAAGTGTAAATATATGCTGGGTCCCAAAAGGGCTGCCATAACGTGCAATTCAGACGTAGAAAGAAAAAAGGGACTGGCCCCCAGGAAAAGAGATCATTCAGAGGGAAAGAGAAAATAGAAGGTGCCAGGGGATGTGAGAAAGAATGGTGACTAAAGGCAGCATGAGACATCAACATTGAGATGCTTCAACTTGGTTGGAACAAAGTCAGGAGCAAAACAGCCTGGTAGCTCTGCAATCTCACCATAGCATCTTCTCAAGGGATGGATTTGCATCTCCAGGTGAGTATCGAGACTGTAAATTATAGTGAGAAAGGTGTGCACAGACAGTCTCTGATCCACTATCTTCAGACTCAAAGCACGAGGAGGGTGAGATGTCTCAGCAAACGCTGCAAAAAGTTGGGGAGTGATGCCAGACAGGTAACTCTGCAAAACTCATCTTGCAAGGATGATGAGTAAGAGTTTTGACAATTCTGTCAAACCCTTCAAATCTTAAGTGACTTGAAAGTTCCAGTAATCTTTTCTTTAAAACAAGTGGAATTGCACTTTTCCATTGTTATGCAAATTACCTTCCCCAAGACATCTATTTACCTGTTACTAGGGTTCTCAGGTAGTTTCTCCGTGCCTTGGGCAGTGGAGGTAGGGAAGGATATAAAGTTTTAAAATGATGTCTTCAATAAGAAAGTTTGAAGAGACATTACTTAAAGAAACTATTTTAATGTGATATTTTACGTATGAGAGACCTTAGCTTTTCCTTACATGTGGGAAATAGAAAAGTATGACAGGTTTTCAAGTTCTGCCATCAAGTTTTGATAACAATCAACAAACCAACATCCTGTGTTTTTCTCTACCCCAAGACCCAGCAACTTCAAATTTTAAAGAGCTCAATAAACAAAAATGGAGTACCTTTGCTTTTTAAAGAACTGATCTCAGCTTTAAGAAATAAATAAAGGCTGCATGTGATGGCTTATGCCTGTAATCCCAGCACTTTGGAAGACCAAAGTGTGAGGATCACTTGAGCTCAGGAATTCAAGATCAGCCTGGGCAACATAGCAAGACCCAGTCTCTACAAAAAATAAAAAAATAGCTGGGTATGGTGACACATGCCTGTGGTCCCAGCACTTCAGGAGACTGAGGTGGGAGGTTTGCTTGAGTCCAGAAGGTCAAGGCTGCAGTGAGTTATAGTCACACTAACACACTCCAGCCTGGGCAACAGATAGAGACACTGTCTTGAAAGCAAGAAAGCAATAGAGAGAGAGGGGTGGGGAGAGAGGAAAGAAGAAAGAAGAAAGAGAGGAAAAGAGAAAAAGAGAGAGAGAGAAAGAGAGAAAGAGAGAGAAAGAAAGAGAAAAAGAAGAAAAAGAAAAGAAAGAAAGAAAGAAAGATGGATGAAAGAAAAGAAAAGAGAAAAGAAAAGAATGAGGGAAGGAGGAAGGAAGAAAGGAAGGACAGGAGGGAGGGAGGGAGGGGACTTGGTCCTTACAATCTACTGAGAGGCTTAAACATAAATACAAATAAACATAAACACAAACAATACAAGAGAATAGCTAAGAGAAAAATATTCAACTATGGCTTTTTTTTTTTTTTTTAAATCCTGAAGAGCTTTGTAACTCTTCCAAAGACTTCATGATAAACAGCTCAGTGCCCTCTTGGTTAATGCTTGGAAGAAAAACAGATTTTCTTTCAAACATCTTCTTTGGAACAGAGACTTCCTTCCAAAGAATTCTCTCATGTAACCCACCCAATAGCCAGTCTAATAAAATGTTTAAGAGGTGAAAAATGGTCTTATTCTCTCCTTTCCCCACGTAGGGCATAGCAAAAAATTGGAAAACAGAAAAATGGAATCTGGTGACACTTGAGACTAATGCCCCAATCTCCCACTTCTGGTTTTTCCAGCAGCCAGTCCACATCCTCTCAGCATCCATATTCAGCTATCACTCTGGTATTGCTGTAGTAGGTCACAGATCAGACAATGGGGGTGCGTGTTTGGTTTGGGTGTAACTTTTGTTGTGTATGCAGCAGATTCAGTCCAGCACAACTGTCAGGAGATTCATGACTTGGCAATTGTCAGGGATTGGTCAAGTCATGTTGAAAATGAGATTAACTGAAAGATTCAAGTGGCCAGCCCTATGCTAGACTTTGTAGTGCTTCCAAGGGGGTTCGCGTGAAGGATTCACATCTGGGCTTCAGGCTCATCAAAGGCAAGAGTGAAACGCATTGGCTCACCCTTGGCTGCCACTGCGGGAGAAACATGGGAGATGAGGCAGCACCACGGACAGCTCCAAGACACACATTCCCCTAACAGGGTTCCCCCTCCTCTTGATCCTGGGTTCTCATTCTGGTTGGTCCAGACATCTAGGACTTAACAACCTGAGAACATCAGCCCACGTTGTCCCTTTGAGCCACGTGGCCCAGGTTTCTTTTTTACTGAATGTCCCAACGACTTCCTCATTCGTGAACTACTCTGGTACCCAGTTCAACATCTTATCTGAAAACCTGTAAATCTTTTTCTTCTCTCTCTTACAACGAAATGCAAGCCATCTTTTCATGCAAGGCTCATTTATCTAGTTGTTCTGAAAAAACTCTCAGTTTTTCAGAAAATTCTTTCAACTATTAACCATCCCCATCTCCCAAATTGCCACAACTGCCACCAAATATTATCAGATATTGAGATGAGGTACAGTGAGTTAGGAGGGGTGGGGGTTCTGTTTATTTTCATGATTGCTTTAAATTTGTTTTAATGTTAATAATAAAAGGTCCACCTCCAAACTAACAAATGGGCAAATATACCCCTCTAAATTTCAGAAGAAACAATAAAAAAGTTTGATGGCCTGTGGGAAAGCAATTAAATAAAAAATGAGAAAGCTGGGATAAGAAAATGTGTTTTTTGGGTTTTTTTTTTTTTTTTTTTGCTATAAGCCTTTTTAAAATGAGATCTGACGTTTAATTCTGATGTGTGTAATTCTTCAGATAAAATTAAACACAACATTCTGCTTCCTAATCTTTTGAGAACCAAAGCTAATGGGATCTTTTGAAATGTCACTGTGTTACTCCTCTTTTTAAAAATGTTCAGCACAACCAAAAATGCCCTTAAAATAAAGATGCTGCACTAGAGCTTAATGGGTGTTTCCATTTCTCCTTATCCCTTCTTTCTCTCCTGGGGTCGGGATTAGGGACCTCTTTACCTGTTTCCATGGTAGTCTGGACTTCTTTCACGTCAGAATGTTTTTGTGTCTCCTTTAAACTCCAGGTTCCCTGGACATAGACACTTTTTCTTGTTGCTATTCATGATTGCTTCAGTGACAACACCATGGCTGCATGTTTATTAAGTTAATGGACAGACATTTCTTCTCTCGTTTTCCTGAGCAATGCTTGGGGGAAAAATCAGATTGTCAGAAAAGATACCTAAATGATAACTTATTGAAAATGGAAAAAAAAAAAATCAAACCCAGCCTGTCCATTTGGCAAAGTGATGAAAATAACATGCCCCAAATATGCCACATTCTTCTCTGGAAAAGAGATTCTGATTCTAACTCTTCTCCCAGTCCACTTTGCTGTAAACAAGGGGAAAAAGGCATACATAATAAAGAAAAAATAAAGATATGTCTATGAGGACAAAACTGGAAACAACAGACACCAACTATATTAGTTACAGTCATTTAAACTGAAAACCTCAAATTAAAAGTTTAGTTATTTAGACTTTTGCCAGTCCAGAGAATTTCAAATATCAGTCCTTTAATTTGACTTATCAAAGAGAGATAAAGAATTTGTAAAAAAACAAACAAACAAACAAACAAAAAACAATTCAGGGACTCTTGGCTAACTTGCCAAATCAGAATCTCTGAGGGTGAGGGCTAGAACTGGGCAATCTCTAAAATTTCCCCACGGAACTCTGATGTGTGTCCAGGCATGAGAACCTAGCCTACAGCCCAGCCTCTATAAAACATGTGGATAGACTTGTGGCATTTCTGAGAGACGGTCATTTGGTCTCTGCTTGAAATCCTCTAATTAAAAACTCACTGCCTTTCACAGAAGTTTATTCTATTTTCAGAAACCTCAACTCATTGAAATACACTACTATTTTAAATAAACTATACCAAATCCTCCCATAACTTTTACTCATTGTCACTTATTTGCTCCTGGAGAATCAACAGGGCAAATCTAAACCTTCCTAGCCATTTAAACCCATATATACATATATATGGGTCTTTATATATATGTATATATACACACTATATTATATATAGTATATACACTATACATGTAATGTATATACTATATATTTTTGAGACCGTGTATAGGTACTATATATAGTATATACATACATATAATACATATACAGAGTGCATACAATCTGCTGAGAGGAATAAACATAAATGCAAATAAGCATAAACACAAACAATACAAGGGAATAGCTAAGAAAAAAAGAAAGTCTATAAAGATGATCTTACATTTAGAATTGGCTATATATATACACATATATACACTGTACACATAATATAGTATATGTAGTGTATATATTACATGTGTAGTATATATGTATATATACTATATGTGTAGTATATATATTAAAACATATATATACTATGCTATACATATATATTTTTATATATACATATAGTACATATACTATAGATACACTATACATAGCATATATAGTATATATACTATACTACACTGTACTATACATATGTACTGTACTATACCATACATACTATATTATATAGTATACTATATGCTATATTTATACATATATACTATACCATAGTATATACACACATACTATATGTATATACTATGTACACTATATAAATACATAGTATAGTATATGTACACTATACACTATAAATACTATATGTATGTATACTATACATGTACATATACTAGACATACTATATTTATATAGTTTATATACACTATATCTATCATATAGTATATATACCATATAGCATATAAACATTATATATACTATATAGTATATAAATATATATACATATACTATATATACACATATATTTATATACTATATAGTATATACTATGTATATAGATATACACTATATATACTATATATACCATATACTATGTGTGTATGTATATATATTTTGAGATAGGATCTCACTCCATCTCCTAGGCTAGAGTGCAGTGGTGTGATCATAGTTCACTGCAGTTTCTACCTCCTGGACTCGAGCGATCCTCTTGCCTCAGCCTTCTGAGTAGCTGGGAATACAGGTTCATGCCACCATGCCCAGATAATTTTATTTTTTCAGATACAGGGTATCACTGTGTTGCCCAGGTTAGTCTCAAATTCCCGGCCTCAAGTGATCCTTTTGTCTTGGCCTCCCAAAGTGCTGGGATTACAGGCACCAGCCACCATGCCCCACCTTAAGCCTTTCAAGTATTTGAAAAGAGCTACCATGTCGTATTAATTATCTGTCACTATCTAACCAATTATCGAACTATCTCCAAGTTTGTGACCCAAAACAAAAAGCATTCATTAAGGTTTCTGCAAATTTTTAGGCTACAAATATTCTGGTCAATGGGAAAGAATCACTAGGTCCTGCACATACACAAGTGCAAATGAATCCTCAAGAGCATCAATTTCAGCAGGCAGGGATGATTGGATACATTTTTGAAGGCCACCTACCACATATACGGCTCTGAGTTTTCTCTTCTCCAGGTCCACACTTTCCTTAATCATCTGTCCAACAGGAAGCCCAGGTCTGCATTTCTTCACACTCTGCACTAGTCCTTACTTGGACTTAGACATTTAGCCATGGCTCTTCTCATATCTCATTCAAAAATAAAACCAAGAGGGATGGCTTTATGTCTCTTCATTTCCCCCAAGTCCCTGATTTTTTGTTTTATTCTAGAAAATGTTATTGGAATCTTCCCCCAAAATTTAGGATATTTTTCACATAAGTCCACAAGCAGCAACTTACATAAGCAGGCTGCCTGTGTAAGTGTGTGTCGCTATTTCCACCCTGCAACTACTTTCTTTTCTTTTTTAGGCTGAATGTCTCAAAACCCATATTCTGTATGAAGTCTCATTGCTCAAGCTGGGAAAGCTTTGTTCTCCAAAATCCTTGATGTTTAAACACACACAGAAAGTCACAGTACCACACACACACCCTGAGTAGTATCCTTTAGGTTATTTTGAGCTCTTCTTCCAAATCCCAGCAGTTTGAACTGCACATGCTGAGCAACTCTCAGCAGAGCTGAGGAAAGTCTATAAAGACGATCTTACATTTAGATTGGCTAAAGGGTTTTATTTTTAGTTTTATGGTCTGTTTTGTGTCACAGAGGCGCTGCCATTGTAATAATCCTGCCAAACATTGCATTCAAGATTTATTACATGGATACACCTGCCAGCCATAGCTTCCCAACTTAAAGTAAATGAATTTGTAAAGATGCATATTTATGACTGCAGAAATTTTAAAGCTAATAGGACAAATAAACTCTCCAAATTTCCAGTTTTCTCCATATGAGATTTCATGTATTTAAAATGTACACTAAGTCAGTCAATCCTCCTTCTTTCCTCAGAATGGAAATACAAACCATTGTCATTGACATCTTTATTGTGAAGTCCATACTGGACTTACCTTGGGTATCTATATAGTGAATGCATCTTGGGAATAAGTTCAGAACACAGCCAGCACTTACGATCAAGTAAATCCAGGCTGGCTTGTTTCCTTTGGCTTCTATCACCTGCCACAGGTAAAATATAATATCCCTGTAGCTGAAAACATCATGTGTTTTGGATTTACACAGATTTGAGTATACAGCTGAATTTAATTAAACCATTTCAGAAGTGTGTATAAATCATTGATTCTTCCTAAGCCTGCTTTCCCATGATTTAACAAATTTTACTACTAGGAATATTAAAGATGATGATAGTTCAAAATGTTGAAGAAACAAAGAACAAAAGGTATATAAAAGTTGTTCATTCTCTTCTTTCTTGCTGTTTCCAGAGCTCACTAGAAAATTCCTTCCAGAAAGACATCCTTCTTACTGGAAAAACTTGGAAAAAAGTACTGAGACCCCCAGAATTTTAATACTCAAGTGACACCACTTAAATATGGATAAAGAATGAAAATCCCAGCAATATGTTAAAGACTGGGGTGGGATTTGGGCATCATTACAGCATAAGACAACAACACAAAGACTGGGTGTTCTGTTCAAGAGAAGAGAGTTCTGAAAATTGCGTTCCATGAAAGCTTTCTTCTTAGAACTATTTGTGCCCTCACCCTGAGCCTTAGTAATATTTTACACATGCACACAAACAGAAGCACACATATGCACACTCCCTCTATCCTGAATTTTAAATGTACTATTCACTCAAGAAGATATGGTACAATTCCACACTTGCTAATTCATGGATTCAATACTCATTTCTCCTCTGCAATACAAAATGGTCCTTGGAGATACGACACAGGCTCCTTTGGAGCACCATACATTGCAAAGTTTTGAGTGCTACTAAATGAAATTTGAAAGTTCCCCCTTTCATCTCCACAGAATGGATGAGGCAATGGAAGAACGGATTCACTCAAAATCATATTTGAAACACGTCTTCATGGATCCATGGTATGTTTTTTAAACTAGGTTTTCACTTGTAATAGTTTGTCTCCATTCATAATCGCAGGGATCTGACAGGGGACTTTGCAGTCTCTTCATTTTTATAAAAGAATTTTCCTTTTGCCACTGATATTGAGCTGCAGATGAGGTGCATTTGAACTGCACATGAGGTGCAGTTTGCCCCATGGTGCCTTTACCAGCTGCATAATATTTTGAGAGTGGAAGAGAGAACACACAGGGGATAATTTTGTAATTATGTTTTGTATTTTTATTAGAAAATACGTCAAGTGTGCAGAAATGTACAGATAATAATATAACAGACATCCACAAATCTACCACGCAGACATAAAATATATTATTTTTTGCCATAAATTTATCTTTTTTTTTTTTTGACTGGGAAGAAAAACAAGTTTAATTGGACTTACAGTTCCACATGGCTGGGGAGGCCTCAGAATCATGGCAGGAGGCAAAAGGCACTTCTTACATGGTGGCAGCAAGAGAAAATGAGGAGAAAGAGAAAGCAGAAACCCCTGATAAACCCATCAGATCTCATGAGACTTATTCACTATCATGAGAATAGCATGGGAAGAAGACCGGTCCCCATGATTCAACTGCCTCCCTATGGGTTCCTCCCACAATACATGGGAATTCTGGGAGATACAATTCAAGTTGAGATTTGGGTGGGGACACAGCCAAACCCTATCATCCCACCCCTGACCCCTCCAAATCTCATGTCCTCACATTTCAAAACCAATCATGCCTTCCCAACAGTTCCCCAAAAGTCTTAATTCATTTCAGCATTAACCCAAAAGTCCACAGTCCAAAGTTTCATCTGAGACAAGCCAAGTCCCTTCTGCCTATGAGCCTGCAAAATCAAAAGCAAACTAGTTACTTCCTAGATACAATGCGGGTACAGGTATTGGGTAAATACAGCTGCTCCAAACGGGAGAAATTGGCCAAAGCAAAGGGGTTATAGGGCCCATGCAAGCCCGAAATCCAGCAGGGCAGTCAAATTTTAAAGCTCCAAAATGATCTCCTTTGACTCCAGATCTCACACCCAAGTCATACCGATGCAAGAGGTGGGTTTCTATGGTCTTGGGCAACTTCACCCCCGTGGCTCTGCTGGGTACAGCCTCCCTCTCTACTGATTTCATGGGCTGGCATTGAGCGTCTACGGCTTTTCCAGGCGCATGATGCAAGCTGTCAGTGGATCTACCATTCCGGGGTCTAGAGGACGGTGGCTCACTTCTCACAGCTCCACTAGGCAGTGCCCCAGTAGGGACTCTATGCGGGGGCTCCTACCCCATATTTACCTTCCGCACCGCCCTAGCAGAGGCTTTCCATGAGGGCCCTGCCCTTGCAGCAAACTTTTGCCTGGGTATCCAGGCAATTCCATACATCTTTTGAAATCTAGGTGGAGGTTGACAAACCTTAATTCTTGACTTTTGTGTACCTGCATGCTCAATGCCATGTGGAAGCTGCCAAGGGTTGGAGCTTCCAACCAGGGGATAATTTTAAAGCAGTGAGACTGGGTGGCCACGTGAGAGAGATTCATCCTACAAAACAGCAAGACACCTTGATGTAGGTCAACAGAACTGGCTCCACACGAGGTGTAAGTCTGCATCCTCACAAAGGGCGGGACTCTATGAGTGAAGACAGGAACAGGAGAGACACCTACAGCCTGTGCATGGGGTTCAAGGCACAGGTTCAATTATCTGATGATGGTGGGGTAAGGAGAAAAGGGATGAGACTGCCCTGTTCCAAAGAGGATCAAGAATAGAGACTGCTTGGAAAGCATGTGAGTTTTGGGGCTCAGGGTGGCACATCCTGAACCCCAGCACTCACTTATTGGCATCTGGGAAAACAGGCAGAGCAGGAAACCCACGCTCACGTCCCCCCCCCCCCCCCCCCCCCCCCCCCCCCCCCCCCCCCCCCCCCCGCCCCATCATCCTTCTCCTCCAAAGCAGGCCATGAAACCTAGGAAGGATTTTCTGACCTTCCCCAAAGCAGGTCCTAATGAGACAGGAGCTAGAAAGAAATTATTTAGGCAGATAGTTAGGGCAAAAGGTGTCTTTGCTAAGGCTCCCTTTTAATAAAAAGCAGCCCCACATAATTTCTTTTCTCACAAAGAGCAGCCTGCGAAATCGAGCTGCAGACACAGATAAGCAAGCTGGAAGTTTGCATGAGCGAATGCTGGCAGCTGTGCCAATACAGCAGGGCTACCTGGAAGCCAGGGTGTTCAGCATGGAGCCTCCATCTTCCCTTTTCTTTTCACCACGTGTACAGTAAGGACCAGGCAACACGGCGCTGACCGGGTAGAGAACCCATCTGCATAATGAAAGGCTAAGGTGGGGCAGTCAGCTTCTTTGTGTACTATGTAAATGGCACATCTAGTCCAACCAATTTTTTGTGCCCTGTGTAAATCAGACATTACCTCCTCAAGCTCATCTATAAAACTTCCTGCACTTCACCACGGAACTGGCAACCCATTTTCTCTAGAACCCCACTCTCTGCAGCAGAAAGAGCTTTTCTCTTTCTTTTGCCTATTAAACTTCCACTCTTAACCTCACTCTGGTGTGTCTGCATCCTAGTCTTCCATGGCCATGGGACAGCAAACCTCAGGTTTTACCCCAGACAACAAAGCCACTTCACTAAGTCCTTCATTCAAGAGGGGCCGTCCTCATGCCTGGGGAAAGGTATATCTTTATCTCTGAAGATGAAGAATCTGAAAACAGGTCTTGTTAAAGTTCCCCCAAGTTTGTTCCCATGAGGTCACAGCCTCTCGTCCTCCAATCATACTTCTCCATAACTGTCCCCTCTTCATCAAACCTAAACAAGCACGAAAACTGGCAGGTTTCCCTGTTTGATTTTTTGAGACGGAGTCTCGCTCTGTCACCAGGCTGGAGTGCAGTGGCATGATCTCGGCTCACTGCAAGCTCCGCCTCCCGGGTTCCAGCTATTCTCTTGCTTCAGCCTCCCAAGTAGCTGGGATTACAGGCACATGCTACCATGCCTGGCTAATTTTTGTATTTTTGGTAGAGACAGGGATTCACCATATTGGCTAGGATGGTCTCCATCTCCTGACCTCGTAATCCGCCTGCCTCAGACTCCCAAAGTGGTTTTTTTTTTTAACTTTTATTTTAGGTTTTGGGGTACACATGATGGTTTGTTACATAGGCAAATCTGTGTCATGGGGGTTTTCTGTACAGATTATTTCATCACCCAGGCATTAAGCCCAGTACCCAATAGTTATCTTTTCTTCTCCTCTGCTTCCTCCCATCCTCCACTCTCAAGTAGACCCCAGTTCCCTGTTTTTTAAGTTTTCATTTCCTCATGAAAGCTCCTGTGTGATATAAAAACTAACATTAAAGAAATGTGTTTGCTTTCCCCAAGTTAATCTGTCTTTTCTTTTAAGGGGCCTCAGGCATGAGTATAAGATGGGAAGAAAAGGTATTTCTTTTCTCCTACAGATGCAATTACTTTCAGACATTAAAAAGCAAAAACAAAAACTGTAGCCCAGGGAGGTCAAGGTTGAAGTGAGCCATGTTCTTGCCACTACACTTCAGCCTGGGTGACAAAGTAAGACTCTGTCTCAAAATAAATAAATAAATAAAACTGTCTAGGTAGTGGGTGAAGGAAAAAAACAATCTTCTACCTGGATAGATATTTCTTTGACATATTTTGAAATGGCTGTCACAGGGTCAGCAAACAGATGTACCCTTGCAAGGCTGTCTATTGTAGGGGGATACTTGCATGTACAGAGAATCACCATGAATGTATCCAGGCCTTTTCCATGCTTTTCCAGGATCTAGGAAAGCTTGAGAGTCTGACACCTTTACATTTAAATCTGAAGAGAAATATTTACCATCTCTTCTCTCTGAGAATGATGACCTATTAGGCTTCACCTACACAACAAAGTCTGTTTTGCTAGCCAGTCCTCTTTCTTTCTGGCTCCCATTGTTACGGGAAAGGGGTCCTGATCCAGATACCAAGAGAGGGTTCTTGGATCTCACACAAGAAAGAATTCAGGGCAAGTCCATAGAGTAAAGCAAAAGCAAGTTTATTAAGAAAGTAAAGTAATAAAGAATGGCTACTCCATAGGCAGAGCATCCCCAAGGGCTGCTGGTTGCCCATTTTTATGGTTATTTCTTGATGATACGCTAAATAAGGGGTGGATTATTCATAAGCCTTCCAAGAAAGAGCTGGGCAATTCCTGGAATGGAGGGTTCCTCCCCTTTTTAGACCATATAGGGTAACTTCAGGACATTGCCATGGCATTTGTAAACTGTCATGGCAATGATGGGAGTGCGTTTTAGCAAGCTAATACATTATAATTAGCATATAATCAGCCATGAGGAGGACCAGTGGTCACTCTCATTGCCTTCTTGGTTTTGATAGGTTTTGGCAGGCTTCTTTACCTATTTTATCAGCAAGGTCTTTACGACCTATGATATAGTTTGGCTGTGTCCCCACATAAATCTCATCTTGAATTATAGTTTCTATAATCCCCACATGTTATGGGAGGGACCCATTTGGAGGTAATTGAATCACGGGGGCGGTTACCCCTATGCTGCTGTTCCTGTGATAGTGAGTAAGTTCTCATGACATGTGAGGGTTGCACAAGGGGCTTTCTCCGCTTTTGCTCAACACTTCTCCTTGCTGCCACCATGTGAAGAAGGATGTTTTTGCTTCCTTTTCCACCATGATTGTAAGTTTCCTGAGGCCTCCCCAGTTATGCTGAACTGTGAGTCAATGAAACCTCTTTCCTTTATAAATTACCCAGTCTCAGGTATGTCTGTACTAGCAGCATGAGAACAGACTAATACAACCTGTATCTTGTGCTGACCTCCTATCTCATCCTGTAACTTAGAATGCCTAACCTCCTGGGAATACAGTCCCCTAGGTCTCAGTTTTATTTTACTCAGTCCATACTCAAGATGGAGTCACTCTGGTTCAAAGGCCTCTGACACTATAACCTGTCTGGACACTAAACCTGGTCGACCAACATAACCTGTTTTTGGTCATGCTCCAGTCTGCATTCTTTCCATAACCTGAAGCTGGTATATCAGCTTCTGTACCTTACTGTTGGGTTGGGTCTTCATTCTAAAGGCTCCTGTGTATATACGTTAAATACATTTGTATGCCATTTCTCCTATTAATCAATCTGCCTCATATCAGTTGTTTTTCAGTGAATTTCCAGGGAGCCAAAGGCAATGGCCCCCACTTGGGCATATATAATAAAAAATCAAATTTAAAATGTTGCATTTTTTAAATTCAAAATAAACATGTTTGGGAAAGCAACTCTCCTATAACTTCAAAGAGCACCCAAGTGGAAGATGGTTTGTTGTTTACTGAAATTAAGGGAGAGGTGATCTTGGATTTGATCTTGGACTTCCAGCCAAAACTTCAATTTATGTTGTTTAAAAGCCACCAAGTCTATGGGATTCTGTTGTTGTTGTCATTGGCAGCATGAAAGTGTTAAGACGTTTACTGAAGGAGCCATGGAGCAAGGGATTCAGCCATGAGAAATGGGATCCTACAAGAGTATGTGGAGGGACTAAATATTGTTACTGCACATAATGTTTTAGGATCACACATGGTGAAAAAAATATATCCCCGGGCAACTTGTCCCAGAAGACGGTTCAGAGCTGCACTAGGAAACACACATCAGACCTTGCCAATGACAGAGAAATGAAAATCACACATCACCCTGTGGCAAAACAGCTTCCAAATGAACGAGGAGAATTGGGGCAGAAAGAAACAGCTTAGCGCCGGGTCATTCCCTGCCCACCCGCGTGGTCTGATCGCACCAAGCTATCTGCCCCAGGCACTTGCAAAAAGGAAATGTGTTAGATGTACTGAAAAGGAAAGGAAGTCCCCTGGCAGGTGGTATAATATCAAAGACCATGTATTCTGCTCCTTGGGAGTTTGGTGAAAGGTGATGGACATGGTATTTCTGGCTCCTTCTGCAATATGACTTAGGGGGCCTTGACTCTCACTTCTGTGGGCTCCAGCTTGGAATGGAGAGAGGAGAGCCACAGGAAGCTGAGTGTTGGGTTTCTAGCAGCATTCAAACAAGAGGAGTTGAGGATACCAGCCAGTCTGTGAGCAGGGTGCAGGAGCTCTGGAGCTTCCCAGAGAATTCCCTTCTTGTCTCTCCCATCCTGAACGCAAGCTGAACCCCACCCCAGCTGCTGTGCAACAGAACAGATCTATCCCTCAAGGCTCCTTCTCCAGCAGACCTACATGTCAGAAACAGGAGTTATTTCTTGTAGGTTGGTTTATACCTGAGACCCACTCCAAAGAAGCAGGCAGCAACAAGGCTGGGGTATGCACGTAACCAAAATCAACTCATGTGCACAACGTGCAGGTTTGTTACATATGTATACATGTGCCATGTTGGTGTGCTGCACCCATTAACTCATCATTTACATTAAGTATATCTCTTAATGCTATCCCTCCCCCCTCTGCCCTCCCCACAATAGGCCCCAGTGTGTGATGTTCCCCTTCCTGTGTCCAAGTGATCTCATCGTTCAATTCCCACATATGAGTGAGAACATGCAGTGTCTGGTTTTCTGTTCTTGCAATAGTTTGCTGAGAATGATGGTTTCCAGCTGCATCCATGTCCCTACAAAAGACACTAACTCATCCTTTTTTATAGCTGCATAGTATTCCATAGTGCATATATGCCACATTTTCTTAATCCAGTCTGTCACTGATGTACATTTGGGTTGATTCCAACTCTTTGCTATTGTGAATAGTGCCACAATAAACATACGTGTGCATGTGTCTTTATAGCAGTATGATTTATAATCCTTTGGGCAGCTCCCCAGTAATGGGATGGCTGGGTCAAATAGTATTTCTACTTCTAGATCCTCGAGGAATCACCACACTGCTTTCCACAATGGTTGAACTAGTTTACAGTTCCACCAACAGTGTAAAAGTGTTCCTATTTCTCCACATCCTCTCCAGCACCTGTTGTTTCCTGATTTTTTAATGATTGCCATTCTAACTGGTGTGAGATGGTATCTCATTGTGGTTTTGATTTGCATTTCTCTGATGGTGAGTGATGATGAGCATTTTTTCATGTGTCTGCTGGCTGTATGAATATCTTCTTTTGAGAAGTGTCTGTTCATATCCTTTGCCCACTTTTTGAT
>NC_045456.1:17087616-17108832 GCF_002776525.5 Piliocolobus tephrosceles | reverse complement strand
ATATTGATTCTTCCTATCCATGAGCATGGTATGTTCTTCCATTTGTTTGTGTCCTCTTTTATTTCACTGAGCAGTGGTTTGTAGTTCTCCTTGAAGAGGTCCTTTACATCCCTTGTAAGTTGGATTCCTAGGTATTTTATTCTCTTTGAAGCAATTGTGAATGGAAGTTCGTTCATGATTTGGCTCTCTGTTTGTCTGTTACTGGTGTATAAGAATGCTTGTGATGTTTGCACATTGATTTTGTATCCTGAGACTTTGCTGAAGTTGCTTATCAGCTTAAGGAGATTTTGGGCTGAGACAATGGGGTTTTCTGAATATACAATCATGTCATCTGCAAACAGGGACAATTTGACTTCTTTTCCTAACTGAATACCCTTGATTTCTTTCTCTTGCCTGATTGCCCTAGCCAGAACTTCCAACACTATGTTGAATAGGAATGGTGAGAGAGGGCATCCCTGTCTTGTGCCAGTTTTGAAAGGGAATGCTTCCAGTTTTTGCCCATTCAGTATGATATTGACTGTGGGTTTGTCATAAATAGCTCTTATTATTTTGAGAAACGTTCCATCAATACCAAATTTGTTGAGAGTTTTTAGCATGAAGAGCTGTTGAATTTTGTGAAAGGCCTTTTCTGCATCTATTGAGATAATCATGTGGTTTTTGTCTTTGGTTCTGTTTATATATTGGATTACATTTATTGATTTGCATATGTTGAACCAACCTTGCATCCCAGGGATGAAGCCCACTTGATCATGGTGGATAAGCTTTTTGATATGCTGCTGGATTTGGTTTGCCAGTATTTTATTGAGGATTTTTGCATCGATGTTCATCAGGGATATTGGTCTAAAATTCTCTTTTTTTGTTGTGCCTCTACCAGACTTTGATATCAGGATGATGTTGGCCTCATAAAATGAGTTAGGGAGGATTCCCTCTTTTTCTATTGATTGGAATAGTTTCAGAAGGAATGGTACCAGCTCCTCCTTGTACCTCTGATAGAATTCAGCTGTGAATCCATCTGGTCCTGGACTTCTTTTAGTTGGTAGGCTCTTAATTATTGCCTCAATTTCAGAGCCTGCTATTGATCTATTCAGGGATTCAACTTCTTCCTGGTTTAGTCTTGGGAGAGTGTAAGTGTCCAGGAAATCATCCATTTCTTCTAGATTTTCTAGTTTATTTGTGTAGAGGTGTTTACAGTATTCTCTGATGGTAGTTTGTATTTCTGTGGGATCGGTGGTGATATCCACTTTATCATTTTTTATTGCATCTATTTGATTCTTCTCTATTTTCTTCTTTATTAGTCTTGCTAGAGGTCTTTCAATTTTGTTGATCTCTTCAAAAAACCAGCTCCTGGATTCACTGATTTTTTTGGAGGGTTTTTTGTGTCTCTATTTCCTTCAGTTCTGCTCTGATCTTAGTTATTTCTTGCCTTCTGCTAGCTTTTGAATGTGTTTGCTCTTGCCTCTCTAGTTCTTTTAATTGTGATGTTAGGGTGTCAATTTTAGATCTTTCCTGCTTTCTCTTGTGGGCATTTAGTGCTATAAATTTCCCTCTACACACTGCTTTAAATGTGTCCCAGAGATTCTGGTTTGTTGTATCTTTGTTCTCATTGGTTTCAAAGAACATCTTTATTTCTGCCTTCATTTAGTTATGTACCCAGTAGCCATTCAGGAGCAGGTTGTTCAGTTTCCATGTAGTTGAGCGGTTTTGATTGAGTTTCTTAGTCCTGAGTTCTAGTTTGATTGCACTGTGGTCTTAGAGACAGTTTGTTATAATTTCTGTCCTTTTACATTTGCTGAGGAGTGCTTTACTTTCAACTATGCAGTCAATTTTGGAAGAAGTGCGATGTGGTGCTGAGAAGAATGTATACTCTGTTGATTTGGGGTGGAGAGTTCTGTAGATGTCTATTAAGTCCGCTTGGTGCAGAGTTGAGTTCAATTCCTGGATATCCTTGTTAACTTTCTGTCTCATTGATCTGTCTAATGTTGACAGTGGGGTATTAAAGTCTCCCATTATAATTGTATGGGAGTCTAAGTCTCTAAGAACTTGCTTTATGAATCTGGGTGCTCCTGTATTGGGTGCATATATATTTAGGATAGTTAGCTCTTCCTGATGAATTGATCCCTTTACCACTATGTAATGGAATTCTTTGTCTCTTTTGATCTTTGATAGTTTAAAGTCTGTTTTATCAGAGACTAGGATTGCAACCCCTGCTTTTTTTTGTTTTCCATTTGGTAGATCTTCCTCCATCCCTTTATTTTGAGCCTATGTGTGTCTCTGCATGTGAGATGGGTCTCCTGAATACAGCAGACTGATGGGTCTTGACTCTTTATCCAATTTGTCAGTCTGTGTCTTTTAATTGGAACATTTAGCCCATTTACATTTAAGGTTAATATTGTTATGTGCGAACTTGATCCTGTCATTATGATATTAGCTGGTTATTTTGCTTGTTAGTTGATGCAGTTTCTTCCTAGCATCGATGGACTTTACATTTTGGCATGGTTTTGCAATGGCTGGTACCGGTTGTTCCTTTCCATGTTTAGTGCTTCCTTCAGGATCTCTTGTAGGGCAGGCCTGGTGGTGACAAAAATCTCTAAGCATTTGCTTGTCTGTAAAGGATTTTATTTCCCCTTCACTTATGAAACTTAGTTTGGCTGGATATGAAATCCTGTGTTGAAAATTCTTTTCTTTAAGAATGTTGAATATTGGCCCCCACTCTCTTCTGGCTTATAGAGTTTCTGCTGAGAGATCTGCTATTAGTCTGATGGGCTTCCCTTTGTGGGTAACCCGACCTTTCTCTCTGGCTGCCCTTAACATTTTTTCCTTCATGTCAACTTTGGTGAATCTGACAATCATGTGTCTTGGAGTTGCTCTTCTCGAGGAGTATCTTTGTGGCGTTCTCTGTATTTCCTGAATTTGAATGTTGGCCTGCCTTACTAGGTTGGGAAAGTTCTCCTGGATAATATCCTGCAGAGTGTTCTCCAACTTGGTTCCATTTTCCCCGTCACTTTCAGGCACACCAATCAGACGTAGATTTGGTCTTTTCACATAATCCCATATTTCTTGGAGGCTTTGTTCATTTCTTTTTACTCTTTTTTCTCTACACTTCTCGCTTCATTTCATTCATTTGATCTTCAATCACTAATACTCTTTCTTCCAGTTGATCGAGTTGGTTACTGAAGCTTGTGCATTTGTTACGTAGTTCTCGTGTCATGGTTTTCATCTCTATCAGTTCTTTTAAGGTCTTCTCTGCATTGATTATTCTAGTTAGCCATTCGTCATATCTTTTTTCAAGATTTTTAGTTTCTTTGCATTGGTTACATAGTTCCTCCTTTAGCTCTGAGAAATTTGATCGACTGAAGCCTTCTTCTCTCAACTCATCAAAGTCATTCTCCATCCAGCTTTGTTCCATTGCTGGCAATGAGCTGCGTTCCTTTGGAGGGGGAGATGTGCTCTGATTTTTTGAATTGCCAGCTTTTCTGCACTGCTTTTTCCCCATCTTTGTGGTTTTATCTACCTTTGGTCTTTGATGATGGTGATGTACTGATGGGGTTTTGGTGTGGGTGTCTTTTCTGTTTGTTAGTTTTCCTTCTAACAGTCAGGACCCTCAGCAGCAGGTCTGTTGGAGTTTGCTTGAGGTCCCCTCCAGACTCCCGTTTGCCTGGGTATCAGCAGCAGAGGCTGCAGAAGATAGAATACTGCTGAACAGCGAGTGTTGCTGTCTGATTCTTGTTCTGGAAGCTTCATCTCAGGGGTATACCCAGTCATGTGAGGTGTTGGTCTACACCTACCTAGTGGGAGATGTCTCCCAGTTAGGCTACTCAGGGGTCAGGGACCCACTTGAGCAGGCAGTCTGTCCGTTCTCATATCTCAACCTCCATGCTGGGAGAACCACTGCTCTCTTCAAAGCTGTCAGACAGGGACATTTACATCTGCAGAGGTTTCTGCTGCTTTTTGTTTAGCTATGCCCTGTCCTCAGAGGTGGACTCTACAGAGGCAGGCAGGCATCCTTGAGCTGCAGTGGGCTCCACCCAATTTGAGCTTCCCAGCAACTTTGTTTACCTACTCAAGCCTCAGCAATGGCAGGCGCCCCTCCCCCAGCCTCGCTGCCGCCTTGCAGTTAGATCTCAGACTGCTGTGCTAGCAATGAGGGAGGCTCTGTGCCCGTGGAACTCTCCGGGCCAGGTGTGGGATATAATCTCCTAGTATGCCGTTTGCTAAGACCCTTGGTAAAGCACAGTATTAGGGTGGGAGTTACCAGATTTTCCAGGTGTTGTGTGTCTCAATTTCCCTTGGCTAGGTTGGAATTCCCTTTCCCCTTGTGCTTCCCAGGTGAGGTGATGCTTCGCCCTGCTTCAGCTCTCGCTGGTCCGGCTGCACCCGTGGACCAGCATTGACTGTCTGACATGCCCCAGTGAGATGAACCCGGTACCTCAGTTGAAAATGCAGAAATCACCCGTCTTCTGTGTTGCTCACGCTGGGAGCAGGAGGCTGGAGCTGTTCCTATTTGGCCATCTTGGGCGTCCCACTTTGCAAATACTTTTAAGATAATCAGAAGTAGTATGCTTGATTTTTTAAGTCCCTTTCCCCCATACTCCTCTCATTTCTCAAATCTGAGCTGGAACTTTAAGAAATTTTCTAAGTATTTTAAATGGAAAGTCTATTGTTTTAATTCTAATATACCATAAAATAATACCTACATGCAACTTGCATTACTATAACAAATGTACAATTTATATAAAACAGCAAGTGCCACATTCATTTTTTAACTTATAAACTTAATTAAGTCCTTATAGAGGAATTCAATGTCTCATTATTTAAGAAGATCCTTAACTTAGTCATTCTCCAAAGTCTCTACCCTTTGATCAGAACACCAATTAGGGACAAGTGAAAGACAAGGAGGTACAGGGAATACTCTTATTTAATAGTAGCTGAAAACTTACATACATAGACGTAGTAGTATAAACATATATGAAATTATATAGTAGCACAAACTCACATGAGTGTCCACAGTAAACTTATATAGATATAGTAGCATACATTTATGTGGATGGACAATGTAGCAAAAAGAAGAAGAAGAAAATGTCAAGAAACTTTGATATTCATGCTAATTCAGCAACAAGTTATAGGTCCTAAGTTTTAATATCTAAGAAAATATATAAAGTCTTACCACTAATTCAGAAATGCAGGTACATCACTCATTCTTGATTTTCCTTTTGTTAGACAAGATCCTCTCTAAGGTATCCTCTGTCTTCTTGTAAATTTCCATGTAAAAGGAAAACCACAGATTAACCATAAACTCCTGGAGAAACTGGGGTGAAGTCCCCTTAACTGTCTGTGGGCTCTAGGAGGGCAGGAACCTCACCCCTCTGAGACTGTTCAGCAGCATAGACTTAAGACAGAGGCCAGCACACTGTAGGTGTCATGGAAGCAGTGATTGTTAGGGATTGTCATGGACACAGCTCTCCAGACAGCTGGATGCTCAACACTTTTTCAGGGATGCTTAAGTGGTGACTCTACCTTCTACTCTCAAACAAGAATGTGGCTGGGCTGAGGTTGCATTTGGATCCTGCATTGTCCAATTACTTCCTTACATAAACCTCAGTGTTGTTAGTGTAAATCCTTCTGGATTGGTGACCCAAGCTCATTAGTATGAAAAGTAAGGTGTTACCGGTGGAGGATGTCCAGGTTCTTGGCGTCTTGAACAAAGAATTGGACAAAATGCATAAACAAAGCAAGGAAGCAATGAAGGGATTTATTGAAAATGAAAGTACACTCCACAGTGTGGAAGCGGGCCTGAGCATAGGAGCTCAAAGGCCCTGTTACAGAATTTTGGAAGTTTAAATACCCGTTAGAGGATTCTATTGGTTATTTGGTGTATGCCATATGTAAATGGAGAGGACAAAGAAAGTTACAAAGTCATTTACTGGGAGTTCGCCCAATGGAGAGGATATTTCCTGTCATAGCTGAAGTGTGAATTGGCCTTATGTTCCCTGCCTCCAGACCCTATTTTCCTGCCTTAAAAGTGCACAGCAAAAATTCTGCCTCTTTCTTAACTAGAGCAAATCCACACCTGTGCAGAATTTTGTCCACAAATGTGCTTTCCCAGCAAGGGATGGAAGCAAAGAAAAGTCCCATTGAGAAGCACTGCCATCCACTCTACACTCTGAAGCCACCCTATTCTGTCAACTTCTGCATCCTTGTTGAGTAGCTTAACCACAGAAGAGCCTGTATATTGTCACTTGCAGGTTCATCTGCAATCTGATACACAGCTCAAAGGAAGATACACACTTCAAGCAGTTTATCTACAATTCATACTGGATTTTTGCAGGACTAAATGAAGTTCTCTTTCATTATTATTGTGAGTAACACATGCATTTAATACTGTATCGGCATGGGGATCAGGCACCATTTTAAGTCAGAGAGGAGAATGTTTCGACTTTCAGCTCTGTGCTTTAAAAATGCATGCACTAACAGGGTTTTCTATCAATAGGCATATACACATGCGTTAGTTTCCTGCTGCTGCCACAGGAAAGATGCTACAGGCATCTTTGGGGAACTAGTATTTTACAGCTCATAAATACATATTCGTGTACATCTGTGATGAGTCCTTTTTGCAACACCTTTTCATAGCTAACACCTAGTTTACAATATATACTGGAACAAAGATGCCAGCTAAAATAAGTGAGATCCATGCACATTGCATACTTGTTTGTCTACTGGTTCAGGATTCACATGGAACAGAAAATGGATAACAACTTCCCCTACACACACAAACTTATGACATTGTTGCTTTATATACATATATATGTATGTATGTGTGTGTGTGTGTGTACACATATTTTAGAAAACTTTTAAATTCACAGTAAAATTCATTTGAAAGTACAGAGAATTCTCACCTATCCCCAGCACCCACACATGCACAGCCTCTTTCACTATCAACATTCTCCACCACAGTGGTGCATTTGTTGTAATCAATGACCTTCCATGGACACATCATTACTACCCAGAGTCCATAGTTTACATGAGGGTTCATTTTTGATGATGTACATTCTATAGGTTTGGGCAAATGTATCATGACACGGATCCACCACTGGAGTATAATACAGAGTAGATTCACTGCCCTAAACATCCTCTGTTCTCTGCATATTCATCTCTCCCCCTAACTACAGCTCTTTTTACTCTCTCCATAAGTTTGCCCTGTCCAAAGTGTCATACAGCTGGGCTCATACACTATGTAAGCTTTTCCAATTGATTCATTCACTTAGTCATATGTATTAAGTTTGCTGCATGTTTTTTCATGGCTTGATAGCTAATTTTTTTTTTTTTTTTAGCGTTGAACAATATTTCATTTTTGGTTGTATCACAGTTTATTTACATGTTCACCTACTGATATGGACTGAATGTTTGTGTCCCTCTAAAAATCCTTGTGTCGAAATCTAACCCCCAAGGGATGATGTTAGGAGGTTGGAGTTTTGGGGAGGTGATGAGGTCATGAGGGTGGAATCTCATGAAAGAGATTAGTGCACTCAGGTGCAGGAAGAAGTCGCCATCTATTAACCGGGAAACGCCCTCACCTGATGTAAGATCTGCCATGACTTGATCTTGGACTTCCAGCCTCTAGGACTGTGAGCAATAAATTCATGTTGTTTAAATGCCACAAAATCTATGGGTTTTGTCATTGGTATAGCAGCTTGAATGGATTAAGACACTTACTGAAAGACATCTTGGTTGCTTCTACTTCTTAGAATTATGAATAAATCTGCCAAAAACATCCATGTGTGGATTTTTGTGTGGATATAAGTTTCAACACCTTTGGATAAATACCATAGAAATTGTGATTGCCAGATCGTAGGATAAGAGTATATTTATTTTTATAAGAGTATGTTTAGTTTTATAAGAAATTGTGTTCCAAACTGGCTGTTCCATTTTGCATTCCCACCATCAATGAATGGAAGTTCCTGTTGCTCCACATCCTCACCAGCATTTGGTACTGTTGGTGTTCTGCATTTTGCCCATTCTAGCAAGTGTGGTATGTAGTGGTCTCCTGTTGTTTTAATTTGCACTTTCCTGACAACCTGTTATATAGAGTATCTTTTCATACATATCTTCTTTGGTGAGTTGTCTGTTATGGCCTTGAGCCCATTTTAAAGTCAGGATATTGCTGCTTTTTAAGACAGATTATTGATCCTTTCCACCTCCCACCCCAGCTCCTCTACATTCAGAGATGACAACTCTCAGGTAAGTCACTGAGTAAGAGGTACAAGGAGGCTTTCAGTAGCTCAGAAGGTCCTAGGAGGTGAGTTCAGGATCTCGGCTGCTGGCTGGTTTGAGGGAGGCAGTACTCCAGTGTTCATGCAACTGGGGAGCCGAGGGATTCACCACATGAATCCAGAATGTTAAATGAAAAATAATCTAGTAACGGGATAAGAAGAGCTTCCACAGAAAACTGTAGCCCTGCATGAGGGAATGCCTGTCAGTACCAGAAAATACACCCCTGAGTGTGAATCTCAAAAACCTCTACTCCAACAAGCAGAAAGAAGAGCTAAGATAAAGCCACATACCCCGTCTCTTGGCACACATCAGGCCTAGATAAATCTCTCTTTATTCAAATGATAAAGAAAAAAAGTGAAAACCAACAGGGATCTAGGAAAAGAAGAAAGTAAAAATAAGGGAATACAACATCACCCCGGAGGCTGAGAAGGATTCGCTCACACTAATATGTAATCAGAAGTTTTCGTTTTCGGAAGTAAAATGATATAGGGGGGGAAAAAATCCTTCAAGCATTCAGGCAGGAAAAAAAATGAGAAGAAAAACAGGTTACCTGCAAGAAGTCAGAATTATGTGGTACTCATATATCTCATACAGAATCCTGAATTTGAAATGTCTTTTTTCTTTTAAAGTAGAAAAGTTAGTGACAAAAGAATTTTATGTCCAACCGAGAAGTGTATCATAAGTAGAAGCAAGAGGAAAACCATTCTCAAATATCTAAGGATTCATTTTTTATAACCAAATAGACTTCTCACAAATAAAATCTATCTCAATTCATCAAGAGGTGAAACACAAAGAAAAATTTAAGAATGCAAAAGTTAAGAGATACGAAGACTAGAGGTTACTACTGTAGCCAAATTAGCATAGTGTTTTGCACAAAAAAGAATTTTAAGTATAGTTATCAAAATAAAGTAGATGCCAAAAATTGTTGAAAGAGAGTATAAATATTACAACTTAACTAAATAAAACATATTTTAAGTTTAAAATCCCGTATTGCAACCACCAAATGGGTTCTCCTTGCCCGCTGCCTAGACAAGAACCAATTTATCAAGCCAGGGGAATTGCAATTAATTCACACAGAGCCTGCTGTACAGGAGACTGGAGTTTTATTATTACTCAAATCAGTCTCCCTAAAAAATTCGGAATCAAGGCTTTTATGGGTAATTTGGTGGGTAGGGGGTTGGAAAGTGGGAAGTGCTGATTGGTCAGGTCTGAGGTGAAATCACAGTGAGTCAAAGCTCTCTTCTTGTGCTGAGTCAGTTCCTGGGTGGAGGCCACAAGATCAGATGAGCCAGTTTATTGATCTGGGTGGTTCCAGCTGATCCATCCAGTGCAGGGGCTGCCAAATACCTCAAGCACTGATCTTAGGTTTGACAATAGTGATGTTATCCCCAGAAGCAATTTCAGGAGGTTCAGAATCTTGCAACCTCCAGCTGTATGACTCCTAAACCATAATTTCTAATCTCGTGGCCTTGAAAAGGCAATCTAGTCTCCAGGTAAGAAGGGGGTTTGTTTTTGGAAAGAGCTGTGACTGACTTTGTTTCAAAGTTAAACTATAAACTAAGTTCCTCCCAAAGTTAGTCTGAATTATGTGCAGGAATGAATGAGAACAGCTTAGAGGTTAGAAACAAGATGGAGTCAGTTAGGTCAGATCCCTTTCACTGTCATAATTTTCTCAGTTATAATTTTTTCAAAGATAGTTTCAATATTCTATTTGGAAAAATACAAGTTAATAAGAGACAAATTCTCCTCATTGCATATAGTGAGAATTAAAAGATACCATGTCATTCATCATATTGAAAAATTTAGATGTTAATAATGAAAATAACCAATATGTATTGAACAGTTACTAGGTGCCAGTCATTTTCAGCATTTTACCTGTAGATTTGCAATATGAGTTCAATAACCTTCTTGAAATAGTAAAAGAGAACAACAAGTACATTTTACAAAGCAGAATCTGCCTTCTAATCTTTAGAAAAGACCCAAACAAGCAAGACATAATCATATGACAAAAGACAAAACAAAGGAACTAGCAAGACAGCTTTAAAATCACTCATTAGGCAAGGAGACAGAAGTGAAGCCAGTCATATATGTCATTATGTTGGAATAGGAAAAGGTTAAACTCCCACCTAAACAGACAAAGACTCTCAAAATGTGCTAAAAAGAAAACCAACAAAAACAAATACAAATATTTGGAGGAAAATAACAGGCCAAAAACAGCTCTTTATCCCCTCTGCTCCACGTAACAAAACCTATAGAAACTGAAAAAAGTTACCAAAGAAAATAGAAAAGAGGGAAGAAAAACAATTGCTGTCCTCAGACTGGCAAATGGCACCAAGAAATGCAACCAACACAACAACAAAGAAATTCTGTTTAGAGCAAATTGGCCCAAATTAAAGAGGTCATCCAGAAGCAGCTCAACAACTCCTCCTTTTGAAAGATGGGTGTAATTTCGGAGAAAGCAAATGGAAGATAATCTGGAAAACTCAAATAGCATCCTCTACTTTGGACCTACAAAGGACAAGGTTGGGGACAGTTCACAAGAAGTGGGAAAGTCTCCCTATCAGTGGGACGCCAAGGCAATGTGGTAAACAAAAAACAAAAAGGTTGGCCAGTGCCACTACTTGCAATTTTTCTCTAAACTGGCATGTTAACGGCAATCTCAGAGTCTTCCGTTTGGGGTAAAGGAGAAGGATGGGACGGCTGGGAATTCCTGAATCTTGAAGCAAAAGAGCTAACTGTGAAAGAGATGAGGATGGATATATGTGAAGCTATTTTCAGAGCTGTAGGATTACAGCAGAAGGACAACCCAATAGAGAAGCTAAGCCCTTCCAGGGAGTATCTGCCCCGGAAGCCAGGATACACTCCCTACTTAGCTAGGCATGGAACCCATAGGGTTCTGCCTTGGGGCAAAATGCTTGTCCTTCTGCCCCTCAGCTGCCTAGAATTGTACTACTCAGCTGCTGCCTAAATTCTGAATATGCTGTGGAGGCCCTTCTACACATTCCTAATGGTTAATTCTAGCACAAACCAGAGCTGAATCAAGATCTGCCTTAGAAGAAATAATTTACTGCCATCTCAGACTGCCTCCTCATGTCTCTCTCTCTCTCTCTCTGTCTCTCTCTCTGACATTCACACACAGACACACACACTCTCACACACACACACACACTTCAACCAGTTAACTAAACATGATCAAGGCTTAGCTTAGTATTTAGATGACAAACTATTAAAAATGGCTACTCACAAGCAGGTTAAAAAATGTTATAAATAGTAACTTAGGGTATAAAGAAATGCAAGACTACATTTTCACTGTACCAATTTTATTTAAAAAGTTTATTTCTAATGAACACATATACTTAGAAAGTTTATATCTAATGTACACATTTATTTACAATTATAATGTAGGTAGATAGATGGATGGAGGAAGAAAGGATGGATGGATGGATGGATGGATGGATGGATGGATGGATGGATGGACAAATGAATGAATAAGTAGGTGAACAGATGGGAAGAAGCGTGGGTAAATAAATGTTTGAGTGGATAAATGGATGGTTGGGTGGATGGACGGATAAATAGATGGACAAATGAACGGAAGATAGATGGATAGATGATAGATGGATGAATGAAGGGACAAATGAATTAGTGAATAGGTGGAAGATGGCTAAATGGCTGGATGGCTGGATGGACAAATTAGTAGATAAATAGGTAGATAGATGTGAGGCTGAGAGGGTGAATGGATGAATGGTTGGATGGATGGATGGATGGATGAATGGATGGAGAAAAGTTTATAGAAATAGATACATGTATAGTCTGACTGACAGCGATTCGGATAGGTTGCTCTTTGAACTCACTCATCAAAAAGAATCTAACATTTACAGCTCTGTGATCTGGGACAGATGACATAACTTATCTGACCTTTAGTTCCTAATCTGTACAGCAGGAATAATAACATATATTCAACTTACTTCTTGCAAAGATCAAATAGCTATTATTTGCCATGAGTCTGACCCATAAGAGTTGTTCAAAAAATGATAGTTTCCTTCCAATTTAAAATTACACTACCTCATAAAGACATTCTTTAAAAATAAGCAGCACTATTTGGGGGCAAATGAAAATCAAAACCCAAACTGAAAATATGTGTGTCCTATAATTGTACATTACATTTTAAGAAAAACTAGGATGACCAAGAGCATTATATAACTGTACTCCTTAAAGGAATAAAAAGATACACAGAGAGTTAGACCATGAACAGATCTACGTGATCTTTTTATCTATAAGATAAGGGCAGGAAAGGAAAGAGACAGGAAAAGTGAGAGCTTAATTTTTAATCTATCAAAATGACCCAATATGAGTAAAATAATATGTTCTCTCTTCTGAATGGAGATGCAATTACCATACTGTATGAAATGTCTCAAGCATTACCTTATTTAGTGCTGACTTTATTGCTTTCTTCATGTTCTCTAATCGTTCAGATCATTTTAGCGTGCACCTTCTCTGCCTTGTCTGTGGACAGCCCTGAGGACATGGTTCCTAAGACACCAGGCAGGATTTAGGTGACAGTTGAATTTTGCCTAGCCTCTGGTTTGGCTCTTTGGGTCTCCATACTTTATTTCATAATATTAATATCATTGCATTGTTATATAATGTAATTGTTGTCCCCAAGGAATTCCGTGCCTGAATTTCCAGATCTGTGAAAGATGTCACCTTACATGGCCAGAAGGACTTTGCAGATATCATTAAAGTTACTAATTCATTGACCTTCAGATAGGAAAGTGTTTTCGTGCATTTTGTGCTCCTATAACAGAATACAACAGAATAGGTAATTTATAATTAACAGAAATTAATTGACTCAAGGTCCTGAAGGCTGGAAGTCCAAAATCAATGAGCCAGCATCTGCCCAGGGCCTTCTTGTTACATCATCCCACGGTGAAAGGGCAAAGAGAAGGTGAGAGAGTGCAAGAGATCAAACTTACAGCCCCAGGTCCATTTGTAATCAACATTAATCCACTCATGAGGGTGCAGCCTCCAGGACCCAAACACCTCCCATTAGGCCCCACCTCCCAACAAGGTCACATTGGAAATTAAGTTTCCGACACATGCTTTTGTGGGGACACATTCAAACCACAGCAAAAGGTGGTTCTGGATGGTTTGGGCGGGCTCCATGTAATATCGTGAGCCCTTAGAAGCAGAGGCAGAAGACAAAGTAGAGAGAGGTTGTTTGAGGGGAGACCAGAGAAATCTGCAGCATGAGAATTCTGCCCATCTTTGCCAACTTTGAAGATGTAGAAAGGCAGCCAGCACTGAAGAAATTGGGTGGCCTCTAGAAACTGAGAACAACTCCAGATGAGAGCCAGCATAGAAACAGTGACCCCACTCTGATGATTACCAGGAGCTGATTTCTGATGATAACTCAAATGAACTTGAAAGTGGATGCTCTCCCAGAACCTCTGGATTAGAGCTCAGCCTGGTGGACACCTTGATTTTAGCCTGACGAGACCCTAAGCAGAGGATGCAGCAATGTCATAGCTGACTTCTGACCTGCAGAACTGTGAAATAATCAATTTGCATTGTTTTAAGCTCCCATATATATGGGAATTTGTTAAGGTCACAACAGAAAACTAAAACAGTAATGGAATGTATTATAATATAGCATATCTATAAGCAAGAATGTATAGGGAAATCTAGTTAAAATATAATAAACAACAATGAAAAGACTAGCTCCTGAGAAATCTGACTCTTTCCCAAGAGAATAAAAGATCATCATTTACTCTTCCCAGGGAGAAAGAAAGATTCCCTTGTCTCTCCCAATTTTGTAGGAGAGACTGTCAATTTCACCACTTATACATTGTTACCTTGTTTTTTGCTTTTTTTAAGGTAGAGTCTGGCTCTGTTGCCCAGGCTGAAGTACAGTGGTATGATCTCAGCTCACTGCAAATTTCACCTCCTGAGTTCATGTGATTCTCCTGCCTCAGCCTCTCGAGTAGCTGGGATTACAGGTGTGCATCGCCACCAGCTATTTTTTTTTTGTTTTTACTTTTAGTAGAAACAGGGGTTTCACCATGTTGGCCTGGCTGGTCTAGAACTCCTGACCTTAAGTGATCCACCCGCCTCGGCCTCCCAAAGTGCTGGGATTACAAGTGTGAGCCACTACACCCGGCCATTACCACTTATGAATTTAGTAATAATACTATAATATTATTTTAATTATATTACATTACCTGCAATATAATACATTGTATGTTCTAATAATACTATTCTAAAATTTGAATTTTATGTCTACATTCTTTTGTGTTTTTTATATTTAATATACACATTCGTATTTATGTCAGAAAGCCTGTAAATATTATTACAGATTCGCAATTTCCTTTTTAACTTCCCTCCATCTCACTCCAGTTCACTGCCTGTATTCCTTTTCTATCCCTGTTGTAATAAATTACCGAAAACTCGGTTACTTGAAATAATACCAATTTATCATATTATAGTTCTGAAAGTCTGAATCCTGACATGGGTCTCATTGGTTTAAAATCAAGGTGTTGTCAGGGTTGTGTTTCTTCTGGAGGCTGGAGGAAGGCATTTGTTTTCTGACTTTTCCATCTTCTAGAGGTTCCTTGCATTCGTTGCCTCATGGTTTGGTAAGATGCTGAGCAGAGAACACAACAATATTGTGTCAGATTTCTGACTTACAGAACTGCAAGGAATAAATTCTCCAAGTCTTCAAAGTCAGCAATATTGTATCTTTCAGACCATTCTTCTATAGTCACATCTCCCTCTCACCAGAGATGGGAAAGGCTTTCCAAACTCATGTGATTAGTTTGGACACACTTGGCTAATCCCTTATAGCCTCCACACATCAAGACTCTTAATTTAATCACAACTACAAAGTTCCTTTTGTCCTGTAAGAAAACATTCACAAGTTCTAGGGAGTAGGATATAAATAGCTTCCCTACAGTCTACACTGGGCAGAAAGCAGGCACTTAGTGACTTGCTTATAAATTCAACTGTGATTGGTCTCTATTGGAGGCTCAGAGAAGACATGAAAGCCCAAATTCCTATTTTCTGTCCATGCCATTTGTGAAAAAAACTGAGGAAAAGCAAGAAAAGGAGATAATGGGGCAGTATGCATTGGTCAAATCAATATTCAAACACAACTGCTACATGTGCATTTAGGCACCAATGAGCTCATCTAAATTGTACAATCCATGTCACAAATGTAGCTTCAGTGTCCTTGTTTCAACATGAACGTGCATAAGGGAATATGGAATTGAGTCAAGTCAGTAGTCTATGAAACATAGAAAGTGAATTTAAGGCTTCCTAAAAGGTTGCCAGGAATCTGTCATCAACATGACTATCCTCCCTGTCTTTGAGTACATTATTCATCTCCAGGCAAGAACAAATAATACATCTCGTGGATTGAGGAGGAGAAAATATTTCCTTGGTACCCTGAAAGGATCTGCCATCACGTCAGACTGAGTGTGCACAATGAGAAGGCAGATTTCTCCACATAATTGCCAGGACAAAGCTGCGATGGAAGGGGCAGAACAGCCCTGCCATAATGGCATGATGGAGCTTTCTCTCCTGATGTCAGGTGAGTTTTGTCACACTTGGGAAATCTCAGAGAATGGCCTACTGTTAGCAAATTGTGCTCATGGGCATGTGCATAGGCACACACACAAACCAAAGCACACACATCCTGGAAAGGAGTTAGAATTCCAGCAACCTCACCCTGGCTCCAACGTCTACCTTGTGGCCTTGGTATTTCTTCCTCCTGGCCCCACATTCCACATGTATAGGTGGGAAGTTACTGTCATGATCAGAAGGCCCTTTTCATTTCCAGCTCTGGAATCTGGAATTCTAGAAACACACACATGTTGAACAACTATGTACACTGATGCTCAACCCATCTGTGGTTCTCATTGGAAAATGCCCCAGCCCTTTCTGTGGCTAGAAATTGGCCTTCATGACCCTATGATGACTCTTTGATTAACCTCTCCCCATCAAGGGAATCAGCCATTCCAGGACACATAAAACAACAGATGGGATATAATACCTATTTCTACCAAAAAAAATAATAATAAGTAAGTAACTCAAGGAATGCCATAACTTGTAATTATCTCAACACAATAGAAATATAAATGTATAATCAAAATGTAAATGATGTGCTTAGGTTCTCATTAAATCATGATTTCTAGAAAAATAAAGACAAAATCACTTTCATCCACTACCCTGTTGCCAGAGATCCACGTGAATCAGAGAAGGTAAGGATGGACATGACCTGTTCAGTCTGCTTTCTTATCCCCCTCGCCAGTGAGGATGTGTTAGCTACATACAATATTCTTTCCAGAACCTTTTAATTATTTGGAAAGAAAGTGCTATATGGTCAAGGAGAAAAATCCTCAGATATTTTGTATTCTTTCTCTTTAGAATATGATTTTAAAATCTAGACAAGTTAACTCATTTACCTCTGCAAATCGAGCTTGAATGAATGCCCAAAGTAAAGCAGGTGGATGGAGGTGTCCACTCACTGCCATCTGTCTCTTAGAATTAAAATTGTCATGCAGATAGCTCAGAGCAAAAATTTCTGAGAGACTTAGGCTAGAGTCAAGGTAGCAAGAACTTTGCATTGATGACATTTCAAGTTGCCCATGGCAGATGGGTGTGGGTACGATACATATTTTTGAACAATTTTCTACATGCTTCTAAAACCTTCAACTCCCCCATCCAAACTCTTTGGGCTTGATTACAGAACCACAGCATTCAAAATACTCAACAACTTATTGCCACTCATTGGCAATTAACTCAGACTATCACGAAATTGATACAGGAAGTCCGGCTGGATGAATAACATGAGCTGGCTAGAGAAGGGGGAAAATTTTGTCATGGATGAAGGATTAAAATGAGAAGTTAGCTATTTGTAGATTGTCTGTCTTTTGTTGTTTGTTATTTTGTCTGCAAAATGTCCTTATCAAACCTTCTACCTTCTCGGGACTTCAGTATTTATTTGCTAGTAGAATAAAGACATTGAACTTGAAAGTGACCTTGCTCCATCAAGTCATGCATGTCTAAAGGGCTTCAGCTGGGCTCTTGGGGTCCAAAAGAGAAAGTTTCTTCCTTAAACATTCTTAAAACAGCACAGGCTTCCTTTCTTTCAGCGATAGCCATGCTATCTATGTCAAGTCTTTCTGACAAATTGGTTCAGAGAATAAACACAACCTTGTTTTTATCTTCTGCATCATAGGTAAGTACACACATGTAACAGCTTCCTAAGGAACAGCACACTGACGATCTCATCCAGTCTGATTAAACCCTAAGTCAATGCAGCTTTCAGTATTTATTGCACATTTTCTTTCATTGCCTTCTTTTGAGGCAATAAGTAGTAGGGAGTGTGGCAAACTGATTAAGAGAGTTATTTCCTCTGGGCCTGGGACTCTGTAATATCTTCCATTTCTGTTTCTTCAGGGATCACAAATTTGATCTGGTTTCTAGGATTAGGTCCCTCATGTCTGATTTTCCTTTTTCCTATATTTTTGGACTTTCTAGATCATCTGTAGGTGCTGCCCAAAAGCTGTCTTTGCTAAAAGAGGAACAATCATTAGAAGTTTGGGGTGTGGAAGGGAATAATTGTCCCAATAATGTCCCTGAGTGCCATCATTCCCCCAACCATGATAAATTTCTTACCTTGGACCATTCTCTGTGAGTCAATGAAAGTTGTTTTACTCACATACCCTAAACCAATGGGTTTTTCACATTAGGGCTAACATTATTTACCATTCAAATGAAAACGTATGTGATTCTTCACATAATATGTCATGAGAGGAATGCAACTTAAAACAGCAGTGAGAGACCACTACACAAAATCCAAAAACTGGCAACATCAAATGCTGGTGAAGATGTGGAGCAACAGGAATGCTCATTCGTTGGTGAAGGGAATGCAAAATGGTACAGCCACTTTGGAAGATAGTTTGGCAGTTTCTTACAAAACTATCCATACTCTTACTATACTATCCAGAGATCGCACTCTTTGGTATTTACCAAAGGAGTTAAAAATGTATGCCCCCCATACACACAAAAAAAACTGCACCTAGATTTTTTGGTACATTTATTTATTATAATTGCCAAATCTTGGAAGCAACCGAGATATCCTTTAGTAGGTGATATGGTTTCGCTGTGTCCCCACCCAAGTCTCATCTTGAATTGTAGCTCCCATAATTCCCATGTGTTGTGGGAGGGACCTGGTGGGAGACAATTGAATCATGGGGGTGGTCCCCCCATATTGTTCTCATGGTAGTGAATAATTCTCATGAGATCTGATGGTTTTATATGAGGTTTTCCCCTTTTGCTTTGCTCTCATTCTGTCTTGACTGCCACCATGTAAGACGTGCCTTTCACCTTCTGCCATGATTGTGAGGTCTCCCCAGCCACGTGAAACTGTGAGTCTATTAAACCTCTTTCTCTTTATAAATTACCCAGTCTCTGCTATGTCTTTATCAGCAGCATGAGAATGGGCTAATACAGTAGGTAAATGGATAAATAAACAATGGTGTATCCAGCAATGGAATATTATTCAGCACTAAAAAGAAATGAGCTATCAAGCCATGAAAAGACATGAAGGAAACTTAAATGCATATTACTAAATGGAATAAACCAGTCTGAGAAGGCTACATACTATATGATTTCAACTACGGGACATTTTGGGAAAGGAAAAACTATAGCAACAGTAAAAATATATTGGTGTTTTCCAGGGGTTAGTGGGGAGAAAAGGATGTATATGTGGAGCACAGAGGACTTTTAGGGCAGGGAAATTACTCTGTATGATCCTATAATGGTGGATCCATGTCGTTATCCATCTGCCAAACCCATAGAACGTACAACACCAAGAGTGAACCCTGATGTAAACTTTGGACTCTGGGTAACAATAATGTGTCCTCATAGGTTTATCAACTGTAACAAATGTACTGCTCAGGTGGGGGATGTTGGTAGTGGGGATGGGGCGTTGTACATGTGTCGGGGCAGGAAGTATATGGAAACTCTCTGTACCTTCCTCTCAATTTTGCTGTGAACATAAAAATTTTCTAAAAAAGTGTTTTAAAAAAGGTACCTGAAATCTGACTCTAAAAAAAACATTTAAAAAATGCATTTTAGGCTGGGCGTGGTGGCTCACACCTGCAATCCCAGCACTTTGGGAGGCCGAGGCAGGTGGATCACAAGGTCAGGAGTTCAAGACTGGCCTGGCCAACATTGTGAAAGCCTGTCTCTACTAAAAATACAAAAATTAGCTGGACGTGGTGGCATGCACCTGTAATCCCAGCTGCTTGGGAGGTTGAGGAAGGAGAATTGCTTGAACCCAGGAGGCGGAGGTTGCAGTGAGCCAAGATCGTGCCACTGCACTCCAGCCTGGGTGACAGAGCAAATTCTGCCTCAAAAAAAAAATGCATTTTAATAAAGTATTTTGGCCAGGTGTGCTGGCTCATGCCTATAATCTCAGCACTTTGAGAGGCTGAGGCAGGTGGATGGCTTGAGCCCAGGAGTTCAAGACCAGCCTGGACAATAAGGCAAAACTCTATCTCTACAAAACATACAAAAATTAGTCGGGCATGGTGGTGCATGGCTGTAGGCCCAGCTACTCTGGAGGCTGAGGTGGAAGGATTGCTTGAGCCCAGGAGGTCAAGGCTACAGCGAGTCATGTTCATGCCACTGCACTCCAGCTTGGGTGAGAGTGAGATCCTTTCCCTCTCTCTCAAAAAAAAATGCATTTTATTTATAGAAATTAACACATAATATTTATTTAATGCAAGTTCAATGAACCAGATCAATAGAGTTATTGAGATATGCACAAATACTTGAAATCCACAGTTAAAGATGACTTGCAGTCTTACCAACTTTCACGTCTAATTTCTTTGTTTTTTCTTTTTTAGAGATGGGATCTCACGGTGTTGCCGAGACTCAACTTTCTTTCTTTATTTTGTTCTGCCTGCAGTATTTAGAAAAGCCTGATTAACTAAAAGAAATAGTCACACATGCCAATTCTGCGTGTGTGTTGGGTGGGGGTGGGTTTCTGTGTGTGTATGTTTTATGTATTATGTGTGTTGTGTGTGCTATGTGGGGAGTGCATGTGTGTGCTGTTGTGTGTGTGTGCTGTGTATGTTGAACTGTGTATGTGCTGTGTGCGTTCAATTTGCAAGCTTCTTCAATGAAAGAATCTTGGAAGAGACATGATAGGACATTTGTTTCAATCTGAATAGCTCATAATATCTCTCAAAAGCTCATATTCTTCTTGCTCAGACCGATTTGGAGAAAGCTGATAAATGAGATTTTCAGCCAGTTTAATTTTCATTTTTGAGACATACTTTCCAAATGTATGTTACTATTATGAAAAGTGTAACATATACACTTACATATGTATTTATATGTATATTTAAATATAAAATGTCTCCTTGTCAGTCTCAGGCATTCATTCAATGTCTTTTAAAACACTCACATTTATTTATATTGTTGTTTAGAAAAAATCCACTGTGGCTTTACTGCTGACACTCTAACTGCAATGGCAAACCTAATATTGACACTGGGAATTACCAAATTTTACCGATTTAGATTATTAAAAACAAGAGCCAAGGCACAAAGAGTGGTTCTGTGTCTCATTTAACAGAATTTCTACAACTGCAAAAGAAAAAAACTAAAATAATGCAAATATTAAATGTATGTATATTGGCCGGGCGCGGTGGCTCAAGCTTGTAATCCCAGCACTTTGGGAGGGCGAGACGGGCGGATCACGAGGTCAGGAGATCGAGACCATCCTGGCTAACACGGTGAAACCCCGTCTCTACTAAAAATACAAAAAACTAGCCGGGCGAGGTAGCGGCGCCTGTAGTCCCAGCTACTCGGGAGGCTGAGGCAGGAGAATGGCGTAAACCCGGGAGGCGGAGCTTGCAGTGAGCTGAGATCCGGCCACTG
>NC_045456.1:17016667-17087216 GCF_002776525.5 Piliocolobus tephrosceles | reverse complement strand
CTCCCGAGTAGCTGGGACTACAGGCGCCGGCCACCTCGCCTGGCTAGCTTTTTGTATTTTTTAGTAGAGACAGGGTTTCACAGGGTTAGCCAGGATGGTCTCGATCTCCTGACCTTGTGATCCGCCCGTCTCGGCCTCCCAAAGTGCTGGGATTACAGGCTTGAGCCACCGTGCCCGGCCAAACGAAAAATATATGTTGATTAACATTTTAACTAAGATATCTGTACATTAATACAACTGAAATAGAACAAAAGTACCAAACCCTGGCATTTTTTAATAGCTAGTGTTTAAGCAATATAAAATGACTTCACTACCTGCTGGTTACAGCTTTATGAGCACCCCTCTTCCAACAGTTTTTAGTCTCCTTGGCTTTGGACCATCAATTAAAGGTCATGTCATTTTTGCCAACTTATCCAGGGAGTGTTATAATGGGGCTAAGCTCTTTAAAATGTCCTTTGCTTTTATTCCCGTGTCAAATGATTTAAAACCTCGTGGGAGACCTTGAATTACAATCACCCTATTAAGCTGCTCCAGAATTTTCTGACCCTACAGAAATGGAAAGACAAAAAGTGTGTGGGTTTTTGGGGGAGGTCATTCTAAACCACTGAGTTTTGAGATCATGTATTATGCAGTGAGAGATAACTAATACAACCATCTTCTTTCACCTGTGGTGTCCAGAAGCTCCAATGGACCAAAGGCAAAGCTCAGCGTGACTAAGAACAGGCTAAACAGGTGCACCCTGGCTCCAATGAATGGACTTTATCCTCCTGGAGCCCTTGGGAATGTAGGACATAATTCTGCGTCTCCTGAGCCCTTGAAATGGCAGTGTTTCTATGAATTAAACACCCCTTTGGGCTCGTCACCCTGATAACTGAAAACTCAGCCTGAGAACTGTCAGAAAACCCTTCAGCTGGTTCAGTGGCCCCCAGTGGAGGGGGTTAATGAGAAACAAGACACAAATATCCCATGAAAAAAGAAAGGGAGTGCTATGAATGCTACCCTAGGTCCTATTGTTCAATTAATAGGGTGGTAATAAGAGGAACTAAGCCACACACACATACACAAAAATAAGCAGTGTTCTGTCTCTATTAAAAAATGTCACGGGAGTGCTGAGAAAAAGGTTAATCAACAGCATGTCAATGAGCGGTGGAAGGCGCAGTCCCAAAAGATCTCCATGCCAGTCCGACTTGGGAATCTCCACCCTATGGGAACAATGCCCCTCCCGATTCAATATGGTCTTGAAATCCAACTCCAATCCTGTCCATGAAGGAAATTCTGCATTTTAGTTTTGCTAAATAACCATCAATGCAGTCTTCCTGCTCTCTTCTGAGTGAAGTTTGAATTTACCTCTCCAACCAAATATTTAGGAACCATTGAATATTTATGACACTACGTTGGTTGCCAATTGCAGCTGTAACAAATGACCACAAAAACTACATAAAATTTTCACCTTACAGTTCCAAAGGTTTTAAGTCCGGAGAGGATCTTACTGGATTATAATTCAGGTATCAGTAGGGCTAAATTCCTTTCTGGAAGTCCTAGGGGAGAATCCATTGATTGTATTTTCCAGATCCTAGAGGACGCCTGCTTTCCTTGGCTAAGGGATCCCTTCTATCTTCAATGCCAGAAATGGCTGATTGAGTCTTTCTCACCTTGAATCTATTTGGTTCTCTCTTATGAATCCACCTTTCTCATATATAAGGACCCTTGTGATTACACTGGGTCCATCTGGATACTCCGGAATCATCTCCTTATTTTAAGTTCAGCAGTTGATTAACAACTTTAATTCCATCTGCAGCCTTAATTCCTCCTTGCCATGCAACAGATAACATATTCACAGGTTTTGGCAATTTGGTTGTGGACATCTTTGGGCAACCATTATGCTGCCAGCTACAGATAGCTTAGTTTTTTCCAGAGATACAACAGTAAATAAAAGACTTACCCTGCCATCTTGGGTCTCCAATTCTAAAGGGGAAAAAAAAGTTGTGCAACCAAATATTTCAACCCTATGGTCCAACAAGAACATAGAAGAAATGAGTCGGAAACATTAGCTGGATAAGTCTCCTCAAAGAGGTAGAATTTGAGCTAAGTCTTAAAGAACAAGTAGACTGATGCCAAATTGTATTAGGATTCTCCAGATAAACAGAACCGATAGGATATATAGGTATAGATATAAATACAGATATAGATATAGAGATATACAAGATGGGAATTATTATGCAAATTGGCTCATACAATTATGAAGACAAGAAGTCCCACAATGATGCCATATTCAAGCTGGAGAACCAGGAAAGCCAGCAGTATAATTCAGTCCAAGTTCGAAAGGCCAAGAACCAGGGGAATGGATGGGTAACTCCCAATATGAGGCCAAATTCCTCAGATCAGGAAGGACCACTCAGAGTCTGAAAGTCTGCAAGTCTGAGAACCAGAAGCTGGAATGTCCAAGGGAAGGAGAAAATGAATGCTCCAGCTGAAGAAAAGAAAGCAAATTCACCCTTCTTCTGCCTTTTCGTTTTATTTGGACTCTCAGTGGATTTGAGAGTGCCTGCCCACATCAGTGAGGCTGGATCTTCTTTACTTAGTCTACTGATTCAAATGTTAATTTATTTCAGAAACACTCTCACAGATACACCAGCATCAATGTTTTACCAACTCTCCGGGCCTCTTTTAGCCTAGTCAAGTTGACACTTACAATGAACCATTACACAAATGAATGTGGATGGGAAGGTATTGAGCTCCAGGTAAAGGTACATGGAATATAAGACCTACAAGGAAGGTTACTTGGAGTCCTTGTACAAAAATAAATAGGGGTATTGAGAAGCGTGAAGCTGGGCATGATATGATTAGAACTGCATGTGTAAACAATCTCTCTGACCAAAAGAGGAGGAAGCTGGGGGCGAGAAGACCAGTTACCCCGTGCCTTAATTCCAATAACAAGCTCTTTTTTTGTTGTTTTGCTGTATGATGATCAACCTTGCAGTCCATTCCAAAAATTGCAACTTTTCCATCCCTAATTGCATGCTTTAATTTGCAGACCGATGTTTCAAGTCCTTATAAGGGCTGGAATAACATCCTTCAATCCCAGTCTCTTAGTACCTGGTAAAACCATCCCAGTCCAAGTCCTTGGATTTGCCTGAATTTCCTCTTAGAGCATTCCCAGCATGAAGGATTGTGTTCTCTTAACTCAGCTATGGCTTCCTCTCTTTTCTTTACACTCGCTGATATCTTGAAAGGATAGATTTAAGCTTTTCAAAAGTAGAAGAAACCATTTGTGAAATAGCAATATTTCTAGTCCTTCCCTAGAAATATTCAGCCCCTTAATGATAGTATGAAGACTATGAGAAATACTATAGAAGGGAGGGTTGCATTGTGAAGAAGTCTTGCTGGGGTGTCTTTTAGGATGTTGCTACCCAAAGTGGAGTCTGTGGATGGCTACTATTCCCAAGTCATTACCAATCTTCAACAAGTTAAGTAAAGAAATGGAGAGTAAGCATTTTAAAATGTGTACAGCACTTTATCAGAGTAATTGTATAGCTCTTGAATCTAATAGTAAAAATATGAGCTTGTATTTGTAGGTCTCTTTATTTCTTCCTTCTCAAAATTTGTTTTTATTTATACAACTGCACTGTAAATATTATAAACATTGGTTTTGGAAACATTGGAAATTTTTTTTGAAAAGTGTCAGTCTTGGATGTTTTTCCATCTCTCCAGTGCAGTAACTCAGGTAGACACAGGAGCATGGCTGTGAGATTTCCTTTCCAACCTGTTCTCACTTGGCCTCCCTGGGATCTCTACTGCCCCACCTTTTGCATTTAATCCTACACCAAATCCTACTGGACCTTCCATTGCGCTTGTCATCAGTCTTTGACCTTAGCTTTGGTATCTTAAACTATGCACTTAACCTTCAGATTCAAAAAAGGTATGTCTTCAAAATTCTAACTTGTATTAAGAAAAAGCGAGTACTTAATGATGGGCTACACTGTTCTAACAACTACCGGGTATTTTATATATTAATATATTGTCTTTTACCCTTACAATAGCCATGAGGGAAGTGAATCACCTTATAGACAAGGAAAGGGAGTCTATAGACGGTAAGTGCCTGAGCTGGATTGGGACCAGTGCATGTTCCTTCTGTGCTCTACCATAATTTATACCCAGGGATCATGCCTAGTTTCACCAAATAATTATAATTTAATCTGGTCATAATCCATCTAAAGTCCAGCCATGCTGACCTAAAACTATAAAAAATGCTCTACAGGAAGCTCTGTGACCACTTTTCATAAAACCCTTTAAAGATCTGAATTCTAAGTAGCTAATTGCAAAGGTTCTTTGCTGAACAGTAAAATGAATGATTTTAAAGGCATCATTTAAATAGGATATAAATTTTGATGAAAACTGTGGCTCTTGCAGAATCATGAAAATGTCACTTATATACCTTCCCTTTCTCAAAGGCAGGTTGTCAGAAATTGGCATTTGTTATACAAATCTATTTTTTAAGACTAAATTACAGTAGAAAGATCCAAAACAGAAATGATTTTAGAGTTGTGTACTGCTACAACCCACCTCCCAAAAAAGGAATTTAAAGAAAAAAAAATTTTGCCTAAACTCAAACTCTTTTTTAGAATTACCATAAAATCTAAAATTTCAATACAGTATGGACAAAGAGAAAATAAGAATTCTTGTCTCCCATTACAAATCTGCTTCATCACAATCTTACTTTATTTTTCTCCCTTGTCTGAGCCAACACAATCTTACTTTTAAGTGACACAAAAAGATCCCAGCCTTTATATATTATCAACCTTAAGATCATATCTGCCACTTGGATATTTTGTGCGTCCCTGACAATAACAAAACTCTTTATGATCAGGATCTCATTGACGTCTCACAATATCCAGTATTTCACAAATGAAGAAAATAAGTGTATTGGTTAGTTATTGCCGCATAACAAATGGCTCCAAGACGTAGTGGCTTAAAACAACAGCCATTTATTATTCCTCACAGATCTCTGTGAATCAGCTGGGAAGCATTTCTGATCTAGAATGAGCTTATTGGTCTTGGGTGGGCTTGATCCTGCATTCAGGCTAGCCAGGGCTTGTTCTCATAGTAGTGATTGGGTCAAAAAAAGGAAGTGGAAGGGAAAAAGTGCTTTGTGAAACCTCTGCATATGTGATATTGGCCAAAGCAAGTTGCAAGACTAAGTCCAGGATCAGCAGTAAGAGAAACTGCAACACAACTGAGTCCTGGGTTGGGTTAGGCATCAGGTCTGAATCCAGTGCATGTGCTTTCTACCTTGCCACATGAAATTTACACCAAGGGATCCTGTGTACATCTTCACTAAATAATTACAATTAATCCTTACCTAGTTTAGAGTCAAGAAAGTGACTGTTGTCCTGCTGATCAAATTTATATACATGCACTACAGGAAGCAGACAGAGAAGCACTTTTCACAAAGCCCTTTGAAGATCTGAACTGTAGATGGCCAGTTGCAAAGGGTGTGGATATAGGGTGGCCATTCAACAGGGCAGTTTGTGCAATCAGTCAATTACATCAAGGCTGAAATAATTTAACAAGTTATCCACCGTCAGGCAACTAGTAATTTGAAAACAGGTCTGTGGGACTCCAAAGTCTGCATTTTTGTTTGCCGTGAGGCCGTTTTACCTCTGTTATATGGGACTAATATTATGGATTTTATCTGGCTTACTTGTTGAGAATTTTGTAGTCATTACACATGGAGAGAATGTGAACATTGAAGTTGTGACTGTGACAACACCAGAATGTAACAGATGCTGCATACAAAAATGAGCTGAGATGATGATGTGGTTTGGATGTTTGTCCCCTCTAAATCTCATTTTGGAATATGATTCGCAACATCGGAGGTGGGGCTTGGTGAGAGGTGATTGAATCATGGAGGTGGATCC
Source organism: Piliocolobus tephrosceles (assembly GCF_002776525.5). Lineage (NCBI taxonomy): Eukaryota > Metazoa > Chordata > Mammalia > Primates > Cercopithecidae > Piliocolobus > Piliocolobus tephrosceles. The sequence continues at coordinate 17,081,298 of NC_045456.1, read as the reverse complement.
CTCTTGAATGACTTAACCATCCCTTTGGTGATAAGGAAGTTCTCAATTAGTTCACATGAGATCTGGTTGTTTAAACCAGTCTGGGACCTCCCCCCACTCTCTCACTCCCACTCTCACCATTTGATACGCCAGTTCGCCCTTTGCCATCCGCCATGATTGGAAGCTTCCTGAGGCCTCATCAGAAGCAGATGCTGGAGCCATGCTTATAGAGCCTACAGAACCATGATCCAATTAAACCGGTTTTCTTTATAAATTACACAGCCTCAAGTATTCCTTTAGAGCAATGCAAAAATGGCCTAACACAGATGAGAATGCAGAATTTAGAGAGGACATATTCCCTAACTCTCAGATCCCTTCTCCAGATCAAGGATGTGAAAACGGATCAAACCATGGAAGGCACATTCCTTTGGGGTAGTTACAAAGAGTGTGATTTCTATTTCCCTGGAACTGGGAAGTATGTGGGGTGGTAGACCTGCACATCAGTGTGAAGAATGTGAGCTCTACTGGAAGCCCTCTGAGAGTGTGATGCCGCTCCCTGAAGGTGAGGTGTAATGAAGACTACATCAGGCGCCTAGCTCAAACCTGAGAAGGGAAAGTGGCTCATGGGAACAAGTCTCTCAGGGTTCTCCCAACGTTCACAACCTAACAATTTGTACCTTGGCTTGAATGATCTCTAACAGATGAGCATCATTTAATGAATATGAGTTTTTCCATCCAGCTTGGTGCACCTTAGGAAAGCCTCAAGTTGCGCAAATCTGGCATGAGAGTAGAAAGACCTCTACGTGGACACTCTGGATTCTTCACACTTGAGTGGTAGGACCTGGGCAAGAGAATCAAACTCTCTGTTTCCTTTTTGGTATCCTAGATCATATTGACCTGGCCAAACTTACAAGTTGGTTGGAGGCTTAAATAGAGTAATGGATGAGCATATCTTAAAAAGAGTAAAATGTTATACAGATGCATTTAATCATCTCTTGCATAAATAAAGAGCCCTGCCCCCATGTGTCCAAAAAAGCCAATTATAATTTTCTTAGATTCCAGGCATTGTCTCCTAACTGATCCACTTAAAATCTACTATGAACCTACCATAGAAAGGAGGAAGCAGATGGATGTGCTGATTAGTAAATATAAAGAATGAGATTTCTGTAAGTTCATTGCATACAGGACAAACTCTAAAATGCTAAGTAGTTATGTCCATAGCACAGGAAAAAAACTAATCCAGTTTACTGGCTCTGAGCTTACATCATTCATTACAGTACTACACATTCTCAAAATGCTTCCATTCCAAACATAGCATTCTATTTCTAACATTGTAAATCAAAGCAGAAAAGTGTTGGAGGTTTTAGAAGGCTTTTGCTTCACCTTTCTTAACATATACATGAGTTTCTCTAAATTCCTGATCAAGATGACATTTATCTTCTTCAGGCACACTCCTGTGGTTCTAGAAGTTGCAAGACATAGGTTAAAAAGATAAAAAAATAAAAAGATTGGAATTCTAAAAGAATAAGCATTTGAAAACCACCAAATTCCTCAAAATTTACATTACTGTGCAGGTTTCCACAAACACTTTCACTACATGCTGTGGTCATCACACTCCACTCTGAGTCCCTGGACAGAAAAATAAAGCGCGTGTCAGTTGTTCAGGAACTTAATATCTAATGGGCAAGGAAGCTTTGCTGCAGCTACATTTATTTTAAAAAATAGGATTGATAAGATGCAAGGTTGGAGACACGGGTGGTGGTTGTTACAGACAACGTCCTAGGATAAAGAATTACTGTTTTTGAACTGAAAATTGAAAATCTAGCCAACACCAATTTGTCACAGATCCTAAAGAATTCACAGAATCAGAGTATTTAATTAATCTAAATGATAAATTGCCTATGAATCTCAACTGCGCAGGCAGCACCTATGAGCAGAAAATTCACACAAGAAAGAAAAATAAATGGGAATACTGGTGGTGTTAGAAATTTACCTTATAAACAACATTATTCTAAATTTTGCAGCCTAATACTTTGGAGTCTTATAATATATTTGCTCATAATCCCCGAAGGAGTGAAAAATTAGGAGTATTCTTTAGGGCTTCTCCAAAGACGTATAGCCATGCACATTTGCTGTTGCCAAATGCACACATTTAAATGAAAATAGCTGACATCTGATAGAGTCACCCTCTGGAGATGTATACGGAAACATTAATCTGAGGTTAACCCAACAACCCAATGTATACATGATGTATTATATAGAAAAATAAAATACACAGTCATATGATTATTCATCTGACAGTAATAGTGTAGCCTCCTTGGGGAAAAAGATAAAGGGAAAAATTCATTGAATATTTTGAAAAATTCATTTTTAATCACATCTCCCAGGCATCTAACTTATTTGTAGGCTTTGCAATCATACAGATATATAAATATATATTTGAAATTTCTTCCCCTGGAAAATTACGATTCTTTAAGAGAAGATACCTCCTAGAATCTATCAAAGAAAATCACGTTTACATGAAAAGATCATTATTTCCTTTCTTGAATTCTGAAGCATCTTTGAAGAGGGAGGAGAATTTGCAAAATCAGGAAAGGGCTGCTCTCAGAAAATCCAATCACTTTTCAAGCAATGATACAATGCCAGATGTTAAAATTTGTCTGAAGATCTCTAGAGAAGTGCAAGCAATTAGACGTTATCCTTCATTTGTTCTGTTCAGAATCTCATCACCAAAGATTGCAGACATGTCGGTTATGATGTACATCTTGCAGGTGGCACTTTGTCATTGTTAAAATAAAGTAGGGTAGAACAGAATCTTACTATAATTTTTCCTTGGTGGGGTGGGGTGAAAGAGAGGAAGATGGGGAGAAAGGGAGAGAGAGAGAAGAAGGGAGCAAGGAATTAGATGCTATGCATATACAATAAACCTTATTAATTGCATTATTTTGAAATGTTATTTCCTAGTTACTGTAATTACAGGGCATTTTAAGCCATTTTAGCATGTAACACACAATGATAAACTCTATCATACATATATTCTGTGATGTGGTCACAGGAGAAGGCTACCATAAGAATGTCACACCACAGTTGTCCCATGGGCACTGAAAACCAGAAAGCAATATGGGTGTCACCTTAACACAGGCACCACCAAATGTGGAGTCAGGGACAAAGAGTACAACTCTTGTTCCACTCCCAACAACAAAAAACCTTGGCCAAGTCACCAGTCCCTTTGTCCATGCAATGATGTAATGACACCACATCATCCCCAGAAACCCTTTCCAAGTCTATGCTGCCTTAATACTAACTGATTTTGACTGTTTCCAACAGCTCCGAGGGTGTTTCTGAAGAATGAATTTGGAACATGTGGTAAGGCACATGACAATGTCTTCATTTCTATATGTCAAATAAAGCCTCTGGTCTTTTTCTACTGACAACTGAGGAATTCATGCAGAAGAAAGTAACAACCTGTACAGATGCATTTGACCAGCAGGCTTGCATAATTCCAGGAGCACCTACTCTGTGCATGGCTACAGGAGAAACAGCAGAAATGAGAGAGACACGCATGGTCTCCATACACAAGTCCAGCTCTCCCTGCAAGACACTGGAAGGGCATACTGGTGTCGGGCAGAATTCACTCAGTATGCACCCCCAAATTAGAATGTAATGCATTCCTGTCAGGGTAAGATCAACTTTGCAGGGCCAATCGGGCTGATGCATACTCAACGTCCCTTTGCTGGGTCCCAGCAGCCAGAGCTGCTGATGGTATTTGCAGGTTGGCAGAGGCATCATCTGCTCTGCAGCCAACCTACAGCACTTGGGGGTAGGGCCCACCAGGAAAAGGACAAAGCCATCCAGCTCCATGATTCTCATGCTCCTTAGGGTCTGTTTATAGCTTTAAAAAGTGCTTAAGTTTTGTAAAACAGCCAACTTCACTAAATGATTGCAAATTCGTTCTCAAACAATAATTGTGAAAAGCGTTCATTAAGCTCACATCATTTTATTCAGAAAGAGAGAAAACAAAAGAGATGATTTTTAAAATAAAGAGACCAATATCTTTAATATTTGTAAAGACTATTTTTAATATGTTTTAATAAAGAGACTAATATATTTAATTTATCATCCATGTGTTACAGTTTCACCAATGTACCACAATGTAGCAGTCTCTCATTGTGAGGTATCACCTGGAGTTCTTTGTCTCACAACCAAGAGAATTGAGGAGCATGAACACAAAGGATGAGGTTGGAGCAAAAGTTTAATAAGTGAAAGAAGAAAGCTCTCTGCTGCAGAGAGGGTACCGGGAAAAGGGTTACCACTTTTACAGTTGAATGCAATTTCTTTTATAGGAAACTGATGAGGACCAGCATCTCATTTGCATAAGGCACAAATTTCTAGTAGCTCCACCACATCCTCCTAATGCACATGCAAGTCCTTAGACTCCACATTGCTTTGCTCCTCTTATTGCTCATGTCAAGGGATGGAATTTTCCATTGTGGGCCTGTCTGGGCAAGTCACCTGTGTAGCCTTTCTTACCTTCTTACCTGTGCAGCTGTCGGCATGTCTTAGGCAAGCCTCCCTATGCAAGTTCTCTTATCTATGTCTGCAGGCTGTTCTTTTGTTTGAAAGAACTCAACGGAAGACCCACCCTAACTGCCTGCCTGACAGGGTTTTTTTCTTTCTCCTCTCTCACATGGAACATAGTCATTATGGGAACTTGGTGGGAATTCCGGGCTCATGTTAAAAATTTCCTCCCTCCCATAGCTCCCATGTCCAAAGTCACTGGTATCCATGAACAGTAAGTGATCTTGTCAATTCTGAAAATATTCCCTCCTTTTGTGTGTGTTTTTTTTAATTGGGATTAAGCTCACATAACATGAAATTAACATTTTAAAGTGTGCAATTAACTCCATGGCATTTGGTGCATTCACTATATTATGCAATCATCACCACTATCTGCTTCCAGAACATTTTTGTCACCTGAAAAGGAAAACTCATACCATTAAATTGTCAATCCCCATTCTCCCAGCTCCTTACTCCAGAGGACCACCAATCTCCTTTCCATCTTTGTAGATTTGTCAATTATAGATATTTCATATAAATGAAATCATACAATATGTGGCCTTTTGTGTCTGGCTTCTTTTATAGAGCATGTTTTTCAACTTTTTTTTTTTTTTAAGGCAATGTTTCTCTCTTGTTTGCCAGACTGGAGTGCGATGGCACAGTCTTGGCTCATTGCAACCTCCCCTTCCCAGGCTCAAGTGATTCTCCTGCCTCAGCCTCCCAAGTAGTTGGGACTACAGGTGTGCACCACCACACCCAGCTAATTTTTGTATTTTTAGTAGAGACAGGATTTTGTCATGTTGCCCAAACTGGTCTTGAATTCCTGGCCTCAAGTGATCTGCCCATCTCAGCCTACTAACGTGCTGGGATTATAGGTGTGAGGAACCACAGCCGGCCTTACAGAGCATGTTTTTGAGGTCCATCCATGCTGTATCATGTATCAGTACTTCTTTCCTTTTTATGACTGAACAATATTCCATCTCCTTTACTTTTTAATCTTCTATAATGTGTATATCAAATAAAGACCACTCTACTTTCACATGTGGTATTTCTTTTTTTAACACTTTGACTCATAGACTACTTTTTATTCCAGAGCAATTGTGATGCATACGAGCTTTAAAGAAATTAGGACTCCAGCTTTCAAAGCATTCAGAATCAGACAAAAAGAAAAAAAAAATCTGCTAAAAATGGGGAACTACTTACTACCAATCATCTCAGTTTACAAAGATTGGTCTGTGTAATTTTATCAAATTTCAAAATTGAAATCCACTTTTTCAATCCAGTGCTAAGCCCTTTCTAAATAGAGCTGACCCTTGAACATTGCAGAGGTTAGGGGCACCAACTCCCTAGTCAGTCAAAAATTCGGGTATAACTTTTGGCTCCCCAAAAACTTAACTACTAACAGCTTACTGTTGACCAAAAGCCTTACTGATAATAGAAATGGCCAATCAACATATATTTTATGTATATTTGCCAGATATTTATACCTTAGAATGAAAAGTATATCTAGGAGCAAATGTGGCTAGCAGTTGGGGGGTGAGCTAAGGGGAATTGAGCTCGGAAGGAGACATGCAGACATTGACCAGGCTTCTGGGAAGCCCTGTGGTTTTGAGATCAGAGGAACTGAAGATAAACTTGTCTACTTTCTAATATTGCTCTAACATGCATGTGAACTCTGCAGGCATTACCAATGTTGGAGAGGTGCAATAGGAAAAAGAAAGCTGCTCTGTTAAAAGAAGGGATGGAGGTAACTGGACCCTCAGGAATGCGGAGATCACTTGGTGACCACCAAACAGGTGACCATCCAAAGACAAAAACTCCTTATCAGAGGGATTTAGAAGTAATTAGACTCCCCAGGTTTCTGCAGTGAACACCTGATTTCAGGCTTCTTTTCAACTTACAATTTATAAGTAACTAGAATTTCTATACATTTCTGGAATGCACGCATGCTGAAATTCATTGTGTAACCTTTGCTGACATTAGGGCACCAAAATGTCTACCAAGGCAATCATTTATCATGCAAATTACCTTTCAGTTCCCGCTTTAAGGTCTATAATTGCTCCTAAGGAAAATGCACCTCGGCACACAGTCCTCTCTTGCCGAGGCACCCAGCTGCATGCTTTTGCTGAGTTCTTTCTTTCTAATAAAATCTTCGTTTTTCAAACTTATACTGTCGCGAACCACTTTCTGGGGTTCTGACACCTTGCATGTCAGGCACCTCTCCACCTGTGATGACTCATTTTATGTGTCAACTTGACGGGCCCATGGGGTGCCCCAATAATTGATTAAATATTATTTTGTGAGGGTGTTTCAGGATGAGATTAACATTTGAATCGGGAGGCTGAGGAAAGCAGATGGCCCTCCCCAGTGTGGGTATCCCTCATCCAGTCCATTGATTTCCTACCTGATTTCTGCCACTTTGACTTAAGTAAGCCAATTAAGAAGACAGATGTTCTAGCATCCATATGTATATTCAAATTAAATTGAAATTTGTATATACCTTGTATTAAACTGTTTTAAAGTAACCATGGCTAGATGGTTCTGATCTAGCTGCTATTATGAATTACAGATATACTAAATGAAAGAATGTCCGTGTTCCATACCAATGTGTTTAGAACAAAACGAAGAGGTTGAAATCTGAGGAAATTTAGTGAACATTGGTTTATTTGTTCAAAAAATGCAAACAAAACAACAACACCCTACCAAGAGCATTTACTCTGGAGCATGGGAAATACTTTTAGGCAGAGAGAATGAAGAATAAAAGTGTTGTCCCAAAGGAACGTGAACCATAGAATAATCAGAATATAATGTGCAAACTGGGGGAACCCGATGGAAGCCAATATTTGGAGGAGCAAACAAGGGCTTCATAAAGTTGCACTCATAGAATTTCTTCTGAGTAGAGAGAGAAAACCATTGAAGTTGAGACATTTAAATGCACCTGTTGAACATGTTTCAAACTATGAGAATTTTAAAAAATTATTATTATGATTCTGAGACAGAATTTCATTCTGTCACCCAGGCTGGAGTGCAGTGACACCATCACAGCTCATTGCAGCCTCGGCCTCCTAGGCTCAAGCAATCCTCCCACCTCAGCCTCCCAAGTAGCTCGAACTACAGGCACATGCTACCACACCTGTATAATATTTTTATTTTTTGTAGAGACGGGTTCTTACTATGTTGTCCAGGCTGCTCTTGAACTCCTGGCCTCAAGCAATCTTTCCATCTAGGCCTCCTAAAGTGCTAGGATTACACCTCTGTGCCAGCAAATGGTGGGGATTTAAAAATGAGATGTAAATATGTCTCTTGGTCTTCTATGCCCTCCTACAGAACCTTGGCCGCCATATGTTGAACACTCACCCTGTGCCAGCCTTTATTACAGGTTATTAACTCATGGGAGACAGTAAATAATTTGTCTGGTCTTTATCCCAGGTTTCCAGCACAGAACTTCTGAAACCTTTGGAATTTCCTGAGAGAATTGTCTTTCTTATGCTAATGAGGTGACTCAGGGTGCACTGAAGTTAATAGTGTCAGGATGGGGGCTGGTCACAAGAAAGACCAATCATGTGATTGGAGGGTTGGGGGGATTTTGATCTGCCTGACCTCTGGGGATGGGAGACAGCAGGAGATGAAAGTCAACAACATGGCTAATACTTAATTGATCATGCTTACCAAACAAAACATGGATAAGAACTCTGGACACTGAAGCTCAGTAGAGCTTCCTGGCTGGTGAACACCTTGATATGCTGGGAGAAGGATGTACCCTGATTCCATGGGGAGAGGGTATGGAAGCTCTGAATTCCCAATTCCCTCCTGGATCTTGCCCTATGTGCATCTTTGTTTGTTTTTCTTTTCTTTCTTTCTTTTTCTTTTTTTTTTTTTTTTTCTGATACAGGGTCTCACTCTGTCATCCAGGCTGGAGTGCAGTGGCAAAATGATGCCTCACCGCAGCCTCAAATCCCTGGGCTCAAGCCATCCTCCCACCTCAGCCTCTCAAGTAGCTGGGACCACAGTACACACCACCATGCCCCACTAACTTTTTAAAAATTTTTTGTAGAGATGGGGTCCCACCATGTTGCCACTTGTCTCAAACTCTTGGCCTCTCACCTCGGCTTTCCAAAGTGCTAGGATTACAGATGTGAGCCCCAGCACCCAGACTATGTGTATCCTTTATAATAAAACTATAATTGTTAAGTATAGTACTTCCTGATTTAGTGAGTTCTAGTGAATTACAAAACTTGAGGGGTTCACAGGAACTCCTGAATTTAAAGTAAGTTGGTACAAAGTGCAGGTGGCCTGGAGAGTGTGACTGGTGTCCATGGCATGGGAAGTCTTCTTGAGGATTAAATCCTTTAACTTGTGGGGTCTGAGCTAACTCTGGATGATTAGCACAAAAGCTGAATGGCAGTACACTCAGTTGGGGTGGCAACAGAATAACACCTGATATGACTTGGCTGTGTTCCCACCCATACCTCATCTTGAATTGTAGCTCGCATAATTCCCACATGCCAGTGGGAGGTAACTGAATCATGGTGGCAGGTCTTTCTTGTGCTGTTCTCATGATAGTGAATAAGTCTCAGGAGATCTGATGGTTTTATAAAGGGGAGTTCCCCTGCACACACTCTCTTGCCCGCTGCCATGTAAGACATGCCTTTTCTCCTCCTTCGCCTTCTGCCATGACTGTGAGGCCTCCTCAGCCATGCAGAACTGGGAGTCAATTAAACCTTTTTCCTTTATAAATTACCCAGCCTTGGGTATGTCTTTATTAGCAGCATGAGAACAGACTAATACAACACCCCAGTTACACATACTCCCATTACCATTGGAGGTGAAACCGCCTTTGGCATAGATTCTATAATTCCTTACTGCTCAAGGGTCATGTGGCCAGAGGTCACAAAATCTGTGACCTTTGCAATTGCTCCCATAGATAACATCACTATTGTAGAACCTGAGTTGTTTTTCAGACTGACTCCAGCAGGGCTCATGACTCATGACTTAGCTGGTCCTGTGGCCCCACCCAGAGATGGACTCAACGTATGAGGACCGTTTTCCACACTCCTGCTGATTGGCTGTGTGATTTTACCCACAGCCAATCAGCAGCACCCATTCCCTAATCCCCTGCCCACCAAATTGTCCATAAAAATACTATCCTCCAAGGGACACCGACTTGAGTGATAACTCTGTTTCTCCTTTATGGGTCGGCCTCACATCAATTAAACTCTCTACTGTAATGCCGTATCTGAGTGAATTGATTTTGTCTGTGCAGTGGGCAGGAAGAACTCATCAAGCAATTATAGAGGTAGATATTATAATAAATCCCATTTTGCAGATGCATAAACTGAGGCACAGAATAAATAATCATCTCAAGGCCAGAGAGTGGTTGAGCCAGGCTTTGGACCCACGTAGCTCAGTTTCAAGTCCATGTTCTTTTATTATTATTACAATTATAGATACAGAGTCTTGCTATGTTGCCCCGGCTGGTTTCAAACTCCTAAGCTCAAGCAATCCTCCCTCATTGGCTTCCCAAAATCCTGGGATAACAGGTGTGAGCCATTGTGCTTGACCCCTATTTTTTCTCTTTATTATTTTTATTTTAATTTTTTTTAGAGACAGGGTTTCAGTATGTTCCCCGGGGTCATCTGAAACTTCTGGGCTCATGTGATCCTCCTGTCTTGGCCTCCCAAAGTGCTAGGATTACAAGCGTGAGTCACTGTGCCCCCAAGTCCATGGTTTTTTTGTTGTTGTTGTTTTTTGTTTTTGAGACAGAGTCTAACTCTGTTGACCAGGCTGGAGTGCAGTGGCACAATCTCGGCTCACTGCAACCTCCTGCCTCCCAGGCTCACGCAATTTGCTTGCCTCAGCCTTCTGAGTAGCTGGGATTACAGGTGTGCGCCACCACACCCAGCTAAGTTTTGTATTTTTAGTAGAGATGGGGTTTCACCATGTGGGCCAGGATGGTCTCGAACTCCTGACCTCCAGTAATCTGCCCGTCTCGGCCTCCCAAAGTGCTGGGATTACAGGTGTGAGCCACTGCGCACGGCCAGCCCATGTTCTTAACACTCTCATGTTTGCCCCCTAATGAAATGCTAATGTGTTATCCAAACTCAAGGAAGATATATTAATGACATATCATGATTTTAATCATAATAGAAGGGTTAAAAATGTTCAACCCTTGGAAGAGAGATAAGTAAACAAAAACGCACATGACAGTATAATAAAAGAAATAGTCACAACCACAGGTATATCTTTATTGCTGTAAATCTAAGTAATTTATCTAGTATTTTATAGAGGAAGAAATATAGTTGCGATGATCCCAGGAGCCATATGTGCATATACAGACGTTTTCCAACATGAGAAAAGCTTCGGAAATCCCATCTATACTGACTTTAGAAGGATCTGATGAAAGTTTCATCAAGTAATACCCTCTACTTCTCTTCCAGCTCCTGCATAATTTCCATCTCTGTGGAGGAGCCAGTCTTTTGATCTGCCCCCAGGAGATTTAGGGATTAAAGTCCCCAAGGCTACCTGCAGGCTCACTGACTAGAGTCTCTGATATATTCTCATTCCATAGAAAGCAAGATGCATGCCCCAAAGTTTAAAACACTGCAAGATGAGAAGGCTTTCTAATGCATAGATTAAAGGGAGGTTTTTAACTGTGTATAGGACTCATGGTTTCTCCCTATCACCTTTCCCCTAATGCTTTCTAAAGAAATTCCATCACATGACACTGCAATGCTTCATATGTCATAATTCCATATGTCGTTAATGTTATGCAATATTAAAAATGAAATTGTGATATTAGAAGCGTGCACATAGCACAATTCGAGAAAATATGCCAGTTTTGAAATTCTACCAAGATCAGCTTGAAAATCTTGCCGTAGATTATTCTTACAGATATATTAGTCTGAGTTCCTCCAGGAGTCAACCCCGAGACCAGGAGTTGAGTGTAATGGGCTTATTTACGTAGTAGGTTATGCAATAGCTTATCCAAGAAGCCCAATGGGGAAGTGGGGAGTGAGAGAGAAGAAGTAAGGGGATGTGTTAGTAAGTGGGGGCTTAGTCACTCTCACCCCCGAGAAGGAAGGTGTGGTCTCGTAAACACACCCCCACCCCAGGGAAGGAGGCATTTGACTTCCACCTCCCTTCTCCGGTGTCTGAGGGCTGTCTTAGGGGCTTTGACCCATGTGCAGCTGAGTAAGTTTCCTAGGGACAGAGCCAGCCCTGAGCTGAGAAGAAGGAAGCCAGACACCAGACACATGTGAGTGAGAGACTGTCAGCTTGCTGTGGACCCTCTAGTGCACCTGCTGGTGAACTGAGAATGGCCAAGGGAATGTGGGTGAAGCATCCAGGCACCTTCCACAGATGGAGCTTAAGTGACTGTGCTGAAAGTAATCCACGATACATTTATTTAGAGGTCTCCTTTTTAAGGATTCAGAATGCCAAACGAAATTCTGTCCTTTTTAAGGGCCCTCCTTAGCACCATCCAGACTGGAAAGACCACTGGACTATGGCCCCGACCTTCCCCTACTAAAAATAAGAATGCTGTAAGGGACAGACAACAGGTCTTCTGTGCTGGCAATGTGTCTCATACCAAGAAAGCACTCAATCCTTTTGTTAAATGAAGGCATGAGTGGATGAATACCACCGTCTCCTACACATTCAGTTCAGACGAATAGCAGATCATTTACTGAAATTCCCAAAGATGTTCATTTTACATTCAGAAGTCTGAAAGAAGAAACAAATGCTTTTCTTCCAACAACTTTTTTTAAGTCATTTTAAAGCGCATAAATGAGTCATTAAAGTGAACATTTTAAAAAGAACCACTAAAAGGGACGGGGCTTTCCCCACGGTGTCTTTATATCTTCTTAATTCCATTTGAATAACTCACTGTAAATTCTCTATAGGAAGAGAATCACGTATCAGAATTTCCCAAAGGTTAACATGGAGAGTGTATAGGCATGAAGCACAGCCATTCCTATATTTTAGACACCGTGGTATGATTTTCAGAAGGTCCTTTCCATGATTACATCTATAGTTTGAAATTTCAAAACTCTATGGCCAACATTGCCAATGTTGGCTGATTATTAATTTGCAAAGGGTGGTGGAAGGGGTGATGGTCACTTACAATATTAATTCAAGACTAGTACCATCCAATAGAAACATAACACAAGCCACAAACAGGAGCCATGCACATGATTTAAAATTTTCCTGTAACCTCATTTTGAAAAGTAAAAAGAACAGACAAAGCTAAATTCAATAACGTATTTTTATATAAGCAAATATACCCAAAGTATGATCACTACATTATGTAAATAACTTTATTATTATTTTAGAGAAGGGGTCTGCTATGTTGCCCTGGCTGGAGTGCAGTGGCATTCACAGGCATGATCATCGCATACTACAGTCTCAAACTCCTGGCCTCAAATGATTATCCTGCCTCAACCTCCCAAGGAACTAGGACTATAGGCATGTGCAACTGTGCCTGGCTATATGTCAATAATGTTTCATAAATTATTGAGATATTTTACATTATCTTTCTTCTACTAAATCATTGAAATCTGGTGTGTATTTTGCACATAGAACACATCTCAATTTGGACTGTTGTCTAAAAGGAGACCAGGATGGCTAAATAGTAGAAAGGAGAGCTTTACTGGTGATACCAGATTGTAAACTGGAGAGGATAGTCTCTGGTGTGGACCAAAAGTGCTCTGTCTTCAAAGACAGAAGAGGTAGGTTAGGTTTTATGCCTCACAGGTTCTGTATTACACAGTGGAGTTACACATATTCAGTAGGTTTGGGGGGAAAGCTATACATATTTATAATGGGGGTGAGTATATGTGCAATAGGTAAACATATACGTAACTTATGTCTCATATTCACTTTGGGGCATGGTTTTCTCATTAAAATGAGCTAGAATTTGGCTCTTCACATGAAAAAGTGAACTATAAGACCCAAATCCAATTTGTGCACAGCTTCTATAGGCTATCTGAAATTGGCATAAGATCTACAGTTACTTATCAGAAAAGACTGTTTGTAAGGGTGGTCCTCTGTCCAATCAGTTACACTAGTCTTGGTTGTAAATCAGAACTGGAAAAGGTCTGATAACTCCTCTTGTTAAGGACTTTAGCAAGGGTATGGTTCTGGCAGCCGCAGGGATTTAGGAAGCTGTCATTCCAGCCTAGCCCTGAACCCTCGACCAGTAGGTAATTTTTGTCTCCTTAACCTTGGGGTCCATCTTAGTTGATAGAGTGGGGTCTGTTTTGGTCTTTCAGATCCCAGGACTCACAATGTTCTAAGTGCCCATACCCATATGCAGTGAATGGCCACCATGTTGGATCATTCAAGTCCAGCCTATCTTGTTGGGGACCTTGGTGGAGGGTAGAGCTGAAATGGGTGAATAGGATTCAAGATAGAGAAGGGAATATCTTCCATAGATGGTTCATCCACTGGAGATTCCTTTTGTTAATGTGCTACATCCCTCCCACTTGTAATGTAATACTGAAGTTCTCTGTTGGTGTCCATGTTTGTGGCTGACTGTCATGTGGCAGAAAAACTATGGGTTAGAACATTCTGAAAAACTGAACTTAGATAAATTTAAAAGGATAAGAAAGGAAGCTTTGAGTGTAGAAGATACCTCAATTGTCAGGAAAATGAAGAGTTGGTCTAGGTCCAGCCCCACTTTTTGGAACCACTTATATCACACTTGCCAAGAAATGTTCCTATTTCCCGCTCACTACATCTTTGGTCTTTGTTCCCTTAATCAAAGTAGGGGACCATATTGGCTTCCTTTGCCTACCTGCAATACATTATCACAAATTGAGTGCCACATTTATCATCCCATAGTTCTGAAGGACAGATATCCTAAGTGAATCTCACTGGGCTAAAACCAGTGTCAGTAAAGATGTTCATTCTGGAGGCTCTGTGGGGGGAATCTATTTCCTGGGTTTTTCCAGTTTCTAGAGTCAGACTGAATTCCTTGCCTCCTGGCCTCCTTCCATCTTTGAAGCCAGCAAATGTTGGCCAAGTATTTCTCAAATCACATCATTTGATTCTTCTATTTCCCTTTTCCCCATTTAAAGAATCCCTGCAATTTCATTGGATCCACCCAGATAATCCAGTTAATCTGCCCAGTTTAAGGTCAACTGATTAACAACCTTAATTTCATCTCAACATGAATTACCTTTGTCATGTAAAGTAATATATTCAAGGGTCCTGGGAATTAAGATGTAGATGTTTGGGGATAGAGGTGTCATTATTTTGTCAATCTCAGTCTCATTCCATTGTAATTCTTCTTCATTGTCGATGCTGTTATGTTTGCTGAAGCCATATGTTCTGAAACGAAATGCCCAACTAAAGTAGTGTTTGCCTCCAGAGTATAGGTATATTTTAATTTATTGACAACTATTGTTACTATTTATTTTTCACTCTTATTATAGTTTAAGGGTTAGGGTTAGGGTTATTACAGTTACGGCTAGGGTTAAGGTTAATCCAGCTATTGCCTGGACTAAAGTCATTATTGTATGTCTTAAATATTTTTCAGTTTTAAAACAAGTAGCTGATTTTCTGTACAGACAACTATCTACATAAAATCATCTCAACCTTCCCATCAAAAATACCTTCTAACATATCTTTCTAAATTCTCTCCCATTCAGAGACTTGCAACTGTTGCATCAGAGCACATAAAGATTTTTTCCATAAGACATATGGAAGAAGTGAAGCCAAGAAATATTATAACACTTTTAATCGCTTGGCAAATGTGTCAATTTTGGGAACTGAACCACGTACTCAACAGTAGATGTTCTTACCGTTAGCAACATCTCTAGAGCTTCCACATTCAGAAGAGCACATTCCTTCTTAAAATTATGTGAACAAGTCATTGAATTTTAGATGAGCATAACTTTTTTTAGACAAAAGAAAATAACTAATCGCCATTTGATGGAGCATTCCTTCGGATGCCTATATCAGGGCAGATATGCAAAGAAAGTGGAACACATTTACACAAACCTCATAAGTCAAAATATAGACACATCTGAGCATGCTGAATTGATTAAGCTAAAAAAAACCAGATTTTCTTTTTCTTGAGGGTTTAGAAATAAATTTATAGCTCACGATAAAACAGGACATCAAATCTGCTTTCAAAACAAGTACTCACGGCAATGGAAATGTAAGTTTGTTTCTCTATTTTTTAAATTAAAAAAAAAAATTGTTTTAAGAGACAGTTTCTCTCTGTTGCCCAGGCCGGAGTATAGTGTTGCAAGTGTAGTTCACTGCAGCTTCAAATTCACAGTCTCAAGCAATCCTCCCACTTTAGCTTCCTGAGTAGCTGTAATTACAGGCACGTGCCACCATACAGGACTGTTTTTTTATTTTTGTAGAGATAAGGTCTTGCTATGTTGCCCAAGCTGGTCCTGAACTCCTGGCCTCAAGTGATCCCCCTGTCTCAGCCTCCCAAAGTCATGGGATTCCAGGCATGAGCTACCATACCCGGCTGAAAGTTTGTTTTTTTTTAATTTAAAATTTATTGAGTTTTTTTTTTTTTTTTGTATTATTTACATTATACCACAGAATGCAAGATAGTATACAGTTGTTAAATTTTTAAAAATTCATAAATAGAAAAGTAAATTCAAATATTCCCCAAACTTGTTTTTTAATTCAATGTTTGCTACAAGGAATGCACCCTTGCCACAGGAGCAAAAGCGTGTTTTTAAATACCAAATAAAGAGAATGTATTCCACCCATTGGTATTTATTTAGCTCCAGGGCTGCCTCATGGAACTGGGGAAGTTGTGCCCTCTAACACATGAGCGCATGTTGACCTGCCAGGGTGAGAGAGAGGGGCATCAATTTGTGATTTGCCTTAGGAAGATGGTGCCTCCTCGCTACTCGTAAGGGCTGCATTGCTAGTGTGGCCTCTATCTGCAGATCAAGTTTGCTGGCACAAAGATGAAGACCAGGGAAGATCCAGTCCTAGGGCAAGGGCATGTCACAGATTCAGTCAATTCTTTTGACGACTGTGTGTGAGAACATTCACTGTAGTGGTCATCACATTGAGAACTGGGGCACAGCAGTTAACAAGATAGATGAGATTCCCAGCTCTATGGGACTCACATTATGGTGGAGAAAAATAAAATGTCACGGACACTCACAGAGAGCGGGACATCACCCAACTTGTTCTGGGAATGAAAACTTCAGCTGGAACTGGGGTGACAAAAAGAAGTCCATCAGGTCCCAGAGGGTGGGTGTAGGATCAGGTTCAGAGGATGGGCATGGATTTCAATCATGGTTTCAATCAGAGGAAGGCTCCATACTCATAATGCGTTCAGATTCTTTTCATTGCTCTCCAGAAGGCACTAGTAGTATTCCAAGATACCTGCCTATACTGAATGTTCCCACCAACTTTTCCATTTTCCAATTGCTGAGAGCCCTAAGAAGTCTTCTGTAAGTAAGATCTAGGTCATCTAAGTCACTCTACCAAATCTCCCCATGAGAACACATTGCCCCTTACCTTTCAAAGTTATTGTCAAAGCTGCTGTATCCTTGTTGTTTTATATTCAACAACAAATGCTTGTTTATTAAATGTCTTTTTTGAGCTGGGTACTGCTCCAGGCATGGCAGATTCAGCACTAAGCAAGGAATACAGCACCCTCACTTTCATGGGGGTTACAGTGAAACCAGCATGATGGTGGTGGTAGTGGTGGTGGTGGTGATGGTAATGATGATGGCAGTGATGGTAGTGATAATAGTGGTGATGCTGGTGGTGGTGGTAGTGCTGATGGTGGTAATGTTGGTGATGGTTTGGTGTTGGTGATGTTGATGATGCTGATGATGGTTGGTGATAATGGTGGATGGTGATGATGGTAGTGGTAGTGGTGATGGTGTTGTTGGTGATGGTGATGTTGGTGGCAATGATGGGGTTGATGGATTCTGATGATGTGGTGATAACAGTGATCATAATGATGGTGGTGGTGGTGCTGAAAGTGGAGGTGGTAGTGTTTATGGTAGTGACAATGGTAGTCTTAGTCCATTTTGTGTTACTATTAGAGAATACCACAGACTGGGTAATTTACAACAAACAGAAATGCATTTGGCTTATGGTTCTGGAGACTAGAAATTCCAACAGCATGACACCAGTATCTGGTGAGGAGCTTTGTGCAGTATAATTCCATGATGGAGGGCAGAAGGGCAAGAGAGGGTGAGAGCAAGAGGATGAAGCTTGCTTTATAGCAAAGCCACTCTCAGGATAACTAACCAACTCTCATTTATAAGGGCAACATGACCTAATCACCTCTTCTTAAGCCCTACCTTCCAGCACTGGTTGCACTGGGATTTCAGTTTCCAACACATGACCTTTGGGGAACACATTCAAACCACAGCAATAGTGGTGTCAGTGAGGTTGGTAGTGTTGGCGGTAGAGGTGAAAGTGCAGGTGGCAGTGGGGTTGTGGAGTTGGGCAACAAACAAGCACATTAGCATACAAGAAAAATATCAGCCGTATGTACTGAAGAGAAAGTGGAAAATATAAAATGTAATGCAGTGGACCTGGGCTGCTACTTTAAATGAATGGCCAAGAAAGACCTCTCAGACACAGTGACATTTAAGCCAAGATCTCAAAGCTGAGTGGCCTGACCAAGGGCACCCTGTGCTCCATATTCATGATTAAGATTGTACTGAACAGGTCTAAAGGTTCAAGAATATTAGTAATAGCAAATAAGCTCCTATAAAACTTATGGTCAACATATGAATGAGTTGGTTCTCCTATAATCTCATTTTCTCTATAAACATTTGAGAATTTTTCATAACAATGCTTTCCATCACATCACATAAACTCTACACAGGGGAAAAGATTCAAATTAGCATTTAACATTTATTCTAAAATCCATTTTATGTCTCCCTATTCAAACATCTTTTCTTAGGCTTCTAGAAAGTGTTTCTGTTCCTATGAACTTGCTGTAAGTAGAAAGCCTACTTTATTTATTCTGGCATCTTTACACTCTTGAGAACGTCTCTGCAAAACTTTATGTCATCTGCAGAAAATAGACTTTTTCTGGCAATTTCCTAACTATTGATTTAGCTGTTCTTGTGTGTCTTTAAATGAGGAACCACCAGCCTGGCGTTAGGCCATGAAATGGAAAAATTATGGGGTGAGCATCTCAGTCACTCTTCCCTGTCAGCCTTTGTCTTAATCCTCATTTACTTTTCTAATCTACTTTCAACTTGACGCTGCTAATTTCCTGGCAAAGTATTAATTCCAAACCCAGAGAAGAAGAATTACTAAACGTTCTCTGTAGCAATGACTGTTGGTGCCCTGTTCAGGTTCATGCTGGCATTTTATCCCCCAGGATACCCACTGGCCAGTTGAGAAGAATACTGCCTGCTAGCAGCTCAGAGCTGCACCACCTGCTTTCAGCCAAATGAAAATATCTGGGGTTTACATTCCTCCTCAGAAGGTCCCAAAACCCATGACTGACAGTGTTCCAGTGATCTATTGCTGCATAGCAAACCACCCCAGACCTAGTGGAATAGAACAACTATCATTTCTTTGCTCATAAATTAGGTGGGTTGGGAATTTGGACTGGGCACACTGGGCAGAGTTTGTCCTGCTCCATGATGTCTGTGGTCTCAATGGAAAAGACTCCAGTGAATGGGAATGACCTGAAAAACTGAAAGTTGGAATTATCTGGAGATTTCCTCCCTCACTTTCTTGTGCCTGGGCTGGCAAGACTCAAAATCTGGGCTCAGATGGGGCTGTTGAGAGCACCTGCAGATTGCTTTTTTGTGCAGCTTGAACTTCCTTACAGCATAGCAGCCTCTGGTTACTTGGACTTATACTGTGGTGAATTGAAATTCCGGCAGTGAGTGTGTCAGCAAACAAGAGAAATCCCCTTTGGTCTTTTACAATCCAGACTTAAAAGTCACATGGTATCCAGTAAGCACATGCAAAGATCCTCAATATCACTAATCACTAGGGGAATGCAAATGAAAGAGATATACTTCACACCCATTAGCATGACTACTATTAAAAAAAAAATTACCCAGAAAGTAACAAATGCTGCTGAGAAAGTAGAAAATTGAAACCCTTGTACTATTTGAGGGGTGTAAAATGGTGCGGCCATTATGAAAAACAACATTGAAATTCCTCTAAAAATTAAAAATAGGATTTTGATATGCTCTAGCAATTCTACTTTTGGATATATACTCCAAAGAACGGAAATCAGGGTATCAAAAATGTATTTGTACACTCATGTTCATAGCAACATTATGTACAATGGCCAAAATGAGGAAGCAACCCAAATGTTCATCAATGGATAAATGAATAAATAAAATTTGGTCTACCCATACAGTAGAATATTATTCAGGCTTAAAAAAAAAAAAGGAAATTCTGACACATGTTACAACCTGGATGAACCAGGAGGACATTATGCTTAGCGAAATAAGCTAGTCACGAAAGACAAGTTATTATTTGATGGATACAGAGCCTTAGTTTTGCAAGGTGCACAGAGTTCTGGAGACGGGAGGTGGTGGTCATTGTACAACATAAACTCAGCACTACTGAACTGTTCATATGATTTTGCTGTGTCCTCACTCAAATCTCTTCTTGAATTTCCACATGTTGTGTGAGGGAACTGGTGGGACATAATTGAATCATGGGGGCAGGTCTTTCCCATGCTGTTCTCATAATAGTGAATAAGTCTCATGAGACATGATGATTTTATAAGGGAGAGTTCTCCGGCACAAGCTCTCTTCTCTTTGCCTGCTGCCATCCATGTAAGATGTGACTTGCTCCTCCTTGCCTTCTGTCATGATTGTGAGGCCTCCCCAGTCACATGGAACTGTAAGTCGATTAAACCTTTCTTTTGTAAATTGTCCAGTCTCAGGTATGTCTTTATCAGCAGCGTGAAAATGGACTAATACAATTGAACACTTAAAAATGGTGAAGATGGTAAATTTTAGGTTATGTGTATTTTACAGCAATTAAAATTTATTTTAAAGTTTGTCACATCATGTCACTTTCACCATATTCTATTGTTGGAAGCAATCACTCTTCTGCCAATATTCAAAGGCAGGGGATGAAAACCCTGTCTCTTGATGGGAAGAGTGTCATAAATTTACTGCTATTTTGGGGTGGAGGTTGTTTTTATAGAGACAGAATCTTTTTTTCCCCAGACTGGAGTGCACTGGTGCAATCATAGCTGTCTGCAGCCTCAAATTTCTAGGCTCAAGTGATCTTCTTGCCTCAGGCTTCCAGGTAGCTGGGATTACAGGCAGGCACCACCACGTCTGGGTAATTTTTAAATTTTTATAGAGATCTGGTCTTGCTATGTTGCCCAAGCTGGTCTCAAACTTCTGGTCTTAAGTGGTCCTCCCATCTCAACCTGCCAAAGAAATTGCTGTGTTTTAAAGCCACCACAGTGGATTAGAGACCAGTCCCTTTACCACAAGGCAGGGCAAATCTATAGCACTATTTCTGTTCCACATCTCCTCGTGGGATCAAGCTGAGGCTTCAGCTATAATCAGATCTCTGCCTTCTCTCTCCACCCCCTCCTGCTTCCTTCATTTCCTGAGGGGTTTCTCCCCTGAGCCCTCCATCAATAAATCACTGGCCCATGAGTCCTCATCTCAGACTGCTTCTAGAGAATCAGACCTAAAACAGACCGTGAGGCTGGGAATCTATTAAAAAATCAAAAGGGCAGTGGAATTTTAGATTTTTTCAGGGCTGTGGGGAATATATTTTGAAACAGGAACTCTTTTCCTCACTCCTTTTGAAGGATGTCAGCTATTTACAAGACCTATCCTAATCACTTAGCCATATTCCTTCAAAGACGATGACTGCCATTCTTTCCATTGACCTGTTGTTCTTAAGAACCAAGGTACCAATTCAGGGAGACAGTGTGATCAACACCCAAAGGCCAAAGGGAACATTATTGAATGTCTAGGTGCCAGCCAGGGTGACTAGTTCTTCTTGTTTGCTCCAGACTGAGAGGCTTCCTTGGATATGAGATTTTCAGTGTCAAAACCAGGAGATTCCCACACAAACCAGGATAAATTTGACCACCTGTGGGCAGTTTGCCTCTGGAATTTTGTCACCCTCATGTTAAAATCATTCTCCAGGCACGTGTTAGATTCTTAGGGCTGCCACAAGAAAGAACCATGAACTGATGGCTTTTTTAAAAAGCTTACATTTATTTATCATAGTTATGGAGACTGAAAGTCCCAAATTAAGGCACCAGCAGATTCAGCATCTGGTGAGGACCTGCTTCCTGGTTCATAGACAGTGCCTTCTGGCTGTGTTCTCACATGGTGGAAGGGGCAACGGAGCTTTCTGCGGTCTCTTTCATAAAGGCACAGATGTCATTCATGAGGCTCCATCTTTATGACCTCATCACTTCCCCAAGATCCATCTCCTTACATCATCACCCTGGGGGTTAGGTTTCAGCATCTGAATTTGCATGGGGTGGACACAAACATTCAGTCCATAGCTGCAGAGTTGGTTCCTTCTAAGAGCTGTAAGGGCTCTCTCCTTGGCTTGCACACGGTTGTCTTCTACCAGCAAGTCTTCATTGTGCCTTCCTTTTATGCATATCTTGGTATCCAAACCTTCCCTTTTTATAAGGACACCAGTGTTATTAGATTAGGATCCACCTTAATGACCTCATTTTAACTTGATTACCTTTGTAAAGACCCTATCTCTGGGGCCAGGCACAGTGGCTCACACTTGTAATTCCAGCACTTTGGGAGGCCGAGGAGGGTGGATCACTTGAGGTCAGGAGTTTGAGATCAGCCTGGGCTACACGGTGAAACTCCGTCTCTACTAAAAATACAAAAATTATCTGGGCATGGTGGTGGGCGCCTGTAATCCCAGCTACTCGGGAGGCTGAGACAGGAGAGTCACTTGAGCCCAGGAGGCAGAGGTTTCAGTGAGCTGAGATTGCATCACTGCACTCAGGCCTGAACAAAGGAGCAAGATTCCATTAAAACAAAACAAAACAAAACAAAACAAAAAACAAAACAAAAAACCCATCTCTAAATATAAGGTCACATTCCGCAGTACTAGGGATTAAGAGACTTCAACATATTATTTGGGATGGGGGAAGGTAAAAATCAATCCATAACCATATGTAAAAGTTTTAACCAGGTAACTAAGTCAGTGAGCAGAAATTAGGGGGAAGATCTAGTGGTCTGAGGTATCCCCTGGAAGTTTGCAGACCCTGTGACACATGGCTACATTAAAAGTCAAATCAACCCAATTAGTGAACTGAATTACTTCCAGAGGTGTCTGAATCAAGGCAGACACATAAACACATCAGGTGGGAACAAACATTCTAAGTTCATAAGAAACAGAAAATCAGGAGCTCCCAAGCACGAGAGAAATCCCTCCATGTGCTTCAAGAAGACTCAAATGGTGTAGCGCTTTGGTCATCAAACTTTTTGTTTTTGTACAAATGCTTTGAATTTTAACTTAGGAGCTCTTGGATCCATTCCCGGCTTTGGTATTTAATATTAACTAGCTTTGACTATGTGACCAGCATCCCCAGAATCTAAGTTTTCCTCACTGGACAAATAAAGGCGTAGCAAGGAATTGCTATTTACTCTTTTAGTTCTAAGTTACTGCGAATCAAAGACGAATGCCAAGAAAATATTTTCTAAAAGAAAATTATTTCTTCTGATTTACTAGATTCACATTGAGTAAACATTTGCTTCAATAAATGGTAACATGCTCCTGGTCTAAAAACCATTCATTCGTAATGAAACACTGAGTAGTTCACCCTGAAATCATGAACGGGATTTCATTGACTAAATCTATGTTAAGATGGCTCATAGATTTTGTTTTTACAGAGTAAGCCTATGAAATTGATTAGTATTATGATCAAATAATGAATTGGCAATTACATAATGTCATATCCTATGTACTTTAAAAGTCTGCTAGCTACAAAAACCTCAACTATATATTATACTCACCTGGTATTAGATTATCTGTCAACCCCCATCGGCAATAGGTAATTACCCACTTTTTACGAGCACTATAAAAACTAGTTGTCAATCAGATTGATGGAGCAACCAGTTTATTCTTGTACGTTGCCATTACATCAAATTGCATTATATCCTGACATAATCTAGGAACATACAGTAGTTTTTCCATTAAGCAAAAACACTAATCAGAAAAATTAAGGTTTAAACACTTCTAGCAGAATTCAAGTAAATGCTCTGGTAAAGAAATTTTCAGCCTGGGCAACATGGCAAAACCTCATCTCTACAAAAAATTAAAACAAAAATTCGCCAGGTGTGGTGGTGCATGCCTGTCATTGCAGCTACTCGGGAGGCTGAGTTGGGAGGATGGCTTAAGCCCAGGAATTCAAGGCCACTGTGAGTGATGATCCTCAGATCATGACACTGCACTCCAGCCTGGGCACCAGAGAGAGACCCCATCTCTTTAAAAAAAAAAAAAAAAAAAAAGAAAGAAAGAATTTTTTTTCCCAACCTGAGCATGAATCACAAATGCTGACTGTACATTCTACCTTTTTGCCCCTTTTAGGGGGGTCTCATTCTATTACAGATTACAAAAATATTTTATCCACTTTATATGAAAGCTGCTTTCATTACCAACCCCTTAATATCTAGCAGTAAACATCCTTTCACAGAGAAAATAGAAGTCAAGAACCCCATCTGAATATATTAATAGGGTTCATTTATTATTGTTTGTTAAATGTCTCATAAATTGTTTTAGACCAAGTAGAGGGAACAGACCACCAATAGAGATGTAAACATTTTGAAAAGATGAGCAGTTGTCTGCAGACAATTCTGTTATCAGTGTAGATGTCAGTCCAATTACTGTACTCTATAGCATTCAGCTGCCCAGGAGAAAACTCAAACTGGGAAACTATAGGCTGTGTTTACACACGCCAAATGAAGTGTGAAGTTGTACCATGCTGCTGAAGTTGATCCGTCTAGATGCCAATCAAATCTTTTAAGTGAAAACAAGAAGTGTATCCTCTCTTCTGACTAGGTGTGTTGCTAGCCATGTGGCTAAGTTTCCCATGGTGTTCTCTCCCTTGGATTAAATAAATATAATATTACTATTGACTAATGTTTCTTTTGGGAAATGCAAGCAATCTTTCCCTCCAGAAGACATCTTTTCTCTGAGAAATGATACTCATTTGGATATTAAAACCTAAATTTCAAAATCTGAAACCACCCTCCCTTTTCAGTCCAATGATGACTCAAAGTCTTAGAGAAAGAAACAACCTGAGACAGCAAGAAATGGTTTTAAATGCATTTCTTACACTTTCCAGCAATTAATGTTCATTTATATGAGTGTTTGTGCACTGCAAAATCAAATGCTTTTTAAATTTTATTTATTTTTAAATTCATTTTGTTTTATGTATTTTATTTTATTTTGTACAGACAGGGTTTTGCTCTGTTGTCCGGGCTGGAGTGCAGCAGCATAATCATGGCTCATTGCAGCTTTGAACTCCCGGCTTTAAGCCATCCTCCCACCTTAGCCTCTCAAGTAGCTGAGACTCCAGGTATGCGCCAACAGGCCTAGCTACTTTTTGTATTTTTTGTAGAGACAAAGTCTCGCTATGTTGCTCAGGCTGGTCTTGAAATCCCAGCCTCAGTCTCCCAAAGTGCTGGCATTAGAGGT
Source organism: Piliocolobus tephrosceles (assembly GCF_002776525.5). NCBI lineage: Eukaryota > Metazoa > Chordata > Mammalia > Primates > Cercopithecidae > Piliocolobus > Piliocolobus tephrosceles. The sequence goes on along the minus strand of NC_045456.1, from coordinate 17,056,125 downwards.
ATAAGCCACTGCACCCGGCCCAAAGGACTTTCAAAGAAAAATTAAATGGGGCAACGATTTTCATTAGTTATACCTCTCATGCCCATCTCCCACACACGAGCACACATTCATACACTTTTGATTTTTTCAGGCACCACCCCAGGTGTTTTCTACAGAAAGGAATGAATGAAGAACACGATTAGGTCTCCAGGAAGGACTCCCAGACCAACGTTAGCAAAGACAGCCCTCAAGGGCAATTGCTGATTTTGCCACAGGTGGCAGACTAGGAGGCTGTCCCTACAACTTCATTCAGTGCCCTATTTTACCTTCCAGGCCTTCCCTGGCATGACCAGTTTTCTCCCCACCTGCCTCAACTACTAATGCAGGTAGGTGTTAAGACAATGCCTGACCAGTGGAGCTAAATCCCATCTGGAACCCTAGCTGCAGGGGAGTCCAGGAAACTGCATTGTTAGCCTTTTGTCCTTTGCAGTACCAGATCACACACTTGAAGGATATGGAATACATGCCAAGTCAGTCAGTTAACCACAGCTTCCCACAAAACTACTCCACATGCAGGCTTATTCCCTGCCAACATGTTTGTTATCTGAAAAGCAATGGTATTTTATTATTATATACTTAATTATTTTTTCTAGTACATGGGATCATTTTAATCCATCTGCCTTTCAAATTGTATTATGTTTAAGCAGGCATAGTTATAAAGTTAAGTCCTGACACAATTATACAGATGATCATTGACTTAACAATTGTTCAACTTATGATATTTCAACTTTACAATGGTGTGAAAGCAATATGCATTCAGTAAAAACTATCTTTCGAGTGCCCATACAACCATTCTGTTTTTCACTTTTAATACAATATTCAATGAATTACATGAGATATATAACATATTATTACAAACCAGACTGTGTTAGATGATTTTGCCCACTTGTAGGCTAATGTGAGCGTTTTGAACATGTTTAAGGCAAGCTGGGCTAAGCTATGATGTTCAGCAGGTTAGGTGTATTAAATGCATTTCAATTTAGGATATTCTCCACCTAAAATGGGTTTAGCAGGCTGCAATCCCATCATAAGTTGAGGAATATCTGTGTGTGTGCATGTATGTGTGTGTATTCATATTGTATGCAATCACACACATATATATGTATATACACACATAACACATATACATATAGACATATATACACATATACATATAAACACATATACATATATACACATATATGTATAAACATATACACACATATATGTATAAACATATACATATGTATACATATGTGTGACCTGTGGTCATACCACTGCACTCCATCCTGGACCATAGGACTCTGAATCTAAAATGTTATGTGTGTGTGTTTGTGTATACACATATGTACATATATGTGTCTATACTATATATATCTACACATATAGATGCACATGTGCATGTATACACACATGTGTCTATACATATGTGTACCTATAGACATATATACATATAGACATATGTGTACATACACACATATATAGACACATATACATATAGATGTATATATGTGTCTATCCATAGAGATGTGTCTATATTCATATAGACACATATATACATTCATATGTGTGTACACACACACACACATACATAACATTTTAGATGCAGGGTCTTACTCTGTGGTCCAGGATGGAGTGCAGTGGTGTGATCATAGGTCACTGTAGCCTGGAACTCCTGGGTTCAAGTGATGCTCCCAAGTAGCTGGGACTATAGGCATGTGCCACCATGCCTGGATAATTTTTTAATTTTTTGAAGAGAGAGTGGTCTTTCTGTGTTGATCAGGCTGGTCTTGAACTCCTGGCTTCCAGTGATTCTTTGTCCTCAGCCTCCCCAAGCATTGAGATTATAAGCATAAGCCACTATACCCAACCAAGCATCTGTATATTTAAACTCCTGTACTTTTGGGTCCTCTTTCAGAGGACAGTACTATCAATTATTCATCCTAACATAAAAAAGAATATGGAGCAGTTTTTAAAGAAATGGAAAGGCTACAGCACCAAACATTCTCTCTGAACCTCATCTCTTAGACTTACGGGATCTGCAATATGGCAGAGAAGCATGTGGTGCCAGGGCAGAGGAGGACCACAGTGTGAGAAGTTTTCCTATGGTGTTATCGAGGAAGGATTAGATTTCCCTACAAGCACCCACAGCAGGGTCTGGGGTGGAGAGGGGATGGTGCTGAGAGTCAACGACGAAGTCACAGCAGTCAGCTGATGAGTGTCATTGATTCAGCCAGTTCAATAAGCAATATCCACAGGCATCTATCAGAGAGCTCACAATGTCTCTGATAGGCAGGCACTTCCCAATGGCTGCAAAACTGTGACTAAGCTTGTTACGAGTAATTACTCAGCTGAGTATTTTATGTACAGAAAAATCTCTTGAGAAACTTTGTAAAATAAAGGTCTCAAGCCTCAACTCTCCAGATCCTGGGCTTGGACTAGAAAACCTGTCCCCACTCCCCCAAGTAATGCTGATAAAAGCTGGCTGAGTCGCTACTGTAGAGAAGCTGGACAATGCCATGGGAGAGGTGGAGGGACAGGAATTCGGGTTAGGCAAACCTCACACAAAGCAAAGAACACAACCTTCTCTAGTTTATGATTTTTCTCTAGTTAGAAACTGGAGTTGCATTCTTGCAGGGGAAAAAGGCATTTTCTAAAATGGGCTTGTACTTTTAGATTTCAAACTTAATGCTGTTGGCATAGTGTATTGGAGAACCTCCTCCACACCTTTATAAAATGGAAGCACACACAACTTTCATGTATTATTTTGGACCACTATCCTTTCCCAAAAGGGTCTGCTTTGCTTAGCTCAAGTTTAAATCAAAGAGCAGTGTTAACTTTTGTTGTGTAACTGTTAGAATAAATATTAGGTTTCTCTCTGAATCTGCTCATCTTCAATTATCATGAAAAATATGAAATTCCTGCCATTGAAGTACCATGTAAGCCATCCTGTATTACAAAACATTACTTAGCTTTCCTGGTTTTTTTTTTTTTTTTTTAGAAAAATGGTCTCAATCTGTTGCCCAGGCTGGGGTGTAGTGGCACAATCATAGCTCATTGCAATGGCCTCAAGCAGTCGTCCTGCCTCAGTCTCTTGAGTAGCTGGGATTACAGGTGCACACCACTATGCCTGGCTAATTTTTGAAAATTTTTCATACAGACGAGATCTCACTATGTTGCCCAGGCTGGTCTCAAACTCCTGGCCTGAAGTGATCCTCTCACCTTGGCCTCCCAACGTGCTGGGATTACAGGCGTGAGTCACCACACTTGGTCTTCATGACTTTTCTTGATAGTATACGTTACAAAGTTTTCAGCTGGATGAAATTTTGAGTTTTTAGTTAAGATTTCATAACATAGAATTTACATCCAGTAACACAGATGGCAATGCAGACCTGTTTCCAACAGTGGCAATAGCTGGTTGGGTACAGACAACAGTGTTTATTCTACTTTCAGTGCAGTGTGCCTTGATGAACACCTTGCACTAAAGATCATGCAATACTTTGCATAGAAGCATGCCTGGCCATACACAAAGCATCAGAGCTATTACTTAGAAGGCTGATTCCTGGCTCAATCTCAGCCTCCTCTCTTGTCAGGACACCTCATGAAGCAGTAATAAATGGTATGAGGACTTTGAAAAATAATTTTCCATGGTCAGTTTCATGGTGCAAAGGGTCTATTGAATAGCCTCCTAGATGGAACAGAACTTTTCTAAATAAAAACTTAAGAGCACGTAACATATACCCTCAATCACTGGAGATGGTCTAAATCCATCCTTCATGGCCCAGGACCATACTAGCCCATGGTTACTGTTCTGCACGTAATGAGGGAAAAAGGCAGAGGCCAATGAGGATAATGCTCAAAAAGGCTTCTGCATTGCAGTGTTTTAGGTGAAATGTCTGTGAGCCATATTACTGTGCAAATATTGGCTTATGCTTGCATTAAAGCAGAATCATATGTGTTGATTTTGCAGAATGGCCTTGAATTTTGTTGCTGTTGTTCCTCCCTCTGCCATTCAGCATGTGGTCTGGAAATGAAGATGTAACAGACAGCACAATTACAAACACACACACACACACACACGTGTATATCACATGCATTGAGTTCAATGTAAGAGCAACATTCAAGCGTTCTTTGCTTGAATCCTACCACTCACTATGGCATCTTGGGCAAGTCATTCCATACCTCTGGGTCTCAGTTTTCTCATTTGTGAAGCAGGTTCACTGTGCACTGACGACCTACTTGTCTGCATCCAGTGAGACAGAACACGCATGCACAGAGTAAGTAAAGTGGGTTTGTTACTTTCAACTAGGCAGCAAGAAGCAATAGAAGCCGGGACTTCATAGCAAGCCACTCTTCCAAGGCTCAGAAAAGCTGCCCCTGGTAGATGGGGGTCTCTTCTGTGCATGCCCAAGTTGCACTGAAGCTAAGAGACCCCATAAATCAGCCTGCCCTGGGTTTCATACCTGGGTCTATGGGACTCACTGGGCTAAAGCATTGAAGGACATCCTATTTCTGTGAGGGGACTGGAACAGAACCTGGACTGTTCTAGGTAACTCCCCCTTATCTCAAGATGTTGCATTCCCAGCACATTCTACAGTTACTCTTAAGAACTACAAAAAAAAAAGAGGGGAGAACCAAGACTACTCGAAGGACTGTCCTGCATCAGCAGAAACAGATGAATTACAATTCAGTTAGAATGACAGGGGAATCGTTAAGGTTTTTTTGTTGTTGTTGTTGTTAATTTCAATAGATATTTGGGGAACAGGTGGTGTTTGACTACATAAGTTCTTTAGCAGTGATTTCTGAGATTTTGGTGCACCCATCAACCGAGCAGTGTACACTGGGTCCAATGTGTAGTCTTTCATCCCTCATCCCCCTCCCGCAGTTTTGCCTGAGCCCCCAAAGTCCATTGTATCATTCTTGTGACTTTGTGTCCTCATAGCTTCGCTCCCACTTATGAGTGGGAACACAAGAACACATGATCTTTGGATTTCCATTCCTGAGTTACTTCACTTGGAATAATGGTCTCCAATTTCAACCAGGTTCCTGTTAATGCCATTGTCCCATCATTGAAAATGCTGTCCAGCCCAGAATTTAAGATTGTCCAAATGTCTTCCCTTCAAATCTTATTGCCTTAGTTTACAAAAAGAGAGGGACTATAAAACACATTTTGACATAATTATTTCTTGTTTACTATTAATTTCCCAAGCAGCTTGGCACTAAATTACCAATCTTACTCTATGTCTGGTATGGAGCACTCTGCAAGTCTATAATTCTTTTTAATACGAGATTTCTGTATGAACATGAACATTTAAGAAGTAATTTTAAAGCCAATGCCTATTCCAAATAATGAGCCTTACAGAGAATTGGAAAATAACACAGGACAGTGTTATTTCTTACTGTCAGAAGACTAGAATTACAGTCCCGGCTCTGCCACCTACTACATCATTCATTCATTCATCTGTTTATTTATTCAAAAATTTAACAAATATAGATTAACTACCTATACTGTACTGGTAAAGTTCTGTGCACATACCTGTGAAGAGCATGGTCTCTTCTCTCATGAATCCTGTAGCTTGACAGAGAAAAAGATAATAAATAAACAAACCAGAATGTATTATTAGAGAATGAAACTTTACCTTTTGTTTGGATCTGAGTCTGCCAGGACACAATTTGCAAAATGCAAACTTGAAGTAGAAGCCTGGGCTTTTCTCAGTAGTCAGAGAATCCACACACTCTGTATAGTGGTCAGTGATCTCAGGGTCAGTGGGCTCATTTAGAGCTTACATAAGCAAATTGAATTTCCTATTACAAACACACTCCACAATGTAAGACAGCAAGTGCAATTTTTATAATGAGCAGTTTTCAGGCATACATTGTTAAACTACAACAAGGCTCACTTCAGGTCATCAGCAAACTAGTGAGAGCATCTTGTAAGTAAAGACTGTAGTTTGCCAAGTTCAGACCTAACACCTTGCTCCCAACAGTCTCTCTGTTTATAATCTTTTACTGGAATTGTAAATATTCTCTGGTTCAGTGGTTCTTAGAGTGGATGCACCAAGCTCAGGGTGTTTGCAGATATATTCCTTGGTGAGTGGGAAGGAAATGTGAGGATTTCCACTTTGTATCTCATGAATAGTAAATAGTAAAAGTTCAAGTCCAGATTAATGCTTCCTCCCTCATGCAAGATGTAAGATGTGATGGGGCTTCCCAGTAGGGACAGGAGTGCCTCACTTGTTTTCACTCATTTTTATTTTCAGCAAATTGCAACCTTTCGTTGTTAACAAGTGCCTGCTCAAGAGAATTCACTGGTGATGGCCTCTGGGTTTAAGTGTATTAATCCTCACAAAATGGATGAGTGACTTAAAGCCCCTACAAAAAAAAATAAGAGTGAATTTGCTAAGAATCATGCAAGCACAAGAAGGCAACGCATCACCTAACTCTTGTCAGCGCATTTTCAAACGAAAGACAATGACTCTCCAATAAAATCTGATAAAATCTTAGCTCCAACTCCAAACAACAATCTGAATTTTCTGGAAGACTATGTAACGGAGTGATCTGCATCTGCTATCATGATAGAGGAATCTTTTTTTACTTTTTTTTCCTGTTTTTTTTTTTGAGACGGAGTCTTGCTCTGTCGCCAGACTGGAGTCTAGTGGTGCAATCCCGGCTCACTGCAACGTCTGCCTCCCGAGTTCAGGCAATTCTCCTGCCTCAGCCTCCCAAGTAACTGGGACTACAGGCATGCGCCACCACACTCAGCTAATTTTTGTATTTTTAGTAGAGATGGGGAATCTCACCACTCCTGTATTTTGTATCAAGTGAGACATTCGATAACAATCGGATGCGTTTATAGTTTACACATAATACTAGGTCGGTGCTAAAGTAATTGCGGTTTTTGCCATTACTTTCAATGATGAAAACTGCAATTACTTTAGCACCAACCTAATAGATAAGTACAGAAAAGTGTTATTGTCTTATCATGGGGATGCATGACCACAAAAATCTGGAGAGTGATATTCTAGCCATTCCCATTCTATTGATTAAGAAACGTAATGGTTAGCAGTCCCCTTTCAATGTCATAGCTGTCTGTATTTGAGAAGAACCATATGAAACTGATGTTATGCAACCATTTTCGGGGGCTACAGAAAGGTAATTTCATGTGATTCAACCTATCAAATACAATGTGGCTTTTTATTAAGAAATTAAGTCTTGCAGTGTGGGATCATGATATCAGGAGTAGTCATGAGTAGTGGTTAAGGCAATAAAGAAAATCCAACTGGGTATCAGCAAAGACAATGACTATATCAGGGATCCCTGGGGTGGAGATGGTAACAAAGATGGAAACATGGAAGGGATCTAGTTGTGCAAATATCCAGGGGGATAATGATGCAAGCAGAAGGAGCAGCCGGGCCAAGAGTCCTGCAGCTGCACTGGGGCTGGGTTGGGTTGCTATGTCTGAGGTGATGGGTCCAGGGAAGGGGGATCCATCAGGATTCTAGGCAAGAGAGGCCACCTAAGAAAAGCAGGCAAGCCAAGGAGGTTAGATTTCATCCCATGGACAGAGGGTGCTGGGTAGGATAGAGCTGGCTCTACCTAAGACTGTGGGCACTGACTTCCCTTCTGGAAGCCTTGGTTTCTCCTATCGCTGTGAGGATAATACCAATTTCACAGAATTACTGTGAGACACACACATTCTTAAAGGTACTGGTCCCCACATTTGGCCCAATGTGGGCACCCACAAACATCATTTCACTCCCCTTCTTTGAGGGACTGCATCAATTGCTTTTTCCAATTTTTTCCAGTTTTCATGGGAGTACCTATTTAAAGAAGGTGACTTTAAAATATTTTAAATAAGGCCAAGTACAGTGGCTCAAGTGTAATCCCAACACTTTGAGGGGCCGAGGCAGGTGGATCACTTGAGGTCAGGAGTTTCAGACCAGACTGGCCAACATGGCAAAACCCCATCTCTACTAAAAATACAAAAATCGGTTGGGCATGGTGGCACTCACCTGTAGTCCCAGATACTTAGGAGACTGAGACAAGAGAATCACTTGAACCTGGGAGGCAGAGGTTGCAGTGAACTGAGATCGAACCACTGCACTCCAGCCTGGGAGACAGAGTGAGACCTTGTCTAAAAAAAAAAAAAAAAAAAAAAAAAAAAAATTAAACAATCTGCATAAATGCCAAGTAAGAAATTTGTCTCATTTATCCTATTACACAAGAAGTAGGGAATGATTAGTGACTAAATATTCTACAAGCAGGGACTTTCAGAATTTTTTTTAAATTAATAAAGTAAAAATGAGCAAATAGAAAAATTACCTCATAATAATTATTATGTTTTGTATTCTATTTCCTTGTGGTCAGTTTTCCTTATTTTATTAATGCCTATGAGTAATAGAGGTAGTATTCAGAGGTATTAGTAAATCAATTTTGTCCACATTTTTAATGTTCATTCTTATTTTCATTTCACATTTTCCTTTTTACTCTTATTGTGAGGGCTTCTGGTGACATTTTCAAACAATGAGTTTTGGGAAAGGCACTCGGCATAATTCCATCTTTCCTTTCTTTTAAGAAATATACCCACGCGAGTGTTTCCAAATGAGGACATCCTCCTCAGAGTAGTCACTTTTGGAAGGGAATCACTGTGACCAAATGTTGATCTATTAGAATAGCCCATAGAGTGTTTCCAAGGCGCACACTGTCACCACTTTGGGGGAATGGGCTAGGATGTAAGCCTATGAGAGAAAAGACCATGCTGCTCACATCTTTGTGCATTCTCACCAAAACCAGAATGAATCTCTATTTTTATCACCAGAATTGGATGCAATTATTTGAGTGATACAAGAAAGCAAACGCATCCACCAAGAAGGACATTCACCATGGAGAATGTTACAATGGACGCAAAGTCACCAGCATGAGAGACCTGCCCTATTCAACACTATTGTCTACGGCTCTCCAACCAAAAGTACGAAGCTCAGAACCAGGTACAATGTGGGCATTCCAATGCTAAAAGCACTGGATATGTTCAAGCCCTGATGTCAGTTTCAACAAGGAAGTCACATGCAACTTCCCATCACTGCAGAAGTTTCTGGATTAAATATCCAGTATTGGTTTCCGAAAGTGATCACTTTGAAAGGAATAAGGGTTTTATGAACATCTGTGCCAGGATGTGACTTGGATCAACCCAGTGAGTGTTTCTGTATAGTGCCATCTGCTGCTCCCAGATCAGACTGAGATGGTATTAAGTGAGCACAAAACCAAAAATCTAGGATGAAGGAGATGGAAAGTTTCCAGGTGGTCAGTTGGTGATAGCATGAAAATGAGATTCTAGCAATATGGAGAAGAAGCCGACATAGATAAATCAGTGCAGAACATCTGTGCCTTAGATGCCATAGAAATGCTCACAGAGAAGGGAGATAGAACAGTAACAGTTGTTTTCCTTTATTAAAGTGGTGGAAAGAAACTTTGAGAACTTAGAGTCCAAGTCAATGAATGTTTGAGTATCTTTAAACTCCAGTCCCTGTACTAGGTGCTGGGTAGCTGCTCTCTATATCCATGAAGCCTGGAGTCTCCTTTGGAAGACACACAATCAAGGTTACTTTTTACAAATTGCAATCTGTGACAATGCATGAGACAGAGGAAGATTAAAACTTTCTCCTCTGGTGGTGGAGTTTTGGATCTATGGAAGAGCAGTTTGAAACAGGTCTAGACTTTGATGTACCCGTGAGAAGAGAGAGTTCTAGGTTATTTCTAAAGGGTGTTATCAGAACAAATCATGGCACTCAACAAACTTCCTCTACTCCTACCCAATATAAACCTTAAGGGGGATCATCCAATGGTCCCTGTTTATAACAGCTCCGAAGTCAAACCCAGCCCACCACCTGTTTTTGTTCATCAAGTTTTGCTGGAGTGCAGCCTTACTCATTGGTTTGCACAGTGCCTGTGCTATTTCCACACTACATCGGCAGTGAGTAGTTAAGACAGCAACTGTACAGCTGCTAAACCAACAATATTGACTATCTGGCCCTTTACAGAAAGAGATGGCCAACTCCTACTTATATAATAGCAGCATACATTGCAGAGAAAAGAAATGAAGGCTCATAACTATATATCGGGTGTAGTAGGTGTAAGGTGATATTGCAACACCAAACAAATGGAACTGAACACAGAGATACAGTTACACTTTTCTTTAAGTTTGCTATCAAGTCGCTTTCTAAGAATGTGTGGAATGGCTTTTTATAATGTATAATTGATCACTTAAACTTTCCCAGACTTGAAATTCCAATTGTTTTTCTGCTGTAAAAACATTTCTATTGTGTCTTGGCCTTCCTTTGAAGTGGAGAAACAGAAACATTGTCTGTGTTGTATTGCTATCACAGTTCCCTGGCCATCTGCATCTAACTGTAAAATAAACAGCTATCCAGAAGTACCTATGCAAATATGAGCACATTCTTCTACTGATATCATTTGCATTAAGCTGAATCATTTCCCAGAATAAATTCCAAGGGTATATAATTTTAAACTCCAATTATGGCAGTTGTTCTAAAATGGGTTCATCCATAAAAGAGGCAGGTCCTTTACTAATTTACACAAAATTTTTCACAAGACTGATAATTGAAGTTCTAAAGGCAATGAGTTTAATTATAATGCCACCTGTCTTGATATCAGATGAACTGTTTACTCTGGAAATAACAGTAAAGAAGGTTAATTTTTCTTTCAAGGAAATTTTCAAAAGCATCATGGAAGTGTGGATATAAACTATTTCCCTCTGCATTTATAGTAAGTACTCATGGTCCAAGAAATTCTTGTCATTGACAATTGACAGACTTCTCTGAGTAAGGTTTATCTCTTTATTTTTGGATGGATTGAATTTTGATTCTAGTCTTTTAATTCACCAAAAAGCACCCCTTTCTGGTGTGCTGAGTTAATACAAGGGCAACAGAACTAACAAATCCAAGATATCTCTGTGGAGATAGAGTGAGCAGCTGCCCAGCACCTAGTACAGGGACTGGAGTTAATAGACACTCTTTGTCTTCAACAAAGAGTTGAACAAGGACTACAAAATCCCTATGTCTCTTTTACAATTAAAAATTGAGTAGTCAGAATCATATCATTTACCTAAACTATTGTCTGATGGAGTGCATGTGTTTTAAGAAACAGCCTTACATTGCAGAAAAATGAAGTTGATGGTATTTATTGAAATTAGAAATACATTTTCTGCATCATGATTGTACCAGGAGGATCTTAGTTTCTTAAAAGTGGCAAGGGATAGTCAAAGAAAAATGCAGCTCCAAATATTTAGATATATATGATATTACATGTAATATAGATTATATATATTATATCACTATATGATAAATCATATATGAATATATAATATATTATATATTGTCTCTATATGATAAATTATATATGAATATATAATATATTATATATCACTATATGATAAATCATATATGAATATATAATATATTATGTATTATATATTTATATGATAAATTATATATGACTATAACATATTATATATTTTAATTAAATATATTATTGTATATATTACATTTATTATATAATATATTATGATATATTATTTATATGTACATTTCCAAATGTGCTCTTAGCTCTTGTTAGTATAGGTTTTAAAGATTTTTTGGACTGATTCTTTGAAAAAAATCTCCCTGGATTTTTTTTTATTGGTAGAAACATCTTGATGGCTTCATGGTAAATTAAGATGTAGAAAGAGAGCCGTATCAAGGCAGGACCCCTCAACGCTGGAGAAACATAAGACTCTCCTGGAGAGGTTTCTACATCCTGATGCCCAGGCCACATCCTGACCCAGGTGCACCTGAATCTCTATGGGTGGGTCTCAGGCATGAGCTTTTTTTTCACATTCCAACAGTCCAGTTAGAGTACCCTGGACAGAAGTAAATCACAGCCATACAACTTAAAGGCCATGAATAGAATACATAGTAAGGGACAGATGCATTAGAAAGGACCTCAGCAAATAAGCATCAGTCATTTAGTAACGATGCCTTGTTATAAATACAGCTTCAAAACCATCTGTTTGAAATCCGCATCTTCACTTTCACTCCATGGCCAAGACTTCTAAGTACCTAGCAACATGCCAAAGTCAGTCATTTGTCAGCTTTTTGCCAAATTTGAGAACTGCAACGTGGTAGTGTGGAAGGAGGCCTTGCCTTTTGGGAAACAGACCCTGGAATTTTATAGGAATAAGTTCTGAAAAGCCAAAAAGATGGGGTAAGAAGCTGAGCTCAGAGATAGGGCAGACAGTCTCGCCCAAACCACAGGAACGAAGTTAGGGATCGACACCCATCTACAGCCAGTCTTCTGGAAAATACACCTGTGGCCACATTAACCTGAAATGTGCTCCTTTTGAGAGAGAGAACAATCACTCCAAAATAATAATAATTGTTACTTGACTAAAGTTTGAACATCAAGACCGTGTATTAAAATTCATTTCTAGAGGCTGCCCTAAGAATAATTCCTGGAAGTTGCCACACTGCTAATATGGAACGCTGTGTGACAATGGCTGACTGCCTCCCTGCAGTTTTGTGGGGAAAGAACACTACATTAAATCTCATTTAAGTGGCCCCAGAAAAGGTAATTGATCACATGTGGGTGAACGTTTTTTTATCAAGAGGAAATTTGGGCCGGGTGCAGTAGCTCACACCTGTAATCCCAGCACTCTGGAAGGCCAAAGTGGGTGGATCACCTGAGGTCAGGAATTCAAGACCAGCCTGGCCAACGTGGCGAAATCCCATCTCTACTAAAAAAAAAAATACAAAAAATAAAAATAAAAAAATTAGCCAAGCATGGCCGTGCACGCCTGTAGTCCCAGCTACTCAGGAGGTTGAGGCAGAAGAATCGCTTGAACACGGAAGGTGGAGGTTGCAGTGAGCCGAGATTTCACCACTGCACTCCAGCCTGAGCGACAGAGTGAGACTCCATCTCAAAACAAAAAAAAAAAAAAAAAAAAAAAAAGGAAATTTGTTTCACAGGCATAGAATCCATGACAAGAGGTGTCATGGTTGATAGTGTCTGGCATCCTCATTAATGACTTCAGAGAGATGCCAGTAACTGAACATGGCAGAGGACAGAAACCTCATGTTGTAGCTATGTGTAAAGCAGAAAGGTCTTTCCAGAAACAGTGCTTCCAAATTCCATTTTAAGAATGCCCTATCATTTCCCGGCCAGATCGTCCCTGATGAGATATTGTACTACCAACAGGAAGACACTGTTGAATGCATTCTGGACAAAAGACAGGTCTGAGAGTTCATGTGGATTCTGGCAAGGGAAACGTATGATTTGGCCGCTGGCTCAGAAAACAGAGTTTTGGAAATATAAGACGAAATTAAACATGACTTACTGAGCTAATTGCCCAGGACACACACTGTGAATCATTACACAAGATGCATTCTCCGTACAAGGCATTGCCGGATGTAGATGTGACTCTAACTCATTATATTCCTGTTTTCAGAGGCAAATATACTGCTTGCTGGATTTTTTTCCTCTCTGCATGAATGTGACAGGGAATATAAGTGTGCCCTTAGTTCTTGTATAATTGTGATGTTTTCTGATTCTCCCTCTCTCCCTCCACATTGACATTTTCCTTGCTTTTTATTTTATTTTTATTTTTTGTAGAGATGAGTTCTCGCCATGTTGCCCAGGCTGGTCTTGAACTCCTGGGCTCAAGTTATCCTTCCACCTCAGCCTCCCAAAGTGCTGGGATTACAGGCGTGAGCCACTGAGCCCAGCAGATACTTTCCTTTATATTTCTATTGAATCTGATAGGATTGATCATTATGCCTTTGAAATCCTCTTCTGGCTTGTCATGCGACATTTTGGTTTCATAGACTCTAACTCGGTACCTTGCATACTCTATAAATATTTGCTGGATTGTTGGATTGATAAATGAATAAAGTAATTCATTAATTATCCCTTTTTTTCATATTATTCTCCTTCCTTTCTGTCTTCTTTATTTTACCTGTATTGGCTTAATTACCACTTCCTTTACATAATCTCTGGATGATCCTCAAGACTCATCACTCGGCTGTTTTCCTATCTTTGGATGCCTCATCCATTCTCATTTCATGACATTATGATCAGCAGAATGGGTGGGTGCAAAGATCTACTAGAGGCAACAGAGAATAAGGGCAGGAGTCATCCGCATGGGCTGTGAAGAAACAGGTAGAACTGGGGAGTGTGGGCCGACAGGATTTGAGACATGATTTGCTCAGCTGGGAGGTCACTTTTAAGCAGTACAGGAGGTAGCTAGATACTACAGGTAAGCACAGTTATGAAAGGTAAGACAAGCACTAACTAGGGTAGCAAGCTAAGATGGGAGTTTGGTTAATCAATGCTGGAAACCGGGAAGACAAGAGAAAATATGGCATGCATGTCAGAGGTATCGTTTCCACATGCCAGATTCCACAAGGCATATTTTGCCCGGCATTGACCCAGGACCCCACTGTGGCAGACCAAGCATGCATCGCCTTTGAAGGGATACACAAGGTAAAGATTCCACTATAATTTTCAGCCTTTAACTCTTCACTGGTGGAACTATTGCTCTTCAAATACCCTGGACATTTAGAATTTAGCCTTCTCCCATCACCTTAAGTGACCTATAACTAAACTCACACACTACTGATTCTGATTGAGTCTTTGCAAGATCTCCTATTCAGTAAAACTTATTTGGAACCTCAAATCAATATCTACAGCAGTTTTGATGTCATTTGCTGGCAAACGCAGAGCCGTAAAAAATTCTAGTCACCCGATGCATAGGTTCCCAGCCGAGGTTGAATAAGGAGACACTTTGCCTTCTTGTTTCAGCCCTCAGACCTAAAACAAGTATCCTTTTCTCTGTCAATATAGTGGCACATTTTCCACATTTTTGTGCTCTTTGTTGGTGATTTTCCTTGTTTGAAACAGCTCCCAAGAGTAGACTGCTGCAGTGCTGTCTAGTGTTCCCACGTTCAAGAAGGCTGGGATGTGCTGTACAGGGAAAATAAATGTTAGAGACGCTTTGTTCGGGATGAGTCATAGTGCTGTCGGCTGTGGAGCCCACGTGAATAAATCAACAATATACATGCCACAAGGTGTCTTTAAATGGAAATACAGTCCAGGCATGGTGGCTAATGCCTGTAATGCCGGTGCTTTTACAGGCTGAGGTGGGAGGATCACTTGAAGCCAGGAGATCAAGACCATCCTAGGGCACATGATGAGGCCTCATCTCTCCAAAAAAAAAAAAAAAAAAAAAATTAGCAGAGCATGGTGGCACACACCTGTAGTATTCTAGTTACTCAGGAGGCCAAGGTGGGAGGATCACTTGAGCTCAGGAGTTGGAAGCTGCAGTGAGCTATGATTGCACCACTATACTCCAGCCTGGGGACACAGAGAGACCCTGTGTCAATAAATAAGTAAACAAATAAATCAACAGAAATACACATAAAACAATGTTATATATTGATCAGTTGATGAAAATGTAACCAGAGGCTCACAGGAACCTAACTCTGTATCTTCCCCTAGGAGCAATATTCAATATTCGCTAATTCAGTGTTTGGGATGACATATAGAGCATCACTTCCATGAATAACAAGAATCAACTGTGCTTCATTTTCCCAGCATTTGTTTCCCAACCTCCTCCGGTAAGGTGCAGCCTGTCTTTCACTGCTATGCCTTCTTTCACCCGCAAGCTAATGTGTGGTTTCTCCAATTCTCAATTCACGGGCTCTCTGCTTTCCCTTTCTTTCCATTCTCAATGCAATCCTCCCTTCCTGGAACCTGTTCGATAGCTGAATCATTGCCATCTGATGGAAGCTGTTGTCCCCAGCTCCCAACTCCTATCTCCTGTCTGTCAGCCTGGACAAGCCATTGCCCTCTGCCCTTGCACAAGCCATTGCCCTCTGCCTTGGACAAGTCATTGCGCTCTGCCTTGGACAAGTCATTGCTCTCTGTCATTGCACAAGCCATTGCCCTCTGCCTTTCCACAAGCCATTGCCCTCTGCCTTGGACAAGTCATTGACTTCTGCTCTTAGTGTCCTCTACCTTCCCTTCCACCCAGTGAGATGTATCACCATCTGCAGAGTCCAGTGGAAGGGTCACCTCTTCCATGAAGACCTCTATGGTTCCTACCTTCCACTTTCCGTTATCCCCATACTCTCAGAGGTCCTATGGTCCAAGGCACTAATGTAATAAACTAACCAAGTCAACTTCCTTAACCAAGTCAACTTCCTCATCAATTTGGATGGATCCCATGGCTAAGCACTTTTTATGGGAAGAACTGGTAACCTCTCTGTGCTTCTTGGGATTGTCCATGGCACTCAGCACAGTTGCTGATTGAACTTTGCTCCTGTTTCCATCAAATCGAGACTTCCTACAGTTAGGGTTGCAGGACAAAATACAGGATACTCATTTACATTTCATTTTCAGATAAACAACAAATGAATTTTTTAGAATGAGTCTAACTCAAATATTGCTTGAGATATACTTGTACTTAAAAATGATTTGTTGTTCATATAAAACTCAAATTAAATGTGGTGTTCTACATTATCATTTGCCAAGTCTGGTAACCCTACTGCTATGGACTGAGTCGTACCCTCAACAAAATTCTTAAGTTGGAACCTGTATTAGTCTGTTCTCATGCTGCTGATAAAGTCATACCTGAGACTGGATAATTTATGAAGAAAAAGAGGTTTAATGGACTCACAGTTCCATGTGGCTGGGGAGGCCTAACAATCATGGTGGAAGGCAAAAGGTACATCTTACATGGCAGCAGACAGGAGAGGACTTGTGCAGGGAAACTCCCCTTTGTAAAACCATCAGCTCTCGTGATACTTATTTCACTATCATGAGAACAACACAGGAAAGACCTGTCCCCATGATTCAGTTACCTCCCACCAGGTGCCTCCCACAACACATGCAAATTGTGGGAGCTACAACTCAAGATAAGATTTGAATGGGGACACAGGCAAACCGTATCAGAGCCTAACCTTCAGTGTGGCTGTATTTGGAGACAGGGCCTATGAGAAAGTGATAAAGGTTCAATGAAGTCATAAGGATGGGACTCTAATTCTATAGGACTAGTGTGCTTACAAAAAGAGGAAGAGGGCCGGGCGCGGTGGCTCAAGCCTGTAATCCCAGCACTTTGGGAGGCCGAGACGGGCGGATCACGAGGTCAGGAGATCGAGACCATCCTGGCTAACACGGTGAAACCCCGTCTCTACTAAAAAAATACAAAAAACTAGCCGGGCGAGGTGGTGGGCGCCTATAGTCCCAGCTACTCGGGAGGCTGAGGCAGGAGAATGGCGTGAACCCGGGAGGCGGAGCTTGCAGTGAGCTGAGATCCGGCCACTGCACTCCAGCCCGGGCGACAGAGCAAGACTCCGTCTCAAAAAAAAAAAAAAAAAAAAAAGAGGAAGAGACAACAGAATTCTCTCTTTCCACCATGTGAGAGGGCACAGTAAGAAGGAAGCCCATCTGCAAGTCAGGAAGGGAGCTCTCACCAGAAACCAACTCTACTGATCCTTGGTCTTGGACTTCCAGTTTCCAGAACTGTGAGAAAACAAGTCTCTGTTGTTTAAGCCACTCAGTCTGTGGTATATATTTATGGCAGCCTGTGCTGACTTATATACCTACTGATAAGTTTGTAACTTTTGCTATGTTCTTGGGGGATAAAACTACTTTATAAGGAATACAAAATTAGGAGATTTCTAGCTTCTTAACTGTGAAGTGGGAGCATAAACAATTAACAGATGTAAACCTTAGTGAGAAAATTATTATCAAAGGCAAATGTATAGAAAGCAATCTGTGAATATCAGGGCTGAGGAGACACAAAATGTGATCCAAGTCAGGTTAGACGAATTGATGCTGATGCCAAGGATGTGACCTTGAACCCAATTTTGGAGGAAGAGAGAACCAGACTTTTAGAGGAGCCAAGGAAAGTAGGTGAACAAATGCCCTGGAGAAGCTAGTGTTGTAGAAACGACCACATGAATTCTTTCATGTCTTGCTCTTCCACGTCACTGTCACTGATGTGTTACCGTTTGTTTTTACTATTTCCCCCCTAAAATATCAAGAAAAGTGTTCATGGACTGTGAATTACAAAGCCTGATATAATTAGTCACAAGGGACTATTATGAGTCCTTCTGCAAACATCTGCAAGGGCCAGGGAAATAAAAAGTACTTAGTTGTCAGAAAAAAGCAGGGAAGTAATTAATCACTATATGGCAGTATTTATGCATGCTGTGAAGATGATTCCCTAGGATGAAAATTCCTGTTGGTAACATTATTCTGTGCAATCATTATTAACTTAGTTAGAAAGGCAAATTTAAAAAATTTAGGGCCCTACAGAAATATCATTTGACCCAGCAATCCCATTACTGAGTATATACTCAAAGGAATCGAAATCATTCTATTACAAAGATACATGCACACGTATGTTCATTGCAACTCTATTCACAATAGCAAAGGCATAGAATCAACCCAAATGCCTGTCAATGATAGACTGGATAAAGAAAATATGGTACATATACACCATGGAATGCTATGCAGCCAGAAACAGGAACAAGATCTTGTCCTTTGCAGGGACATGAATGAAGTTGGGAGCCATTATCCTTAGCAAACTAACAGAGAAACAGTAAACCAAAGACCACTTGTTCTCACTTGTAAGCGGGAGCTGATGGATGAGAACACATGGACACGTGGAGGGGAACAACACACACTGGGGCCTGTTGGAGTGGGGGATGGGAGAGGGAGAGCCTCAGGAAAAATAACTAAGGGATGCTGGGCTTAATACCTGGGTGATGGGATGATCTGTGCAGTAAACCACCATGGCACACATTTCCTATGTAACAAAACTGCACATCCTGCACATGTACCAGGGAACGTAAAATAAAAGTTGAAGGAAAAAAAAATGTAGAGCCGTAGGACCAATTAACTCTCAAAATCCCCAGTAAAGGGATGCAGGTATTGTCATCTATTTTGAATGGTTTTTCTCTGCTGGCTTTACTCCTAACCACAACCACCTCCACAAATAGAGCAAAGAAACCCCTCTAATACAATCTTTCATAGCAAGAGCTTCCAAAGATTTCAGCTCTCAATTCCTTCAGTAATATTTCTGTAGCTGAGACTTGCAAAGTTTATCTGCCTCAGCTCTTGGAGTGAGATTTGTGAGACAATGCAAAGTCCTATTTTTATACCACAAGTCTGACATCAGCTCCATTTTCTGAGAACAAACAGCCAAAAAAGACTCACTGGAGGAGTTTGCAATCATTCGTGTGAAGTGGATCTCCAGGCTAGTCCTCAGGTTGATAAAGGTATAGGAACAGGACAGCAGAGCCAAGGATGGCATGGGGGTTTGCTTTTGATCTCTCAAAAGGCTCCATCTGTTACGGAGGCTACTTGGCAGAACTCACATGTACCCCAAACCAAGGAATTGGTCGTTCGACCCTGGAAAGGATGCATGGGTTTCTTTCTTTGTTTCTCAATCTATTTATGTGGGAAGTCTTGAGATAGCATACAAAATTAAATGATGCTTTCCACAGTGCACGTGTCAAGAATTACTTCAGAAAAGAGGGTGTGTTTGGTCTCCTGTAGGTTGCTGTTACTACTCAACTGGCCAAATACAGTTTCTTGTCTAAATGCTGACCACCAGAAAAGCCGACTGCTAGTTCTGATCATGGGTGCAAAGAGAGAAAGTGCAGGAATCTCAGAATACGCTGATTGTTGGTCCTGAGGAGGTGGGCTGTTAGTTGGGAAAGTGATTTAAAAATTTTATATTTGCAAGAGAGAAGACAAAACAAGAATGTCGAATATTTCATTTCCCACAACTACCACCAAATATTGTGCAGGCTGTATATAATGTGTGTGTGTGTGTGTGTGTATATATATATATATATATGTACTATATATTCTTCATATTTATTGTGTCTAATTACTATATACTATATAATTAACAAATATAATAAATTTATTGGACATAATTATTATATATACTATTATATATTACCACAATATCTAATATTAGTAATTAATTAGTAATTATGATTGGTGTTAGTATTTTAGTACTATTTATTTTACTACTATTTATTTGTTATTTACTATTATTAGCAATTAATAGTAATTTACTAATTACTATTAGTAAAATATTAGTAACATAGTAATTATACATAACACTAATATGTTATTATATATTTTTTCTCTAGAGAAACCTGACAATTTAAAATTCATTTTTAAATTTCATTTCAAATCACCTACCACCTTGATATATAAGCTAAAGTAAAACAGTGCCTGCTATTGGTTCCCAAGGAATGAGTCATATTGCCAAACTCTAAACTCATATAAACACTGTGAAGGGATAAATCTAAGCAGATAATAAGCAGATCAAAATAAGAAGTGGATCAAATACTTTTCCTTAATAAGACTGCCTTAGTCCATTTGGGCTGCTATAATAAAATACCATAGACTGGGTAACTTAAAGACAACGGGCGTTTATTGCTTACAGCTCTGAAGGCTGGGAGTCTGAGATCTAGGCTTGGCAGATTCAGTGTCTGGTGGGGACTCACTTCCTAGTTCATAGACGGCGCCTTCTCGCTGTGTATTCACATGGTGGAAGGGGTGAGGGAGCTCTCTGGGGTCCCTTTTTTTATAAGGGCACTCATACCATCCATGAGGCTCCACCTTCATGATATCATCACTTCCCCAAAGCCCCACCCTCTAATACCAAAACACTGGGGGTGAGGATTTCAATATAGGACTCAAATGTTCAGATTATAGCAAGGACCTTTTCATTAGTGGATTTGTGAAATCGCTACAATCAACCTCAACAGGCAGGAGATTAGAATCCTACCCCAGTTTTTATTATAGGCTTTTAGCAGCAGATTATTGAATGGGTGGTTATGTGTTGAGTTGTCATTGATTTGCACTCTCATTTCTTGCTCTTTAATTGGCAGTAATCACATGGAGAAGACCCTTCAGGGTATCTCCAGTCTCAGATGAGTCCCTCTTGAAGCAGAGTGAATTTGAACATCTAATGTAGTAACAAAGTGCTAAGTTCCTTAACATTGTTTAAATGGAAAAGTAAATGTTTTCCTTTGCCTGAACATTAGATTGTTTTACCTGTGCATCTTAGCACTCACAGAAGGGTAGATAATACAATATGAAAGCGCCTATACATTACACTTGAATGCTGGTGGATGCCCTAGCTCTATTTCAAGGACCAAGGGATGCCGGCCACTGTCTAACGTGGATGTGCAATTTCACCCTTCAATGTGGTTAATTGGTTTGTCCCCATATGTGATGTAGCTGGGAGCTCACTTCACCTTCCTCCTGCAGTATAACACAGGTGAGATTTTTTTTTTTTTTATTTTCTGCTTCACAGAAGATGTCTTGAGAGTCCTGGACTTGGAATTAAATTTTAATATGATCCTGGTACATGGAGATGTAGACTTTTCTGTCTCCAGGCTGTTCTGGCCTTTGCTTCTACAGAGTTGTTAGGGATGATAGACATGGCAGGAGAGAAGACTGCTAACACATTCTGGTTTTTTTGTTTTTGTTTTTGTTTTCGTTTTTAAATTCTGGATAGTATAATTATTGTCATTCCATTGTTTGGGAGTTTCTGCTAAGTATTTTATAAGCCTGTTTTTAACGCCAGGCTTAAATAACATATTTCACCAGGTCTTTGTAGTTGGTGAATATAAGAGTTTGCAGTTTAGATGTGTTGGGGTTGTTGGCCATGTTCATAAGGTAGTAAAAACCCCAGGATAGACCCATTGCTTGCCCTAATCCTCAGATGGCTATGGTCTCCTTTCTTAGGAGTAGAAGTCAGCAAGTCAGGAAGAGGGGAGACAGCACATCATAGGGAGAGAAAGTTACTTCACTGATAGGTAATTTAAAGATCATTTGTAGAAAACCAAGATTTCTACATGACATAACTCAATAGTGTTTGCTTTCTTTAGTGTATATATGATTCTTAAAATTATATTTGTGTATGTGTGTGCACTGCCAGATAGACATTGGAGTAGACTTCAAAATCTCTATATATTATTCAGCATGAAACAGAAGAAATCAAAATACTCCTTGCAGCAGCCCCTAGAAGCCATGGTCACAGGATTCACATGATTCAACATTCATTTTCTGGATGCAGTTTGTCTTGGATCAACACAGAGTATCTTGAGTCAGACTGCTGAATTTCAGCCCATCATGAACTAGTGTCTGTAACCTTGGGCAGGTCATTTAACTGCTTCCTGCCTCAGTTTCCCCCATCTTAGTCTATTCAGGCTGCTATAATGAAATACTATACACTAGGCGGCTTATAAACAGCAGACATTATTTCTCATGGTTCTGGAGGCTGGAAGTCCAAGATCAAAGTGCCCACAGATTCAGTGTCTGGTGAGGCCCCACTTTCTGATTCATAGGTGGCGCCTTCTCACTGTGTCTTCGCATGGTGGAAGGGGTAAGGGAGTCCTCTAAGGCCCCTTTTATAAGGGCACTCATCCCATTCATGAGGCTGCACCCTCTCATGACTTTATCACCTCCCAACAGCTCCACTTCCTGATACTATCACCTTAGGGGTGAGCATTTCAACATAGAAAACTTGCAGGGGACACAGACACTCAGAGCATAGCATCTCCTCTGCAAAAAGGGATTATATTTGCACCTGGGGCATTGTAGGTTTCACATAGAAGATGAGATATGTAAACCCTGCATGAGGAGAAGTACTTCACGCATAGTAGGTGCTCACTCACTCTCTGGTAGCCAATATTATTATTCAGGGTATCATGGTGTGGCACTTTGAGAAGACCCTGTGTCTTCCTTCTGCTGTCACAGCCACCTGCAGTGAGATGTGAAGGTGAAAGGGCTGAGGAAGGGAGGCTAAGCCATGGTGCCCAGAGAGTACATGAGTCCACAGGTTTGCTTCATGTTCTGAGCATCCTCAGCTCCCTGTCATGGAAGTAGACACCTTTTGAAGGCAGCTGCATAAATGCAGAAATAACACCTGGCCATCTTTCAACTCAACTCTGCTTTTCTTTCCGCAAAAGACATGTCAAGATTCATTGAGTTCTTGCATTTTTATTTTTTCAACATCAGAAGGTTTCAAACACATAGAGAAGCCAAACACAATTGCTGATTTTCTGGTCTTGCCTTAAACAACCCCAGTTATTATTGGAAGGCCTAGATTTGATTAATGGGTATGATCATGGGTTCATCCTTCTGCTTATCCAACGAGGTGACTCTGGTTACTTTTTAAACAACTAAAGCAGGGGTCAGCAAATGTTTTCTGTCAAGGGCCAGATTGCAAAATTATTTTTGGCTCTGTCAGCCACAGGGTCTGTGTCAAAGTATACCACTCTGCCAGCTTAGCAGCGAAACAGCCACAGGCGACACGGAAAGGGATGGGGCAGCTGGCGACCAATAAACCTTGATTTCTGGACACTGAAATTTTAACTTCACAGAATTTTTGTGTGTCAAGAAATATTCTTCTTTTGATTATTTTTCCGCAATCATTAACAAATCCAACAACCATTCTTAGCTTGTAGGCAAGAACACTGAAAGAAGGTGGCGGGCTGGATTTAGCTTTTGCGCCATAACCGTCCAAGCGATGGAATCCACGCTTCTCTTTGGTATAAGAGCCCAGGGTCTCTAAGATTTCTGTCTTACTCTCCTACCCAAGAGAAGGTCTTTCCTACCTCTTCATCTGCACCTAGTTAAACCCAGTCCTAAAAGGGCTGGCTGAAGACTCACTTGTTCTGTGTAGCCTGTCCAACTCCCTCCAGTCTCTTCAACCACATTTATAAACATCTGTCAATCGCTCAGTGTGACACAGGCTACTGTCATATTCATAAATTGCTGTCAATCACAGGGTGTGACACACTCTTTATAAAGACAACAGCAATGGCTTTGATGATGGGCCGAACAGAGTTTGATCTCCAGCTCTCACTGGCCACTCCAAGTCTTTGTTTTCTTGTCTATACAATCATCCTCATCATATATACTTTGTAAGACTGTTATTGTGGGCTTGGTGCACTGGCTCACGCCTGTCATCCCAGCACTTTGGGAGGCTAAGGGAGGATTGCTTGAGCTCAGGAGTTAGAGACCAGCCTGGGCAACATGGCAAAACCCTGTCTCTACAAAATATACAAAAATTAGCATGACCCATGCCTGTAATCCCAGCTACTCAGGAGGCTGAGGCACAAGAATCGCTTGAACCCAGGAGGCAGAGGTTGCAGTGAGCTGAGATCACACCACTGCGCTCCAGTCTGGGTGACAGAATGAGATTTTGTCTCAAAAAAATGTTTTTAAGATTGCTATTGTAAGGATTTTAAAAAAGATGGTACATTTAAAACACCCTAAATGATTTTAGCTCGTAAAAGGAATCTAAGATAGAGATGATGATGATGATGATGATGATGATGATGATGATGATGATGAATTGTAACCATGTATGATAATTCTGGTTGATTGATGAACTTTCTAAATTTGAAATCTCTACCCCTCCATACTAACACTGACTGTGGCTATATCAGATGGAAATACCCCTTCTGGGTGAAAAGTGTTTTAAGTCCAAAAATATGAATCCCTCTCAAACTGCTACTTCAGGCCTAACTGGAAAAATTAAGATATTAAAATGTTAATATCTTAAGATATTAGGTGCAGTGGCTCACACCTGTAATCCCAGCACTTTGGGATTACAGTATAGGGGGATCACTTGAGGCCAGGAGTTCAAGACCAGCCTGGGCAACATAGTGCAACACTGTCTTTACACAAAATAAAAAAAAAAAATATAGCCAAGCATGGTGGTACATGCCTGAAGTCCCAGCTACTCAGGAGGCTGAGAGAGGAGGATCACTTGAGCCCAGGTGTTTGAGGCTGCAGTGAGTTGTGATTATGCCACTGCACTCCAGACTGGGCAAGAGAGCAAGATTCTGTCTCTAAAAAATTAACAGTAATCTGTTTCCTTGTAGTAGTAATTTATAAACATGTATAAATAGAGCTATTTTTTTCCCCTAAAAAACTGGAGGAAATGCCTGATGACATTTTTGGTTGTCACCACTGGACGGGGGGGCAGCTGCTGCTGGCATCTGGTGGGTAGAGGCCAGAGATGCTGTTGAACATCCTACAATGCACGGGATGCTCCCAGCCTCCAACTAAAAAATGATGTGTCTCCAAATGGCAATGCCGTACCAAGGTTGAGAAATCTGTTTTAGAAAAGAGGAAGAAAGTGAGGTAGTGAAAGAGAGATGGAAGGAGAGAGAAAGAGAGAGGGAGAGGGAGAGGGGGAAGAGAGGGAGAGGGATGGGGGATTGAGAGAAAGACAGAGAGAACGCTAAAAGGCATTTCCTACCCTTTAAGTACATTTTTCAGGAAATTAAACCACTTTCTGCTTTTAAATCACTATGGCCTAAAAGGGGCTCTGTATTTTCAGAGGGGGGGTCAACCACTGGGTGCCCGCGCGCGCATCCCAGGTGCCTTTTTTTTTTTTTTTTTTTTTTTTTTTGAGACCGTGTCTAGCTCTGTCCCCAGACTGGAGCACAGTGGTGCGATCTCAGCTCACTGCAACTTCCGTTTCCCAGGTTCAAGCGATTCTCCTGCCTCAGTCTCCTGAGTAGCTGGGACTACAGCATGCGCCACGACACCCAGCTTAGTTTTGCATTTTTAGTAGAGACAAGGTTTCACTATGTCAGCCAGGATGGTCTCCATCTCTTGACCTCATGATCCACCCACCTCAGTCTCCCAAAGTGCTGAGATTACAGGCGTGAGCCACCACGCCCAGCCGACCAATTATTTTTAAATTGCTCCATGAGGACTAATACAGAAATGGACCCAAAAAAGAAAAGATTCTCATCAGCTGGACAACTTTTTGCTGGAAGTGGAACAGTCTGTCTGTGTCTCGTAGACACTGAACAAATGGCTGCAGAGATGACGTAAGATCGGCTCAAATATAAATCCAATCCTAGATATAATTGGACCTAGGAAACTCTAACAAGATTTCTCTTAACATAATTGTAAAAACACTCAAGGAGATGCCTCCTATATTGGAAAGCCTAACAAAAAAGCAATGAAACATCTACAGCCAACAATCAAAGATAGGTTTCTTATGGGCAGGACGTATGCAGCCGAGTCAACGAACACTGATGCCAGGACACTCCTTACCTTGATATCTTGTTTGTGTGGTTATTTAAAACTGTGTCTCTACCTGAAGGACAAACCCAGGCTTTCCACTTATTTACATGCTTGCTCCATGGGGCACGGCGTGACCTGTCTCCTGGCCGAATCTGTTTAATAACGCAGTTGATAATAAGAATTCTCCACTCATCTGAAAAATAGTGATGACAGTTTTCCAGACAGTCCCACTATAATTACAAGTCACTGGGTGCGATGCATCACTCTCTCTAAATAACTATATCTCTATATAAGAGGTAACGGTATTGCCACAAAACCCTGCATTGGGCAGGGAGACATGTGCAATATACAAATACTTGATTTTATAATTTTTTAAATTCCAGGAAAATGTAACTGGTTTCTTGCAAAGCTAGAGCTGGGCAGATCATGAGAAATACTGTTTTTTTGTTTGCTCGTTTTTTTGAGACAGAGTCTTGCTCTGTCACCCAGGCTGGAGGGCAATGGTGCAATCATAGCTCACTGTAGCCAAAATCATAGTTCACTCCCAGGCACAAGTGATTCTTCCGCCTCAGCCTCCTTGGTAGCTGGGACTATAGGCACACACCATCATTCCTAGCTCATTTTTTAATTTTTTGTAAAGATGGCGGGTGTGAGGGGGAGTCTCACTGTATTGCCCAGGCTGGTCTCAAACTCCTGGCCTCAAGCAGTCCTCCTGCTTCAGCCTCCCAAAGTTCTGGGATTATGGGCGGGAACCAGAAATACTCTTTTCCAACACTTGGGTTTCATAACTGGTAAACAGAAATCTCAAATGGTAAATTACATGCTAAAATCACATAGCTCTTGTGACCAGACAGTACTAGAAGCCAGTCTGTGTTCCCAGTTCAGTTCTCTTTCCCTCAACCAGGCTTGACCTTGGCACTATTAACACTTTGGGCTGGGCAATTCCTGGTGGAAGTGGCTGTCCTGTGTTATGTGGCATGGTTAGAGGCATCCTGGCCTCTACCTGTTAGAAACTGTAACCAAATGCGTGTCCAGTTGCTCACCAATTGCAGAGACCAATTAGCAAGAGCATGTTCTGGTAGAAAGAAAGTGACTTTATTCCAGAGCTTAGCTGAGGGGAAGAGGTAGAGGCTCCTGCCTTAAGGGTATTGCTGTGCATTTGGGGGCAGAGGTCAGAGGCTTTTAAAGGGGCACTGGGTATAAATGGCATGCAAGGGAGAAGGCAAGGAGATGCAGGGTCTCCATGACTTGCTTGGGATGTCTTATCTATTTGGTGGTCTGGTTGGTGCCATCACCGGCAGATCTAGCCTGTAAACTGAGACAATCTCCTGGTGAGAGAGAGAGTTC
Organism: Piliocolobus tephrosceles; assembly: GCF_002776525.5. Classification (NCBI taxonomy): domain Eukaryota; kingdom Metazoa; phylum Chordata; class Mammalia; order Primates; family Cercopithecidae; genus Piliocolobus; species Piliocolobus tephrosceles. Next base: position 17,028,621 of record NC_045456.1, on the reverse strand, counting down.
CAGAGGGGCCTGGTTTGCTTCCACGTTCACTCTCTGGAACTTCTAAGTTAACACATAGTTACAAAAGCTTGCCATGTAGGGAGTGTCTACTGGAGAGAAGGTAAAGGCTACAATTGCATTCCTAAAGAGCTAAGTAAGAGGAGGGGGAAAAAGGAAAAGGGGAAATTCATTTTTGTATTTGAAAACAAGGTACTTGGTTACAATGTCAGTAATAGCCGTCCCCCTCCCCACCAAAATATGTTTAAACATTAATAAATGTCCCCCAAGAGGCAATATCTCCCCACTTGAGAATCACTGCTCTAGATCTGTCCTGACTTTAATATTGAAAATATGCTTCTAAACCCAAAGATGCCACGTGTAGCAATGTCACATTTCTAAAATCAAAGGTTCTATTGGCAAATGAGCATCAGCTTCTTACAGCTAAATAATCCCATTTCAGCTTTTATTACAACCCATTCCTTAGATATCCTCTTCAGGAATCCTATATAAGAAACTTTCAAATCGCCTTTTACCTTCCAAAGAATTAATGGTCTCCTTTGCTTTACTCTTTTTTCACTGAATCAGTCAGTGTCTCAGTGGTCCACAGACAGGGTAATGAGAGACAGATGTACTCACAAAAGATCTATTTATAAAAATGTGGGTGTACCTTTGACCCAGCAATCCCACTACTGGTTATCTACCCAAAGGAAAAGAAATCACTATATAAAAAAGATACCTGCACTTGTATGTTCATTGTAGCACTAGTCATAATAGCAAAGTCACAGAACCAATATAGTGTCCATCAATGGTTGACTAGATTAAGAAAATGTGGCACATATACACCATGGAATACTATGCAGCCAGAAAAAGGAATGAATTCATGTCCTTTGCAGCAACACGGATGCAGCAGAAGGCCATCTATCTTAAGTGAATTAACTCTAAAATGGAAAATCAAATATTGCAGTTCTCACTTATAAGTAGCAGTTAAACAGTCGGCCCACATGGACATAAAAATGGAAATAATAGACACTGGGGACTCAGAAAGACGGAAGGGTAGGAGGGAAGTAAGAGCTGAAAAATTACCTATTGTGTACTATGCTCACTACCTAGGTAACAAGGTCATTTTTACCCCAAACCTCAGCATTATGGAATATACTCATGTAACAAACATGCACATGTACCTCCATATTTAAAATATATATATTTTTGAGATGGAGTCTCACTCCATCGCCCAGGCTGGAGTGCAGTGGCTTGATCTCAGCTCACTGCAACCTTTGCATCCTGGGTTCAAATGATTCTCGTGCCTCAGCCTCCCAAGTAGCTGGAATTACAGGCACCCGCCACCGTGCCCAGCTAATCGTCATATTTTTAGTAGAGAAGGGGTTTTGCCATGTTTACCAGGCTAGTCTCAAACTCCTGGCCTCAGGTGATCTGCCTACTTCAGCCTCCCAAAGTGCTGGGATTACAGGGGTGAGCCACCGTGGCTGGCCCTAAAATAATTTTTATAATGTGGGTGTAGAACAGCTGTTCTCAACAGGAAGTGAGTTGTCAGTGTCAGGAGGCATTTGTGTTTGTCACTGCTGTGGAGGGAGGTGATAGTAGCATCTGGTGGGTAGAGACCAGGGATGCTCCAAAACAGCCTACAATGCACACAGCACAGCCCTCCACACACAAACAACAGTTATCCATCCCTAAACGTCAACAGGTGCCAAGGTTGAGCACCTGTGGTTTATAGGAACAAGGGGGAGCTGGCAATAACCCAAGGCCAGTAGCTACCAAACTGTCTTCACCACCAGGCTCAAAAGGATGAAGGAAAGAAGTCCTAACTGGTACTGGAAGTGGGGAGAGGTTTGTACTCTCAGCCATTGTGAAAGGAGTTGCAGCATTGGTTGAGAGGCTCAGCCAAGCTCAAGGTGCCCTGGAAGAGAGGCAGCCAAGGGCAGACACATATAATTCAATTCTCTCTCTCCCCTGCTCACTGTCCAACTGGGACTCTCCATTGGCCAAACCCTCGAGGACATCAGCGGTACAGAAGCCCTGTGGATGGTGTCCATGCGGGGCAACCCAGCAGGGAGAGAGAGCAGGGCAAGAATGACAGACACACATGCAAGCCCTCTGAGCACACTGAATTTTCTAGCATTGCGCTGACTTATCTAGTGCCTGAAGCTATTTCACTTCTGATTCCTGGATGCCAACCCTCACTGTCCACTGCTCTGAGATCCTCGTGGTCAATGCCTGTCCACCCATGACTGCTTGAATAAATCCAACCATGACTCTCTTCTTTACTCCATCACCTTGGCAGTGCACTTTCTCACAGCTGCTTACATTCTTCTGAAGGTTGTGTTGACATAGCGGAAACGAGTCTAATCATCTTTACAGTGATAACTTGGATATTGAATCCTACAACTCTGTTTCTTAGAAAAATGCTGAATCTGAAGTCAGATGTTTTAGATATGAGGCAGTGCTCTGACATTCACTGGATTCTGAGGCTCATATGTGTCTCAGTTAAGTAATCACAGGTTCCTTAACCCTGAGGTGCACTCAATGGCAACATCAGGATCATAGTATCGAGTACAAAGGAAGATAACGAAGATTACACAAATGGTGTATTAGTCCATCTTCACAGCGCCATAAAGAAACACCTGACACTGGATAATCTATAAAGGAAAGAGGCTTAATTAACTTACAATCATGGCACCAGGCAAAGAGAAAGCAAGGCACGTCTTCACAAGGTGGCAGGAGAGAGAGAGAGAAGAGGGAAGTGCCAGATATTTATGAAACAACTGAAAACAGTGAGAGTTCACTCACTGTCCCAAGAACAGCATAGGGGAAATCCTCTGCCATGATCCGGTCACCTTCTGCTAGGTCCCTCCCTCAACACATAAGGATTACAATTGGATTGCAATTCAGGGTGAGATTTGGGTGGGGACACAGCCAAATCCTATCAAATGGCACGCATATAGTGATCAGCCCAGAGACTTCAGTGTACAAAATAGCAAAGTATTCTTTTCATGGTTTTCATGAAGAAAACCTCATGATTTCCATGAGGGAATCACATATAAGAAGTTTCTTAAATGCAAAATAAAAACATTGTAATGATATTTATTATTTTTAATGCGCTTACACCCTAAGCCAAAGGTACAATAGAATAATTTGAAACAATTTTCATCAATAACATTGGAAATTTTCCCTCTGACTATGTTGAATTGTTTTCTTCTCTGCATTCCTCAGGAAGTAATCTTCATGTTCTCAAACTTGATGCATTCTATGCCTAAAACCTTTTAATCAAAACCTTTTCATGATCTTTCATGCGGCCCTATGCCCAAGGACATTATTCAAAGAGCTCAATGTGAGATGTTCCCATGCCATGGCTCTGGGGGGCAAGGTGTTACATCTGGAGATAAGCCAGTTTGGAAACATCTGCTGTTTACGGCTGCAATTGGATATCTAGAAAGCACCTGGATGTTGACTCTCCTCCTGATGGCCCTCTCAGCTTCATACCATAAGATGCGAAATAATTGACAACAACAGGCACAAGTTTCCAATAACTTAGGGAAAAATTTAAAACACGGCTCTAGGGACAGTGAGTTGCAAAAGACAGAAACCATACGAATCCAAGAAGAGGAGATAAAGAAATGATTATGTATTCTCTCTGACCTCGCCCCCAAATTGTGTTTGCACTGAAAATTTCATTGAGTGTAGAGAAATGGTGAGATTTTAATTGTGCGTTCTGTGCAGAGACCTTGAACGAAGGCACTTCTTGTCAAGAATCATCTACTGGCAGAGCGAGGATGCTACTGGACACTCCTGGGAAACAGACATACTGGGCATGAGGAAGCTAAACTGAGGCAGAAGTGAGAGCTGTAAAGTATCTGAAATTGCTGGGGAAGAGGCACCAAAGCACAGAGGGGCATCAGCAACATCAGAGAGGGTATGACAATCCCAGTCCAATTTCAGATGGGGGAAAAGTAAAACAAAACAAAACAGACAGCCTGTTTCCAGACTGAGAGAACCACATGCCTACACATGTGGGAACATCAGATTGTAGCTGAGACACCTGTGGCAGCTTCCAGCACACTGAAAATGCAAACCCTGATGTGGAAGATGTGGCTGGAAATGGTCCAGCCCCTTCCTGCTTCTTGGCTTCCCCTGAGGCACCAGGATTTTCTTTGCACTTTCTTGAATGTGCTAAGCAGTCTTGGTTTTGTTGCTGTGAAACTTTCTCCTTTGAGTCTTAGGCACAATCCCTCACTCCCTCAGTTTACTCATCTCTACTTTATATGCTTTGGCTGTGTCCCTACCAAATCTCATCTTGAACCATAATTCCCATAATCCCACATGTCATGGGAGGGAGACAGTGGGAGGTAATTGAATCATGGGGGCAGTTACCCCCATGCTGTTATTCCCATAATAGTGAGTGAGTTCTCACAAGATCTGATGGTTTTATGAGGCACTTTCCCTGTGTTCACTCCGCACTTCTCCTTGCTGCCACCATGTGAAGAAGGACCTGTTTGCTTCTCCTTCCAACATGATTGTAAGTATCCTAAGGACTCCTCAGCCCTGTGGAAATGTGAGTCAATTAAACCTCTTTCCTTTAGAAATTACCAAATCTCAGGTATGTCCTTATAGCACCATAAGAACGGACTAATACACTACTCAAACACTGTTTCCTTCATGAGCCACTCTCCATGTCTGTTCCCACATGTGTCCATCATTCTCTATCCCTTACCCTGTTTTATCTTCTCCACAACACTTAGCATGTCCAGGCATGCCACATACATATTTCATGTCAGTTTCCATGGAAGCTCCAGAGGAGAAATCCCTGTTTTGTTTTCAACTACAACCCAGTAGGGAGGAGCACCTCCCACAAAGTAAGAGCCCAATAAAGTCATTGTAGGAATGAATTAGACCTGAAGCAAGGTCTCCTCCAGGGTAATCTCATTAAGGAAGGCAGATAACTAAATGGAAATACAAGTCTAGACCTGGCACATGGAGCTGGTTGATGTCAGGCAGGAAAACCTCTCTCCAGCTTCACTGGAGAGACCAGGATGGGCAGGAGGGTGGAGGGTACCCGCTTCCTAAGAGAAAAAGGCAAAAGGGGCAACATAAACAAAAAAGTGAGAAAAGGATGGAATGCTTCATGAGCTGCCATCTAATATCTCACTTCCAAGCTCCATGGGAGCAGGAACCCTGACTAATTTGTTCATTGTCATCTCCCCAGTGCCTGCTTGGTCTTCACCTTCATCCGATGCTGGCCAAGATACTGGATGAATGAATGGATGTCATTGCAGACTCTAGCGACCTGCGAGGTCCAGTTTTGGGGCAAACAGCCACTAAATCAGGGCCACCCAGGACAATACAACCATCGCATGCCCACATGGGCTTCTTTGGGGATTCCAGAAAAGGTGAAATTCTGAAAGTGAGACAGAGCTGACACACTGCAAACAGCTAGACTAGCCTTTCCAGGAGACAGGGATTGATAAAACCTGAGCACTCCTACATATCACGTACTACTCTGTTTTAGTCTTTACAGTCCCTGAATTTTTTTTTTAAATGAAGCATTGGAGGAAACAGTCCACAAGGCTGCCCTCTTTTCTAATGCCAATTGCAAGTTCAAAGGTCCCTAAGAGCACCCTTAAGTTTGATGATTTGCTCAAACTTAAAGAAAGATGCACAAAGCTCACTGAAAGTTGTAATACTCATGCTTACGGTTTATTACAGGGAAGGGGTGAGAATTAAAAAGCAGTCAATGGACAAAGAGCATAGAGCAGAATTCAGGAGAGTTCCAAATGTGGAACTTCCAGTGGTCCTGATCTTGAACAGTGGAGTCTTGAACAGTGTTACTTTTCTCACTTAGACGTGTGAAAATATTCCTGGAATAAGACAATCAGGGAAGCTCACCCGAACCTTGGTGTCGAGTCTTTCTCAGAGCCCTATCACATAAAATTGGTTGGACACCTGTAACAGTGAAGAGAGGCTTAGCATGACTAATTCCAGAACTATAATATATTTCTGTTGTTTATAAGCCACTTAGTTGATAGTATTTTGTTATAGCAGCCTAAAAGGACTAATATGGACCTGTAGTTTTCCAAATCCATCATCTCATCAGATTATCTAGGGAGATTCCTTGTTCCCACTCATGACCTACAAAATCAAGCCTCTGTGGCTAGACACCAGAAGCCGATAGCTATAAGAACACCTCCAAGAGATTCTTGTTCCTGGACCAGGCCCTAGTCCATAGATGAGAGCTTGGGAGTCTCTACTAAGTAGCTAGATACGATATCAACTTGGATCAGTATCTCTGATCCAAAGATACCTGGATCTAGGTTTTTCATTGAAAGAGACCCACATGCTTTAGACTGAAGGCATACAGGTATCTAAATATCCTCATATAAAAATCAGTATTTAATGAAAGCAATAATGTCTTAGGAAGTTCATATATACATATATTATCTGCCTTTTTTTCTTTTTTGGAACGTTAAAAATTATATAATTAAAAGAATAGTTTCTAGCTTGTAATATGGTCTTTAAAAAAAAAGAACAGAGCTGAAACATAATTTGAAATATAAAGATTTCTTCCTGTCTGCTTTGACTATGGTAGTATGGTAGTACTTTGAGTATGGTAGCATTCATACTGCATCTTCAGTTCTTCAAACAACCATCACCCAAGATCACTAGGGTCCCTGGGAGTTTAAGCAAGGTTGTCCAAATTCATTTCACCTTCTTTTCTTTTTTTTTCATTAGTCTAAAGCAGGGATTGGCAAACTTTGGCTTACAGGTTGAAGCTGTCTGCCTGCCTTTGTAAATACAGCTTTATTGGCACATAGCCATGCCCATTCCTTCACATCTTATTTGTGGCTGCTTTCAGGCTACAAATGCAAGGTTGAGTCATTGAAACAAAGATCACCCAGACCACAGAGTCCAAAGTATGTCTCTCTACAGGAAAAGTTAGCTACACCTTGGTCTAAAGGCTTGGTTATCATCTGCCTTTGCTTAGGAGTCAGCGTGGATTTTGAGAAGTGGAAAACTGTCTTCCAGAAATCCTGCACTCAAAGACATGTCCCCCTCCCCGTAAGAGTATTCAAGCTGATTGATGGATTTTAGTTATAGGAAAATCTGTCAAGTCCTATTCAGTATTATTTGATTCTGATTTAAGACTCTGTGGGGGAGATTTCCAGTTGCCCACTAAAGCCTTTTCTCGCTCCTCTTCTGTGGAAACAGAGTAGATGTTGTCTTCAAGGAGAGTCTTAGCCAAAGGCTACATTTCCAAGAGTCTTTGCAGCTGAATTTCGCCATGTGGACTCAGTCCTCACTATGGGGAAGGGAGTGGAGATGATGGAAACAGCTTCTGCTATGCTAGGCTATGCACATGCTATGGTTGTACTCACTTTCCCTTCCTGCAGCATGGAACATGGAAGTGCCCTGAGCTTATCAGATAGAAGATGAACAGCCTAGTGGATGAGGTTTCCCCGTAGCCCCAGGGAGCAGAACCTTAACTGTGATAAGAATGTTCAGCCTGGGATTAATGCACTGCAGAGAGAAAACATCTGTGCTTTAACCCATGTATAGCATCTTTTCCATTCAGCAGATTAAACTTGGCCCTGTTCATCAGACACTATACCAACCTCCTTCATGCAGTAGCGAGTCATGAACAGCAGCTTTTGAAAAAGTTGAGAACAGTCAACCTGAAAGCAGACCTGGATAGTGTCTGGGAGTGAGACGTACCAGACAAGGGGCACATATTCAGTTTTTATAAGTCCAGGTTCTCTCAGAATAGGATACAGAACATAGACCCATCCTGCAAGGAGCTAGGACTTGATGTCAGAGAAAGAAAGTGTCTCCAAGTTTGAGGAGTCCTGGAATAGAGACAAACAGTATTGTACTGTTGGTCATGCAGCTGAAGGCTCCTTGGAGGAGGAAGGAGACAGGACTAAAAAAAGGAAGTGTTTCTGCAGGATAAAACTGTGTGAGCAAAGAAAAGTCACAGTGGTTTAACCAGGCGTGGCTTGGGGTGCACACCGGCAAAAATCACAGAGCACAGGGTTCAAAGACCCGCCATTCCTATGCATAAATTTATTGCTCACAATTCTGGAGACTGGAACGTTCAAGGTCAAGGTGTGGCAAATACAATGACTGGTGAAGCCCCGCTTCCTGGTTTGTATTCTCACATGGTGGAAGGGGCAAGGAAGCTCTCTGGAGCCTCTTTTATAATTTCATTCATAAGAGCTGGCTGCAAAGCAAGGAAATATCCACTCTGTTCACTTAATAGAGTAAGGATGGATAAATGCATGCATGTGGAACATTCCACCTCACACACCTGCCCAGTGCATAGACACTTCTGCCCTTTGCTTTGGGTAGAGTTTTCTCTCCCTAAATTTTGTTAGAATAAAAGATAATGAACTTTCATTTTTAAATATATATTTACTTTCTGATTTTTTCTTTGATTTTCTTTTTCTTTGTCTTTCTTTTTTTTTTTTTTTTTTTGAGACAGAGCCTCACTCTGTTGCCTAGGCTGGAGTGCAACGGCGGGATCTCAGCTCGATGCAACTCCCGCCTCAGGGTTGAAGCGATTCTTTTACCTCAGTCTCCCAGTATCTGAGATTACAGGCATATACCACCACACCTGGCTAATTTTTGTACTTTTAGTAGAGACAGGGTTTAACCATGTTGCCCAGTCTGGTCCCGAACTCCTGACCTCAAACGATCTGCCCACGTCGGCCTTCCAAAGTGCTGGGATTACAGGTATGAGCCACCGCGCCTGGCTTCTTTGGTTTTATTCTACTAAGCTTTTCTTTGCATCTTTAATTGTATTAACTTTACTGTTTTTTCTTTCTTTTTTTTAATAAATGTGTTTCAGGCCATGTTTTAAAATTCTACATTACTTACCATGCCTCATGTTGAATGTATACTACATAATTTGTCATTAAGCTTTTAATGTTTGAATTGCCTTTTACATTTTTTATTCACTGAAAATTTATTTTAGAAGTGTGTTCTTATTTGTCAAGTATTTATTTGTTTTGTCTTTTTATTTTTAGTTTCTAATTCAATTTCCATGTGGTTAGAGAAACTGGCCTAATATGTCAATACTTTGAAATTATTTGATACTTTATAAGTTACTAATGTGCAATTTTTATAAAGGTTTTGTGTGTCCTTGAAAACAATGTGAATTCTCTATTGTTTGTCCATATAGAACTATTCTATCATTCACATTTCCTACAATCTTAGTATTTTTTGCTCTGCTTGATCAATCATTTTCTGAGAGTATTATATTAAAAGTACAACCTACAATTTTAAAAGTTTCCGTAAATTCTGTTACTTTTTCACTTTCTTTCTTTTTGAAGTTATGGGTCAAATGGATGAAGCTTCTTAATTGTTTTAGATTTTCCTAGACGGTTCCTTTTGTGTTAAGTAATGGTCTGTCTTTGTTTTTAAATACTGTTATATTTGTATTGATTTTCTCTTATGCCTTTTTCTGGTTTTTATTTTTCTGCTTTTCTGATTTCTGTTGGGTCGATTGCTTTCTACAGTGGTTTAAGATTTCCTTTGTTGATTCAGAAGCTACAGATTTAATAAACCTGTTCATTTTTTTTGCTATTAGCATCTTTCTTGCATATAAGAAAAATGCCTTGGTGTGATTTTATCACACTGGTGTGCATCCTACCCAATCTCTCTCAATGTTAACTAGAATTGAATCACACCTTTTCATTCAGTGTTTGCTTTCTTCCTTAACTGCTTGTTAATTAAATTTGCCAAGAGGCTCATATTTTCCCTCTTCCTGGCTATTTGAGGCATCCCACATTTTCTCCTTGAGTCTACATTTCTCCTTCAGAATTACCATCTTTAGCATGTTAGCAAGGCCAACTTGAGTTGCTCACACTTCCAGGTCAGCCAGGACATTGATCCTGTGCGTGAGGTAGCTTTGTCCTGTTCATTTTCTCTTTATGATTTCATGTTAATATTCCCATGTGTTTTGATCTAAGGAACAGCCTAAAGGAAGAGCAAACTATTTTGACTGGCAGCTTCTTACTAAAATATCACACATATTCATTTTAGAGAAATTAGAAAATATAAATAAACCAAAAGAAAACAAACCTAACGTGCTCTTAATACCCTCACCCAGAAATAATTACTGTCCAGTTATATATAAATCATTCCAAATCATTTTCTCTGCCTATGTTTGCAAATATACTTTACAAAATATGTTTCAAATACTGCTTTTCCCTTTGAATATCGTAAACACTTTTCCAAGTCAATATATAATTTCTATATTATAATTTATTACATGAATGTATCAGAATCAATTTTGTCAATCCACTATGGTTGCACATATAAATTGTTTCTCATCCTTCATTTTTATAAGTGATACTTATATCGCTTATAAATCCTAGGGCCTATAATTTTTAGACAAACCATGAATAATTCCTTAAAGTGGAATTTCTACAAATGGAATTACTGAGTCAAAGTCATCAATATATTTATGTCTTACTTAGATTATTAGTGACTCTCTCCTTTTACCATTGGAATAACAATGTCATGCTATGTAAATGATTTGGACTGAAGAAATTAGCATCCATATTAGATACCATGCATTTAATATATATTATATTTTGGATCTACAAAACTTACTAGTTTATGAAAAGACTCCGTGGAAAACCCTAGAAATATTCATAAAGAAAACATTGTTTAAAATGTTTTAAACGTTGAAGAACCTTTTTTGGGGAGATACTCCAAGTCCTAATTTCACCATAATCTAGGCATGGTAATAATAATCTTTTTGCAAGTATATCAAAAGATAAGTGAAACAGTTATCCCTAAAATCTTTTGTACAAAAGATGGATTTTTCTAACTTTCAAAACAGCATTGTTTCCCATCCTACCCACTCCAATCTTCCATCAAAACTTTCTTGAAAATATTTTGTCTAAAAAATACATTAAATGCCTCTATTTACCTACTCTATCACAAAGTTATTTCAAGTTTTAGATTCCCAATGTGCAGCACATCACTCTAACTTCAAAGAAAAAGTACTTCAAAAAGCAATGGCACCCCTTATTCCAAATTCTCTCACTTGGGAGACTGAAAACATTCCTAGTGGTATTAGTTTTACTTCCTCCCCCAGTTTCCAATTTGTATAGAAATATTATACAAATGAAGAGTTTTAAAACATTTCTCAAGATCTGTGCCCCACCCCCCCAACCTGCCACTGGCATATAGTTTAAAAGATAAAATCACAGTTACGGTCAGGAGATTGAGACCATCCTGGCTAAAATAGTGAAACCCCATCTCTACTAAAAACACAAAAAATTAGCTGGCTGTGGTGGCGGGCACCTGTAGTCCCAGCTACTTGGGAGGCTGAGGCAGGAGAATGATGTGAACCCGGGAGGGAGAGCTTGCAGTGAGCCCACATCACGCCAGTGCACTCCAGCCTGGGTGACAGAGAGTTACATACACACAGTTACATAGAGAAGAAAAATCACAGTTACATAGACACAGAACATAGAGCAACAAGCTAAAGTAAGTTAAATAAGAAGATGGACACACTGTTTTCTTGCATCTGCTTTGGTGATTAATTTCCCTTGCCCACATACAGACTCATGGACCTAGACCCTTTGACAAGGATGAAATAGATTCACCCTGGGAAATGCTTCATTTCCTTTTCACGAGGCAGTCTGTGAAGAACTTGGTATTTTGACAAGGACTCTCCATGATGTCTCTAAAGAGCCTTGTAGAACATCATGCGCATCTTATTTTTAGCGTGTTTAAAAGTCAGTTTGGGTGAATCCTCGAATTTATTCAAATTGCATGCAATGGCCCTCCAGGAACAATGGTGGCCGTCTATAAATAGGCACACTGGACCTGGAGCATGCTCAGAAAAGCTTCTAGGCAAAATTGTTTGCTTATGTGTCTCCTACAATATTTCCTTTCCATTTCCTTGGCAATGACTGATTTTTATAAGACTAAACACAAGCACATCCCAT
>NC_045456.1:16999398-17016267 GCF_002776525.5 Piliocolobus tephrosceles | reverse complement strand
GGTATATTCAAAAATTCTTAACATACTACTAAGCACATGGAACATGATTCCATAAAGCATGTTGGTGTTCAGTTTCCATGTATAGCAACATAAGCTCCCAGTATTACATTTTTAAAAAATATGTCATTCAAACAAACCCCTTTACCTATATAGAGACTCTGTTTTCAGCGAATGTAGAGAATTAGCCTTTGTCTCTCTGCATTGCCATTTCTAAATAGCTCTTTTTGAAGGGCTGCTTTGGATAGCTACTCGTTTTCCCACAGACGTTTTTCTAAAAACTGCCTTTATGTGTTCCACTCACAAATACATTGTTTGTTTTCAGTCATTATATAAACAGAGTAATTATATATTTTCATTGCTATTTTGCCTCCAGTTTTCCCATATTTTCAAGAAAAGTGTATGGATTTCTCCTTTGGCACAAGATATTTTGAACGAATTTATGAATTCACAAATGTCCATCCCCTTGTTCTCACACATACTCCTGCTTAGAGGGATGCCTCACTATCTATGGTCTCCCTTATACAACCTTGGAGAAAGGAGAGAAGGAGAAACAGAGGGGAGAGAAGGAGAAAAACTGAAAGGAAGGCAAAAAGAAAGTGCCTCTGTCTAGTTATAAGCAAATACAGTTATGTGGACCTTGTATATAGACCCACGATTATATGCCGTGTCCCACCCACTTCTCCATGTGTCAGTCTTGCCTACTAAATAGACTTCAAGGTCTTGAAAGCAGAGTCCATTTCTTATATGTTTTGTTAACCCTACCTAAAAACTAAAAAATATACTAAAGTGTTTGATTATTTCAACTTATCCATTTAAATATAAAGCATCTAAAATCTTCAAATATAGATAATTCAAATTCTGATACTTTGTCCACAGTAGCATCTGTTCAGTGATGACTGCCCTAGGTGTTATAATATGTGATCTCATTTAATGGTATAATCTAAAATTAGAATATTAATATCAGAACAGAAGGAGTCTCTGGGGCAACACATATGATTGCCATTGTATAGAGAAGGAAACCGTAGCACAGAAACTTTAAGTAACTCAGCCAAAGTCATCCAGCAAGTGGCTGTTAGGGTAGGATTTTAATCCATTTTAACTTGAAACCAAAGCACTGTTTTGCTGTATTCCTAGTGTCTATCATTCCTCCAAGTCACCAAACTGGTTATTGTTTTTAACAGGCTTCCCCACACACATACACATGTGCTGTTATCTCCTTCATGTAAATGCATTTCTACCCAGTCACCCACCAACTCATGCTTTTTCTAGACACACACACACACACACACACACACACACATCCTGGGGAACTGGTAAATTTGGGGACTCAAGTCTTGTTCATCCAACAGTCCATGTCATGATTGTGTAAGTTGTGCTGAGCCTGATTATGCTATACACTGTGTCCTGCCACCCCAAACCATTCATTCTACCTTTTTCCTTCCTTTCTTTTCTCACATCCCCAGATTTTTGTTTTTTGTAATTATGAGAAGTCATCAGAACCAATCAACCCAATAAGATGTAATACATGAGTAAATAAAAATTAATGGGCTGATTCTCTAGCTTATTAAGTTTACTAAAAGAATCAGACTCAGCATGTTTCCCTTATCTTTACTCCTTTGCCCTTTTCTCCTTCCTTTAAATATGGATGTGATGCTTGGAAATGCAGTAGCTATCATGGGACCATAAGGTCAATAGCCACATGGTAAAGGTGGCAGAGCAGGAAGATAAGGTGAAGCTTGCATTTTTGATGCCATTCTGGGGTGACTAAACTAACCCTGAAAATCCATAAACCTTTTCACTAATTCAGCTAATATTTTGACTTGATTTTGATGTCTTTCATTCCTAGAAGCTTGTCTACATTGAATAAACTGTAACATGTGGGTTCCATTTAATGGTTAGAATTAATGCTATGTATTGTTCTCTTCCAATGTGAACTGAAAAGCATTTAATAAAACAAGGTTTCAATTAATAAAATTATTGTTTCTATATCTGTGCAGATATTCCTGTATTTCATGTGTGTATCTATACAGGGAAAAAAAAGAAACAATATCCAGGTTACATCACAAAGGAAATGTGACATTTCATTGCCTTTATGTTTATGGAAAACCTGCCTTAAAAATACCTTAAAAGTTCCACTAGGCACAGTGGTTCATACTTATAATCCTAGCACTTTGGGAGGCCAAGGCAGGAGGATGGCTTAAGGCCAGGAGTTTGAGACCAGCCTGGGCAACATAGCGAAACTCCATTCCTATTAAAAATTTTTAAAAATTAGCCAGGCATCATGGTGCGTGTCTGCAGTCCCAGCTACTTGGGAGGCTGAGGCAAGAGGATTGCTTGAACCCAGGAGGTCAAGGGTACATTGAGACATGATTGCACCACTGCACTCCAGCCTAGGCAATACAGGAAAACCCTATCTCAAAATTAAAAACAAACAAAAAAATTTAAATACTTTAAAAGTTTGTTTGCAGGAGGCAAACAAAACGAAACTTTTTCTTCTTTGATTTTGACTTTGATTTTAAATGTAAAACTTCATACATCTTGTCGTTAAATAAGCAAGTTGAAGATGTCAAGTCAGAAAACAAGATAAATTGTTGAAAAAATTATCTAAATAAAAAATAGGGCCGACCCATGATGAAACAAGCTTTGTGGATTTATGAGTTATAATTCTTATTAATTCAAAGCTAATGCATTGTTACTTCAGATGTAATGCATAATACCTTTGTAATTATCATTTAAATGAGTGGCTAAATGTGAATTATTACAAAATAGAACTTAATGACCTTCCTCTTAAAGAACTCTTGAATGGGGTTACTTTGCAATTATAAAAAGTCACCTGAGCCACCTGCTGTGTGACCACTCTAATGCACTGCTGAAATTGCACCAAAGAAAGGCCAAATCGCACCAAACAAAGAAAGGTCCGTGAGAACATAAAGAGATAATGTGGTGATGGGTAATTTGGACGTCATGGGGCAAACAAAGAAACGCCAAACCAGAGTCCTTCCTCCTTTGAACCAGCACATGCGTTCATAGTGAATGATTGCTAAAGGAAAAATCACAGCTCTTCAGCGAAGACATGTGCCATCTCACCTCTAGTCAAACCTTGCCTCCATAACATTTCTTGCTTTTTAATAAGCCTAAAAGGGACGCATTAATTATGTATGATGCCTGAGATACCAGATCTTATTAATCTGCTATTGAGTCTTCTTTGATTTTTCCACACTTCCTCACACAGCTCTTTGGATATAGGCAGTCAACAAATGCACATTCAGTGGGGAAACTTCAACATCTAAAATAAGAGTATTAGAAATATTGTGATCCTTTATTGTTCAAAGGAAGTCATTAAGCCTCGAATGACATCAGCATTTGTAAAGCAGTCTCAGAGAAATGAAATTCAGTGTCCTCCAGTTCCGTGGGTGTTCACTGAACCCCTACTATGTGTAAGCTGATCCTCATTGCAGCATGCAAGTGAAAATCATCTATCATGAGCTTTTCTTTGAAATACAAAAAAACATACATAATTTATACCATCATGGCCTTCACAAATCTCCTTCCTCTATAGGCTTATCCTGCTAATGTCTATTCTGGCTGCTATAAAAAGAAACCACAGACAGGGTGACTGGGTACCCATCACAGAACTTTATTGCTCACAGTTCTGGAGGCTAAGAAGTCCAAGATCAAAGTGCTGGCAGATTCAGTGTCTAGTGAGGTCTGTGTCCTGGTTCACAGACAGCCATCTTTTCACTGTAACCTCATATAGTGGAAGTGGGATCTCTTTGAGGTCTCCTTCATAAAGCTGCAGGCCGGGCACAGTGGCTCACGCCTGTAATCCCAGCACTTTGGGAGGCCAAGGCGGGCGGATCACGAGGTCAGGAGATCGAGACCACAGTGAAACCCCGTCTCTACTAAAAATACAAAAAATTAGCCGGGCGCGGTGGCGGGCGCCTATAGTCCCAGCTACTCAGGAGGTTGAGGCAGGAGAATGGTATGAACCCAGGAGGCGGAGCTTGCAGTGAGCCGAGATCGAGCCACTGCACTCCAGCCTGGGTGACAGAGCGAGATTCTGTTTCAAAAAAAAAAAAAAAAAAAAAGCTGCAAATGTCATTCATGAGGGTTCTGCCCTCGTGACTCAATCACCTTCCAAAGGCCCCACCTCGTAGTATCATCACTTTGGGGATGAGGATTTCAATACATAAATTTGGGGGGCAGAAATATTCAGTCAATTCTACAATGTAAGAAAAAATCTTTACACGAGGATACATTTATCATTCAAATTCAGAAACAAAATGATACTTCTACTTAAGTCTGTTGGGTTGTCACCTGTTTGATCTACCTTCATGTCTCCATTAATTCTGCAACACAGAATTAGGAGAGAACAACTTTCAACCCCTAGTGAAAATCTAAAAGAGGAGGCTCATAAAAATAGAGGCTCCTCTTTTTTGCTTTAGATATGTTTAACACAAAGAGGGATAAAGAGAGTCTGAAAAGTTTTGTGGAATTCAGACCTTCTCCCAAGTACAGTCTTCACAGAGTTTGAAATATTTATCATATACAGTGTACTCTTTTCTTTTTTCAAATGCAAATATACGGCCAGGCTTAAACAGGGTGGACTGACCACCAATATCCATTTTTTCATCTTCTCAAAATTGAACTAGAATGACAATGAATTAAGAAAAACATAAATAAATTTACCAAGAAAAACCCACAGTGAATATTTCAACAGGTATTCAAGAGATGAAAAGTCCTGGAGGGCTGTTATTTGGCGACATAATTCCAAACTCTAAGCTCTTGCAAAGTGGAGCACTGAAGGGAAAGAAGTCCATTTATCCTGTCAACCCTGAAAAGCCTCTGGACTTTGAGGTTCAAAGCTGTGAAAGGCTGAGGATGAGACACAGGTTGAAAACAGGAGAACGACTTGAGAATTCATAAAAAGCACAAAGACCCATAGATTTCTGATCCAACCCTACCTTCAGAAAGTAGGTGACCAAAACTATGATTATACTGAGGGGATGGTAGTGTTTGAAAGAATGTCTGGACCAGCTGGGCCAACAGGGTGAAACCCCGTCTCTACTAAAAATACAAAAGTTAGCCAGGCTTGGTGGCACGTGCCTGTAATCACTGCTACTTGGGAGGATGAGGCAGGAGAATCACTTGCACCCAGGAGGCGGAGGTTGCAGTGAGCCATTGCACTCCAGCCTGGGTGACAGAGCAAGACTCCATCTCAAAAATAAAAAAGAATGTCTGGAAACCAATGGATCATGCTTGCATTGAATAAAACAGGCAACAGGATAGGCATGTGATTTAGATGTATTAAGATTAATCCCAGAGAGAGCTGAGTATGACCGTGCTCTGCAGACCACCATGGCCATGGCTCAGGAGGCTGCTCAGGGCAAGGTTTACCTCTCCTAGAATCAATGGGGCAAGAGGCTTTAGAAGTTACTATCTCCTGGAAAGAAAAGACCCCACTCCTTTGCTATCAATAATCACACCCTTTCAAGCAGTCATCCCCTTGGAACCTTCCGCTCTAATATTACCTTATCCCTCATCTCTTCTGTGAGTCACTCTGAAAAGTCCAGAGCCCTTGGTCATTGGTCATCACCTAGGTTCTTGGTCATTGGTCATCACCTAGATTCTAGTCCCATCGTACACTGCATTTTCTGATCTCATCTCTCACTCTTCATCTCTTGATATCCTTGGTCTGAGCTTTCTGAAATTTTAGGTTCATCTCACGCAAAATACCTTTCATCTTCAACTCTTCTGTTCATTCTGTGGAAGAAAAATTATCTTTGGTCCCCAAAATCACTAAGCTAAAGGAAAATTCAAGCTGGGAACTGCTCAGGGCAAATTTGCCTCCCGGTCTGTTCAAAATCATCCCTCTGCTCTCTGAGATAGATGCATATTTTGATTGCCTCCTTTGGAAAGGTTTATCAGAAACTCAGAAGAATGCAACCATTTGTCTCTCATCTACCTGTGACTTGGAAGCCCCCCTCCCTGCTTCAAGTTGTCTCCACCTTTCTGGAAAAAACCAGTATACTTCTTATATATATTGATTGATGTCTCATGTCTCCTTAAAATGTATAAAACCAAACTGTGCTGCGACCACCTTGGGCACACGTCGTCAGGACTTCCTAAGGCTGTGTCACGGACACACATCCTCAATCTTGACAAAATAAACTTTCTAAATTAACTAAGACCTGTCTCAAATTTTGGGGGCTCACAGTTCCTCTAACATTCCTCCTCTGTTTGAAACCAGCTCTATCCTTAGGACACAGCTTCCCCTGCAGCCCCCTAAGTAGTGATTGCTCTCTTATATACCCCATGTACCACTGGGCCTGAGAGTGGGGTGAGTGTCCTCCATGTTCCTCTGTAACATCTCTCTCCCACCTCCTGAATAAGTCCTTGGCTTGAATCGCGGGTTATCAGAAAATATCATTCATGGCCGGGTGCTGTGGCTCACGCCTGTAATCTCAGCACTTTGGGAGGCCAGGTGGGAGGATCACTTGAGCTCAGGAGTTCAAGAGCAGCCTGGACAACATGGTGAGACCCTATTTCTACAAAAAAATCAAGAAATTACCCAGGCATGGTGGCACAAACCTCTGGTCCCAGCTACTCAGGAGGGTCGCTTGAGACCTTGGAGGTTGAGGTTGCAGTGAGCCATGATCATGCCACTGCACTCTAGCCTAGGCAACAGAGCAGGACCCTGTCTCAAAAAACAAAAAACAAAAAACAAAAAAAAAAAAAGAAAGAAAATACCACTCACAACTCTCATTGTTGTTGGTGTCTTTTGACACTCAACAACTCCCTGTTATTCTAATTCACTGTCACTGCTTAAAAACTATGGCTCTCTTAACTCTAATGCATGTATAATTAGATGACTTGTTAATGACTTGATGATGTCTCAGTTCTGTGACCTCTGTACCTCAATGGTCTTGTCCTACACACATCTTGCCCACTGTCTCCCATGGCCATACCCTAGACCTCATAATTATAAATTTCTTCTCTTCTTCATAAAGTCAGTTTCAAACATCCCGTCCTAGATAACTCCCTCCTAAGTTTTCTACTCTCTCCGCTGACTACGCCAAAGTTAACAATCATTTACTCAAAGAGAACCCTCCATCCATTGGCCCTGTCACCTTTCATTGTTTCCCATGGCTCCCATGAACTGTTTTTCTTCCTTCTCTTACTTCAGTTGTATGGTTCCTGACCTATGCCCTCAATTCTCTTTCCTCTTCCATACTTCCCTGGGCTCATCAGTCAAACCAAACACTTCAATTGTACTGTTCACCTACTCCATGTTTGAAGTGGCTCAGATGAATATGGTTGGAAAAAAACAAATAAGCCAGGCACAGAAAGACAAACATCACATGTTCTCACTTATTTGTGGGATCTAAAAGTCAAAACAATTGAACTCATGGACACAGAGAGTAGAAGGATGGACACCAGAAGCTGGGAAGGGTAGGCAGATGCTGGGGGGCAAGTGGGGATGGTTAATAGCTACAAAAAAATAGAAAGAATGAATAAGACCTACTATGTGATAGCACAGTAGGGTAACTATAATCAATAATACCTGGATTGTACCTTTTAAAATAACTTAAAGTGTGTAATTGGATTGTTTGTAACTCAGAGGATAAATGCTTGAGCAGACAGACACCCCATTCTCCATGATGTGCTTATTTCACATTTCACGCCTGTATAAAAACATCTCATGTACAACATATATGCACCCACTATATACCCACAAAAATTTTTTAAATTAAAAATAAATAGATATTTAAAAAACAAACAAACAAGCAAGCAAACAAATACGCAAACAAGATCACGCCAAATGGTTTCATTTTAAATTTGGATCACTACTCCCAAGTAAGTTTTTAATGCTGGCCGGTAAGCATATTAAATTTATCTAGACCTTATGTTTTCCCACTTTCCTTAATGACTCTTTTTTACTCCTTAATTTTTAGCATCTCCATTCCCATCCTCACACTCACCTTACAATGTTGACTTCTGCTCTGACTTCACAGAAAGAAATGGAAAGATTCTGAAGAGAATGTCCAAAGAATCTCACCACCTCTCCCCACCCACTCAGTTTCATGCTCTGGCAATGTCACCTCTGCGTCTGGAAATACCAGCTTCTCTCTCCTTCTCTACTGGATCCACTCCAAATAGCAAACAACAATGCTATTATTTCTTTCATCTTAAACAAAATAAATACAGAACCCTCTCTTGAGCCCTCTTCATTCTCCAGCTGTATCATATGCTTCTTTTCTTGCCACAAAACTCCTTGAAATAATTATCTAAAATCATGTTGCCACTTTCTTTTCTACCATTTGTCCTGAATCAACCCCCAATCACTTCCCCACCACCATAGTTCTCAAAGTCCTCAGTGACCTCCACATGGTTAAATCCAATGGTTATTTCTCACTCCTCACCTAAGTTGACCTATCAAGAGCCTTTGATACAGTGGACTGCTTTTCCTCCTTGACGTCTTTTCTTTTATCTCTCCTGATTTGTCTCCTGCATTTCTGGATGTCCTTTCTCTGTCTGCTTCCTCCTATCCCTCTTAAAAGGATATCATGTGCTTGGTTCTCATGCTTCTTCTCTCTCTACCTACACTTACCTGCTAAGTGTCTCATTCGGCCTCACGGTATTAAATACCACCTATATACTGATGACTCCAGACAGACACCTCCCCTGAACTCCAGAAATATACAACCAATTCCTATGTGACCTCTGCACATGGATATTTGATTGTCAATTTGAAGACACATCCAAAACCAAGGTCTTGGTCTCATTCCCAAACCAGCAACTCCTGCAGTCTTCTGTTAGTGCCTTTTCCATTTGTTTCTTCCAGTTGCCCAGGCACAAATCAGCTTGTGATCCTTGGGTCAGTGCTTTCTCCTGTAGTCCTCATCTAGTCTCTTGGGAAATCCATCAAGATGTATCCAGAATCAAGTGACTTCTCATGAACCCCCTGACACTGCCCTGGTCTTGGCCACCACCATGTCTTCCTTGAATTATCGCAAGTGTCTCCTACGTGGTCTCTTTGCTTCTACTCTTGCCATCAACTGCCTCTTCTCATCTCATCACCCCACTAAAATGTTAAAGACACATCGTGAACCATCTCAGCTTACACTTTCTAGTGGCTCCACATCTCCTCAAGGTAAAAGTGAAAGGCTTGACTGTGACTCTCAAGGTCATGCACCATCTGGTCCCTCATGAACCCTGGGACACACACTTTGCCACCCACACACTCCCCTTTGCAGTTCAGCCACCCTTTCTCCCTTGCCAGCCCCAAACTCATACCATGTCCATGGAGCCTTCCCACCTTCTTTTGCTGTTGGCTGAGATGTTCTCCTGATAACATCCACCTGACTCACACCTTCCCTCCCTTCATCCTCCTGCAAAGTCACCTTCTAAGGGAGCTCTTCTAAGACACGTTGTGCAAAATGTCAACCCAGCCCTGACACTCCATACTCCCTTCTCTGTTGATACGTCCTTCTTAGTACCCATCCCTATCTAACATGCTGTATCTTCTATGTATTTATTACATTTGTTACCTACCTCCCACCTGAGACAGTGAGCCCCAGAATGACATGCATTTTTACTTGTTTTGTTAACTATTGTATCTCTCATGACAAGGAGTTGCTTTATAACTATCTGTTGAGTATCAAAGGAAATAGCTGGGAGAATTGAGGGTAGTTGCCAATGAGAAATAGAACAGGGGTTGAAAGAGGGCTGTTTGCATTATTGGCTTTTTAGAGCTACAGGTTGAGTATCCTTTACCTGAAATGCTTGGGACCAGAAGTGTTTCAGATTATGGATTTTGTAATATTTGCATACACATAATGAGATATCTTGGGGATGGGACTTTGAGTGTAAACATAAACTTCATTTATGTTTCATAGACACCTTATATGCAGAGCCTGAAGGTAATTTCATTTTTCTCTTGGGGACACTGGATACACCATATGTTGAGTGGCTGTATTTTGACTGTGACTCCTCCCAGGAGGTCAGGTGTGGAGTTTTACAATTGTGGTGTCATTTTGTCCTTCAAAAAGCTTTGGAGCATTTCAAATATTGGATTTGGAGATTAGGGATATTCAACCTGTATTTGCTTTCTTAAAAAACAATGCATTATTTAAATATGAACTACAGCTATGCAATGTGCCTGAATATACTTGCTGTTCTTTGTAAGCATTTGGGCATTATACTCATTTGGCCCAATTATTGGGATTTGGCTATGCACATCTCAGATGCCAGAACGCTTCTGGGAAGACAAGCTGCTGTTATGTGTAAGCATGAGATCAGCTGGTAAACATGATGTCCAAGGAGAACTAAGGTGCACATCTTGCCTTAAAATAAATACAATTTAAGGCCGGGTATGGTGGCTCACACCTGTAACCCCAGCACTTTCGGAGGCCAAGGCAGGCAGATCACTTGAAATCAGAAGTTCAAGAGCAGCCAGGTCAACATGGCAAAACTTCGTCTCTGCTAAAAATGCAAAAATTAGCTGAGTGTGGTGGTACACGCCTGTGGTCCCAGCTATTCAGGAGGCTGAGGCAGGAGAATCCCTTGAACCTGGGAGGTGGAGATTGCAGTGAGGATTTTTCTCTTTCTCCCCTATTTTGATCTGTCATAAGCCAGGGATTCCATTTCTTCATTTGTGTCTCACCTCTTCAAAGCCTGTTTAAGCAACAGGTCTCTCCCTGTGCCCCATTCAGTCAGATGTCTCATGATTAAGCAGATGCTGAGAACTGTATCTGCAGTGTCAGGGTTTGGTCTTTGAGCAAAAGGAATGGGCAGCAGGAATATCAGTGGATCCTCATGCTTCAAGGTCCCTGGTGTTAATGGAAAAACCAAACTCTGTAAAATATTTTAAACAAGTCTACTCTGAGCCAATAGCAGCGACCACAGCCCAGGACAAACACAAACCCACGAAGCCTTGAGCAAGTGGTCCTGAGGCCGTCGGATTACAGCCGGTTTTATACATTTTAAGGAGACAGAAGTTACAGGAAAAGACGTAAATCAATACATGGGAGGAGGTGTACATTGGTTTAGTCCATAAAGGTGGGATATCTTAAAATGGGAGCTTACAGGTTTGTAAGTGAATTCAGAGATGCTTTAATTTGCAACTGGGTAAAGGAGTAAGGCTCTGCCTAAAACCTGGAGTGAGCAGAAAGGGATGTTTTCTGTTAAGATAAGGATGCTGTGTAGCAAGATTGATGATGGCCTGTAGGGGTGGCTTAACTTTTGCCTAGTACAGCCTTAGCTCCTGTTGATAATTTGGTATCTTATTGCCACAAAGAGTCTGTTTAGTCAGTCTTATGATCTGTAGTTTAACATGAATGCTAGTCACTTGTGCCTAAGCCCCAAAAGGGAGAGGATATAAGGTATGTCTGATCCCCCATCACATCATGGCCGGGAACTCAGTTTTTCAAGTTTCTCTGGGATAGCCTTGGCCAAGACAGGGTCCATTCAGTCGGTGGGGGACTTAGGATTCTATTTTTAGTTGACACTGTGTAGGGTCCTGCATAGGACACCATGCTCTTTTCCAAGATGGTACTGTGCAGTAAGACAAAGAAAGACCTCTTGAGAAAGCCTTGCCAGAGGAAGTGCTCACGAATTCCGCACCCATAGCTGCCTCCCAGCCTTCTGCTGACAGTCAGACAGGAGTGCACTGTGGAATTAGAGCAACCAAAAATATAGCTGAATAAACACATGATGCAAAACACAAAGGAGGCACGAATTATGGATACACTTAAATGGGAAGAGCAAAACTTAAATTAGAGGTCTGAAAAGACTGCTCTTTTCTTGGAAGGGGCTGTTCTCCTTTTTTAAATGATGCTAATTCCATGAAAACTGAATGTAACCCTTTAAAAGGGAAAAATGAGGCAGCTCCGCACTAATTCACTTTAATTAATGCCATCCTGTTCTTTAGTCTACAAACAGTTATTGAAAATGCAAGATAGCTATATCTGTCCTTCCTTAACTGCTCTCTGTTCTTTTACAAAACCATTTTATTGTGCATTCAGAGCTACCAAAAATAAAACTAGAATTATTCCAATAGCATTTCCATGCTTCCCAAAGAATGAGCTCACATTACCACTCACTCTTGAGGAGTCTAGCAGTGAGCTTGACTTGCTTTGGAGAAATGAATTCTCCATCATTTTTTTAAGTGACTGGCACCCTGGTTTTTTGTTTGTCTTTTCCATAAATGTTCTTAGCCATGATCTCTAATGGACAAAAGGAGATAATTCCTTTTTTTTTTTTTTTTTTTGAGACTGTGTTTCTCTCTCTCTGTCCCCCAGGCTGGAGTGCAGTAGCACAATCACGGCTCACTGCAGCCTCGAACTCCTAGTCTCGAGCAATCCTCCTGCCTCAGCCTCCTGAGTAGCTGGGATTACGGGTGTGTGCCATCACACCTGGCTAATTTTTTTTGAATTTTTATTAGAGATGATGTCTTAATATGTTACCCAGGCTGGTCTCGAATTCCTGAGCTCAAGCGATCCTCCCACCTTGGCCTCCCAAAGTGCTGGGATTATAGGAATGAGCTACGGTGCCTGGCCAAGAAGACAATTCTTTATAGTGCCTCTAGCTCTAAAAAGTTAAAATTACTATGCTATAGGCATAGAATGAGACATCTACAAAAAGCTACGCTGTGTTTTTA
The DNA here is from genome assembly GCF_002776525.5 of Piliocolobus tephrosceles. NCBI lineage: Eukaryota > Metazoa > Chordata > Mammalia > Primates > Cercopithecidae > Piliocolobus > Piliocolobus tephrosceles. The sequence continues at coordinate 17,003,606 of NC_045456.1, read as the reverse complement.
ATTAGGTGTTTAGTGAATCACTTTGAAAATTCTGGGAAGTAATTTCCTCTCCTTTAAAGAAAAGAGCATTCTTTTATTCCTTATCAGATAAGGATGCTGTTGAAAGTGGATACATGTATAGCTGGGACCCTCTGTTGTCCCAGTGCTAAGATGCCTATGCAGACATTGACTCAGTTCACATTAGCTCTAACTGCATCTCACTTTGTGGGCACCTGTAGACCAGTTCTTCTCAGGTGCCGTGCCCATAGCACAGAGAGCTTCTTGGGATGTGTAGGGAGCCTTAGCCCCTGAAGGTTCACTGAAAAATCACTGACATGAAGCAAACTGATTAAGAGGAGAAAAGGCATACAGATTAATTTAATGCATACACACAGGAGCCTTCAGAATGAAGGCCCAACTCCTCAGTCAGGTCTAGAAGCTTATACACCATCCTGAGGTTACAGAAAGAATGGGGACTTGGATCCTGGTGAAACAGGTGGTGGGCTGGGGGAGAAGAGAATTCCATGGAGGGGATTACTAGAGAGAAGGAATGGATCAGGAACAGAGATTAACTTGTAAAGAGTTATCTTTGGAAGTTAAATGATCCTTGGAGACATTCATCATTCTTGGAAAAGGCAGGTGTGGTCACATCTTGGTCTTTTTTTTTTGAGACAGACTGTCATCCAGACTGGAGTGCAGCGGCATGATCTTGGCTCACTGCAAGTGATTCTCCTGCCTCAGCCTCCTGAGTGGCCGGGATTACAGGTACACACCACCAGGCCAGCTTACTTTTGTGTTTTTAGTAGAGATGGGGTTTCACCATGTTGGCCAGGGTGGTCTCGAACTCCTGGCCTCAGATGGAACTCCGAGATCCACCACCTCGGCCTCCCAAAGTGCTGGGAGTACAGGTGTGAGTCACCGCACCTGGCCACATCTTGGTCTTCTTTTCTGTTATGGAAAATGAGATAATTTGGAGGGAAAGACAAAAACCACTGTTCTCCTAAGTGGGTCTGGATTTTAGGCAGGTAAAGGAACTTCAGTTTCAATGGGAGAGACAGGAGTTGGGGGAGGAGGTCAGAGAGACCTTGAAGCTTCTTCAGTTCAGCGTGTCAAAACGCCAGATTTTGGGGTTTTGGTTTCTGAGCTCCAACAGTAGAAATAGCTTGTGAAATCTCCTTGAGATCTTAGATTTCATTTTTGAAAACTCAAATAAATTTGTCATTCCACTTTATAATCACATCCCAATATTGCGTATAATGTAACATTAAAATTATAAATTACAATTAAGTGGACACCTTCAAAATGATGTACTATAAATGACTTGCCACTTCCTAATATTGACACTTCAAAAAACAGAGGCCCAGGTGGGTGAATTGCTTGAGCTCAGGAGTTTGAGACCAGCCTGGGTAACATGGTGAGACCCTGTCTCTACCAATAAAACAGAAAAAATTAGCCGGGTGTGGTGTTGCATGCCTCTGGTCCCAGCTACTAGTGAGGCTGAGGCAGGAGGATCCCTTCATCCGGGGAGGCAGAGGTTGCAGTGAGCCGAGATAGTGCCACCACTGCACTCCAGCCTGGGTGACAGAGCAAGACCCTGTCTCCAAAAACAAACAAAACCCAGAGCCATAGTTATCCGATCACTCTGTGTACTCTGGAACACTCTGACATATGTTAGGGACCTCAATTTGCAAAGCACGGTCCTAGAAAAACATGATCAGATGTACATAGTTATTCCTGTTCATTGATATCAATCATATACTGCACACACCAGAAACCAGAAGCCAATACCACATTACACGGGAACTACTTTCTACTAGATACCCAGATTCAGCAAATAAAAATAAGAGATACGCAGTTAAATTTGAATGTCAGATAAACAACTGTCAATGAAGAGTCAAACTCTGTAAAATATTTGAAAAGATTTAATCTGAGTTAAATGTGAGTGACCAATGGCTGTGACACAGCCCTCAGTAGATCCCGAGAACATGGCCCAAGGTGGTCTGGCTACAACTAGGTTTTACACATCTAGGGAAACATAAGGCATCAGTCAATACAAGATGTACATTGGCTTGGTCCAAAAAGATGAGACAACTGGAAGCAGGGGCTTCCAGGTCACAGGTGGTTTTAAAGATTTTCTGGTTGGCAACTGGTTGAAAGAGTTATTGTCTAAAGACCTGGAATCAATAGAAAGGAATGCCTGGGTTATGACAAGGGTTTGTGGAGACCAGGGTTTTCTCATTCAGAGAGAATAGATTGTAAATGCTTCTTATCAGACATAAGGAGCCAGTTCTATTAGTAATTCCAAAAGGGAGGAGGGAATCATGACACACATCCAGCTCTCCTTTCCTGTCAGGGCCTGAACTAGTTTTTCAGGTTAACTTCAGAATGCCAAGAGAAGGGGTCCATTCAGATGGCTGGCGGGCTTAGAATTTTATTTTTGGCTTACACAACAAATAACATTTTATTATACGCATGCCCCATATTTACGTGATATTCAAATTTAACTGGGTGCCCTGTATTTTGTCTAGAAACTCTAAGACTCCTAGGGCTTTTCCTGCCCCTGGTCCTGCCTCAATCCTCTTTCCTTTGATATAATGGGGCTTATCCTTTCATATGATAGGGCTGTGTTACTGAGAATTCACTGCACTACTAAACATCTCCTTCTGCACCAGGCCATGGTTAAAAAGAGAATTTTGTGGTACCCCAAGAGTATAGAGGAGGTGGTGGAAGTGGCACAGGTGCGGGTGGTTGAAAAATAGGATAGGACTTTCCAGGGTCTTCCAGGATGAAGGTCATCCTAGGCTACCTGACAGAAGACAAAGACAAGGTGGGGGAGTTTGCTTTGTCAGAGGCGTTTGAACCAGAGTGACTCCATCTTGAACAAGGGCTGGGTAAAATGAGGTTGAGAACTGCTGGTCTGCACTCCCAGGAGGTTGGGCATTTTTAGCCAAAGGATGAGACAGGAGGTCAGCAGGACTGGTGTCACCAGACACAGATCATAAAGACCCTACTGATAAAACAGGATGCAGTAACGAAGCTGGTCAAATCCACCAAAACCAAGACGGCGACAAAAGTGACCTCTGGCTGTCCTCGCTGCTCATTTTACGCTAATTCAAATGCATTCGTTGCTGAAAGACACTTCCACCAGTGCCATGACAGTTTACAAATACCTTGGCAACATCCAGAAGTTACCCCATATGGTCTAAAGGGGGAGGAATGATAAAACACGATGCAGTAAAGAAGCTGGGTAAATCCACCAAAACCAAGATGGTGACAAAAGTGATCTCTGGCTGTCCTTGCTGCTCATTTTAAGCTAATTCAAATGCATTCGTTGCTGAAAGACACTTCCACTAGCGCCATGACAGTTTACAAATGCCTTAGCAACGTCCAGAAGTTACTCCATATGGTCTAAAAGGGGGAGGAACTCTCAATTCTGGGAAATCCCCACCCCTTTCCTAGAAAACTCATGAATAATCCACCTCTCGTTCAGCATATGATCAAGAAATAACATAAAAATAGACAACCAGCAGCCCATGGGGCTACTCTGCCTATGCAGTAGCCATTCTTTTGTTCCTTTCTTTCTTAATAAAGTCGCTTTCACTCTGCTCTGTGGACTCAACCCCAATTCTTTCTTGTGTGAGATTTAAGAACCTTCTCTTCAGGTCTGAATTGGGAGCCCTTTCCAGTAACAATTCCTTTAGGTCAAGGTCTGAGCTCTAAATCTCCTGACCTTGCCTTTCTTGTTTGTTTCTTCTGGAACTTCCGGTCGTGCCGGCCTCGAGTTTCTTAACAAAATAGAGGGCACCCAGTTAAATTTGAATGTCAGAAAAACATGTTGCATCCTTATTTTTAAAAAAAGTTTGTTGTTGTTTATCTCACATTCAAATTTAACTGTGTACCCTGTAGTTTTATCGAGGTGTGTGATGCTTGGCTGCTGCAGTTATCCTGTGACCTGAAGGATAGAAGTCATGTTCTAAACTTAATAGTAGTCCCAAGAAAGAGAAAGGTTCTGGTTCCCTTCCTCAAATGTCTTGCGCCTCTCACACAAGTTCCAGCTCTGCATTGATTGGAATTATTATTAGCGCTAGGACCTGGGTATCATTGTTTATTGATTTGGAAGATTCTTGTGTTTCTGGTTTATATAACTGAATGGACGGTGGTCTCAGTCACAGCAACAGAGAATGCTCAAAAAAGAGCCAGACTTGGAATGTCATCAATTTCACTGAAAT
>NC_045456.1:16985326-16999298 GCF_002776525.5 Piliocolobus tephrosceles | reverse complement strand
GTGCAGTGGCCGGATCTCAGCTCACTGCAAGCTCTGCCTCCCGGGTTCACGCCATTCTCCTGCCTCAGCCTCCCGAGTAGCTGGGACTACAGGCGCCCGCCACCTCGCCCGGCTAGTTTTTTGTATTTTTTTAGTAGAGACGGGGTTTCACGGTGTTAGCCAGGATGGCCTCGATCTCCTGACCTCGTGATCCGCCCATCTCGGCCTCCCAAAGTGCTGGGATTACAGGCTTGAGCCACTGCGCCCGGCCGTTTTTAACTTTTTTATAGAGACAAGGTCTCGCTATGTTACCAGGCTGGTCTCAAACTCCTGGCCTCAAGCAATCCTTCTGCCTTGGCCTCCTAAAGCACTGGGATTATAGGAACAAGCCACCGTGCCCAGCTTCGCATTATATTTAAAAGTAAAAGCGTCTGACACGAAGGAAATAATTAGGTAGATTTGTTCTAAGCCACAGGAGGGAAGTGTATGTAGCCAATAAAATAATTGCATTTGCTATTTCTGTGTCCGTTCCTAATTGCTGCGGAGCCAGCCAGTCAGTATAAATCAGAAAATTTAAGGAGTAGCTTTCCTGTGTGGGAATCTTCAAACTCAAAGAAGCTCAGCTGAAAGAGAAGGATTCCATGAACCCTTGCACCTGTGGACGGAACCCAGCCGACATCCAGACTGCAGTACCCGGAGGACACAATCCCAAGATAAAAAAGATCAGTCATGTCCCCTTCCGGTTGTTCCCTACTCTTCCTATAGTCTTAGCTGCAGAGAGTAGGTTAAAAAACAAACAACAACAACAAAAAAGACTTCACTATTTAAAAAACCTCTCTGATGTTTGAAATGCTAACTTAAAGACGTTTAACTCTTTTGCTGCTTCACACCCAAATGCTTTTAAATCAGTAAAAATTAATTCATCCCTTATCTCAGGAAATATCTTATGCAAGTAGCTTCTTTAATTAAATACTTATAAATAAACGCACAAAGGTGTGTGTGTGTTCATGTGTGCACCACACGTAAGTTCTTAAGACAAACTTAAAAAACCCTGCCTGTCTTTGGTCTTGGGCTTGGCAACTGCTTTTTAACACAGTCTCAGCCGGGGAGCTGAGCGTACCTGGCAGGCGGATGACTTGATGTGGCAGACAGAGGTGGGCTTACCTGTGCTCCGTCATCTGTTACAATCAAGCGTCTGACGGATGATGGATTGTTGTTGCCAGGAGGGCTTCTCCTCCCATGATTCAACGTGTGAGGCGCATGTTTCTGCAGTTCCTAGTCGTGCAGGCGGAAGCACACAGATTTTCCCTTTTCTGGCCCCTTTCTGAAAGTGCATAACTCATCTTTTGTGCTGGGTAACCCCAAAGTCTTCATCCTCGAAGAATCCAGTAGCTGAGAGGATTCAAGTGAGGACCAAATTTCACGAAAGAGAACAAACTCTGCCTATTTTTGGTCAGGAGTTGCATGAATTATGCCAATTTAAGAACCACCTTCCTAAAGTACATTTTTTTCTTTTTTTGCAATACTAGACCGGCAAACGCTAAGAGGTATAAGAGGTATGAAGGTGAACATGACACCTTTATGCAAATATCACATTTTACTTTAAAATTTCTAAGCACAATTATCCGTTATGTCCCAGAAAATTGGTAATAACTTTAAAAAGCAGATAATGGATAAGTATTCTGGGGGACCAATTATAAGGTATGCCGAAAACTTTTCTTTTTACAAACTCATTCACAACTCTTTGGTTGTTTTGATTTATGCAAACCACAGCTTTTTATCTCTAGGTTCCATTCCTCATTTTAAGAGATCTGGTGAAAATTTTTACCTTTAAGGAAGTGGAGGAAATTCAATTTCTCTTCCATCTAGACAAGATAGATTTTTATCTTTATCAACAGTCTTGAAAAAGTGTGGAAGGAAAATATGTTCCTATTTGTGAGAATCCTTAAAGGAGTCAGAAAAACCATAAAACCGTAGCATTAGATAAAATAACATATTATTTTAGCTTTATTATTTATTAGATGTATTATTCATCTATTTAATAATAATTATTTAATATATATCTATATTAATATTGTAAATATAATATTTAATACTCTATATTAATATTATTAATATATTATTGTTCAATATTATTAATCTATTTAATCTATAATAGATATATTATTTTGTAATTCCTTAAAGTCATCACAAAAACCATAGCATTAGATGAAGTACTCTATTATTTTAATAGACATTTACCAGTGCTTATAAAAAAGACATATTTATGATTACAACTCGGAAATCCTATTCTATGAAAAAAACTCAAGAACTCTGAGGCCAGGTGCTGTGGCTCATGCTTGTAATTCCAGCACTTTGGTAGGCCAAAGCTGGAGGATCACTTGAGCCCAGGAGTTTGAGACCAGCCTGGGGCAACATGGTGAAACCCTATCTCTACAAAAAATACAAAAAAGTAGGTGGGCATGGTGGTCTGCACCTGTAGTTCCAGCTATGAGGGAGACTGTGGTGGGAGGATTGCTCAAGCCCAGGAGGTCAAGGCCTGCACTACTCCAGCCTGGGTGACAGAGCAAGAAGACCCTGTCTAAAAAAAAAAAAAAAAAAAAGGAAAAGAAAAGAAAAAGAATTCTGGATATTCTGGATAGCTGTTAAAGAAGGAATCCCATAAATATCTTTTCAAAATGAAAAGGCTTGCATATGATCATTTGTGTTTGGTATCATTATTTCTGTTGGCATCATTCCTTCTATACAGTTGTGTTAACTGAAATCAAGACATGAAAGACATTCTGAGAGAGAGATTAGGATACTGACCTGGAATATTGGGACTATAACCTTTAGCCTCTCCTCTGTAAAATAAGAATCTTCAAAACTCTTTTTAGGGGTCAGCTTCATTCATAGCTTATAGTAGAGCATAGCCAACTATGGCCCATTGGCCAAACCTGGCCCTCTGCCTGTCATTGCAAATAAAGTTTTATTGGAACACAGCCACAAACATTGCTTACATATTGCCCATGGCTTCTTTCACACTACAATGACGGAATTGAGAAGTGGCAACAAGGACCATATGACCCACAAAGAAAAAATTATTTAATTTCTGGACACTTACAGAAAACGCTGCCTGACCCCTAGTTGGAGGCAATTATAGGTGTTGATGCGAATCAGCAACACCAGGCCAGAGTGAATGAACTTGTTCTGCTTCATCACTAGGCAAAGTTATAGCCAGCAATTAGAAGCACTCACTCCAGCTTACCAAAATTCAGAGGGATTTTCATGTTGCAGCTGTTCTTGAAGATAGCGAGGTTGGAGGCCTGACTAGACCTCCAGACTTTGGCCCTGTAATTCATCACTCTTTTACTCCTCACCCACTGATTAAGAACTATGATGGAGTGCCTGCTGGGAGCCATGTTCCTTGCAGGATTAGCAAACAGAGACGTGAGAGCAACAAGTCCCTGCCCTCCTAAGGACCATTGTTTACAAACTATCTGGGTGCTCTTCTTTACAAACTTCTGCTTCCATGTCCCTACACACCACTGTTGACTCCTAAGTGCACTGGAGTCCCAAGTGCAAAATGTGTCTTTCAGAAACATGAAAATCTGCAAAAACCAGATATTTTAGATATGTATTTCAATTTTCACTGAGTGATAAGATCAATTTCAGACTTGGCAAAAATTGACAAAAACCTTATATGTTATTTTAAAGCAACTTTATGATGAGACCAAGTCCAAGTGAAGCAAGCTATATCTTGTCACAATGACCCTCCCTCTTTCCCATTTTCCTCCCAAACTTCCAAACATTGGCTGGTGACATAGCACAGATGTTGTAATGCTACAATGGAGTGTAGTATAGCATTCCTTCTGCAATCCACTTACTTAATCAACTGATAGATATTGATTGTGTATCTACTATGTACCTAATGTGACGTGGTCAATGGAGATTTTTATTGTAAGGGTTCACCTCTTAGGGGAAGGAAATTCCAATCTCCTTACCACACGCTGACTCTACCTCTAAAAAAATAAAGACTACTCAAGTTCAAGGATACTAATTTATTTTCTCTTTTTCTTTTATTTTCTATCTTTCTATTTTTTTTTTTTTTTTTGAGACAAGGTCTTGCTCTGTCACCTAGGCTGGAGTGCAGTGACACAATTACAGCTCACTGCAGCCTCCACCTCTTGGGCTCAAGCTATCCTCCTGCCTCAGTTACAACCACAGGTGCACACTACCATGCCCGGCTAATTTTTTAATTTTTTGTAGAGACAAGGTCTCATTTTGTTTCCAAGGCTGGTCTTGAACTCTTCAGGTCAAGTAATCCTCCCACCTTGGCCTCCCAAATTGCTGGGATTATAGGTGTGATCCACCATGCCTGGCCTGGTTTCTATTTTCTAAGGTTGAGTCATCTTGTGGAAAATAAGAACAAAACTTTGGATTTTTTTCCAGCTTTATTGAGGCATAAATAACAAAGTAAAAATGCTGTATTTATTTAAGGTATACATGTGATGTTTGATATATGTATACATTGTGAAATGATTACCACGATCAAGCTCATTAATATATCCATCAATTCGTGTAGTTACCGCTTTTCTGTATGAGAAAAATTAAGAACTACTCTCTAGAAAGAAATAATGGTTTTTTTCAGCAACATGGATGGAAATGCAGGTCATTATCTTACGTGAAACAACTCAGAAACAGAAAGTCAAATACTGCACGTTCTCACTTATGTAAAGTGCAAACTAAACAAGGGCTACACATGGGCATAGAATGTGGAATAATAGACACTGGAGACTCCAAAAGGCAGGAGGAGGGAGGCAAGGGGAGGGTTCAAAAATTACCTGTTGGGTACCATGTTTACTATTCTGGCAATAAATACACTAACAGCCTGGAATTCACCACTATGCAATATATGCACTTGAGAAATCTGCACTTTTACCCACTATAACAATTTTTTAAATTAATATTAAAAAATAAAATAAAGATCTACTCTCTTAGCAAATTTCAAGTATACTGTCCTATATCATAATACTGAATTATTCTAATACTGAATTATGTACTTGAAAACTTTAATATTTAAAAGTAACAATTTGCTGCATTTACAAGAAATGAAACTAGGGACCACCACAGGCACTAGTTTCCTACAATCTTAAGATGACAGACTTCCTTTACATAATCCGAGACCTATCAGAGAACTGGCTGCCCAGATAGGGAAGGGTAAGTTGTTCTTTCTGCATTTGCTGCATCTTAATTGCTTTCAGGTCAAAATAATTCTGAGGGCCAAATGGCATATTTTGGGGTGGTGTATTCTAATACCTTTTAGGTACTCTAAAGATGAATAGTGTCCCCTAAAAAGTGATGTCCACTTGGAATCTCAGAAAGTGACCTTATTTGAAAGCAGGGTCAATTTTTTTTGACTCACGAGATTTTTGCAGATCTCGTGAGTCAAGGATCTCAAGATGCAATCATCCCGGAGTTAGAGTCAGCCCTAAATCCAATAAGTGGTGTCCTCATAAGAAGTGAGGAAGACACAGAGAAACACACACAAGGAAGACAGCCACATGAAGATGGGGGTAGAGACTGGTGTGGTGTAGCCCCAAGCCAAGGAGCCAAGGATGGGGTCACCTTGGCCACAGCCGGAAGAGGCAAGGTAACACTCCTTCTTAGAGCCTTTAGGGGGACCGTGGTCCTGCTGACAAGCTTGACTTTTGGACACATGACCTTCTAAACTGTGAGAGAATAAATTTCTGTTGTTGTAAGCCACCTAGTTTGCAGGACTTTGCTTCAGCAGCCAAAGGAAACCAAGGCACCCAAAGAAACATCTCTTCAACTACCTTTAGTAATCACCCGCCACATTTATCTCTGTGCATGGTAAAAGTCCTTACCCAGTGCCTCAGAACTATGACGTACAATGTAGGAATTCTGGAGGCCTTAAAACAAGCAGGACACCATGAGGGGCCTTCTAAGGTACATACAATTCAAGATTTTCACATATATTTCCAAGTTATGCTACCAACTACGCATCTCCAGAGAGCCCTTATCACTAGTACTTCTAAAATATTTAATAGAATAATAGAACATTTCCTCCTTTGCCAATTAACATTTCAGCAGTTACTTTAATATCTAAAATATTTTAAAGGTTTCTTTCATCTCTGTAGAAATTCTTTGCAGCCAGGGAGCTGTGACTCAAAGATGTATTTTAGCTCAGAGGCAAAGCCATTTCATTTATTATCCCAGATTTTTCATTAATTTGAATTTTTGTTATTATGGTTCAGAAATTTGGAATTGAATGGAAATTTTGCTCCCACACTTGATCCAATGTGAGATGTTGAAAAAGCAGGCAATATTTACCCTAAATACGAGACATTTAGACAGACTGATTGGGAATAAAACCCTGACATTCTTGAAAATGATGTTTTTATTAGTACCAGAAATATTCGGGTAGGTGTTACCTGTACTCACAGTGTCCAAAACTCAAGAGTATGATGTTGGCATTTCACCAGTAAAGAAAAGCTGCTTTTCTGCTTTCCTCCTAAATGGTGCTGCATTTCCAACACTTCACAAAGCATTGAACACACTGCCACTGGAGGCAGCCATGAATATTTTATTCCCTCTCAATAAAACAGTTAAACACATCCATTCTCTGCCATTCAAGGATTTGTAACCTAAGGCCATGGCTACACAATTTTCTATGAACAGGGTTAGAAAAAAAAAATTAAAAAGAAAGAAGTCCAAATTTCATTCCTTCCATTTGATCATTTTTGTGGAGCCAGCTTCTATGTCAATTCTAGGCTCCTGCTCCTTTACTGAAAGTTTTACTTCTTAGCATTGATTAAGTTAATTCCACAGTGACATGGAGTCTACCACATTTTGGGCTCAGAGCTGCCATGTAGAGGATTCTGGATGGTACATTCATTCTCACTGTCTCTTCTATCCCCAAATCTCTGGGAATCCATCGCCTTTTATTTTGCACAACCATTTACTCTTGCCCAAATTCCAATTTTGCTGATCCTATCTTCTCTCCTTTTCAAGTGCGTAGAATTAGCTTATGGAAAGTGTTTCAGGAAAGCATTACCTACCAATGAAATTTTCATAGTCTCTAGAATAAAAAATAAGAGATTCCTGTTGTGCATTCAAACCCACCAGCTCTACCAGTGGTCTCTGCTTGTGCTCTGTGCTAAGTGGGCTCAGCTTGCTTCTATATGCACGGGAAGTGACCTATTTGCGAGGGACATTTACGTAAGAGTGAGAGACTGGAAACAACTGACAGACACACCCACGAGATATTAAGTATCATATTGTAACCCAACTTTCCTGCACTAGAAAGAAGACTATCTAAGATCTACGCACAAAGGAATATATGGAATTATATGGTCTGGCTGAGTCCCCACCCAAATCTCCTCTCGAACTATAGTCCCCATGTGTTGTGGGAGGGACCTGGTGGGAGGTGATTGGATCATGGGGGTGGTTTCCCCCATGCTGTTCTCGTGATAGTGAGTGAGTTCTCACAAGATCTGATGATTTTATAAATGGTACTTTCTCCTGGGGTTCTGTTTCTCTCCTGCCACCTTGTGAAGATGCTTGCTTCCCCTTTGCCTTCTGCCATGATTGCAAGTTTTCTGAGGCCTCCCCAGCCATGTGGAACTGTGAGTCAATCACACCTCTTTCCTTTATAAATTGCCCAGTCTCGGGTAGTATGTTTACAGCAGTGTGAAAATGAACTAATACACGGAATGATTCCACATTATTTGAAAAACATGCTATACATGTTGACAGTGAGATGCATCAGGGACTCCACTTAGGGGTTCGCCCCCCATTCATCTCCTGTTTCCAAGCCTGGAAATAAGGGAAAATCTAGAGTTCCTTCAAGGGAAATTCCAGGCATCTAGCTGGCCCTGAGAAGTGAAAGAGCAACTTGATAAGCCAGAAGGTAATAGTAGCCTAAAACAATAGCCAAGGAAGCTCATAGCCAAGAGTTGTTTGGGTCCCTATAGAAACTAAAGATAATATCTTAGCATATGTTCCTGAGTTGTTTTTCAGAAGCCTGGATCCCCGAACAAATGAATCCGCTGGCATGTAGACCTCAGACAAAGGACAACTGAGGACTGAGCTCTGACTGCAACTCTTTGTTCTAAATTTCTTCCTGAGGGGCCTAGAGGAAGTCATGCCCATGGACCAGAGCTCAGCATTCCTTTCTGCTGATCCCAAATTTTTAGACAAAACTTTGTCTCCTTATCTGATCACAAATCGAGAAACTTTGAATCCACCTATGACTTGTAGGCCACTCCCCTGAAATCGAGATGTCTCATCTTTTTTAGGTAAAACCAATGTATGGCCTTCATGTATTAACTTATGGCTTTGCCTATAATCTCTGCCCCCTGCCTTTTAAAACCTCCACTTGCAAGCCATCAGGGAGGTCAGGTCTTAAGCCTGAGCTGCCTGATTCTCCTTGCTTGCTGCCCTCAATAAATACTTCACTTCCTCTTACTGCAATCCTGATGTCAGTGTTTGGCTTTGGGGCACTGGGTGAGTGAACCCTAGTTTGGTTTGATGTCAACAGTGTGTTGTATGTGGAAGGGTCCAGAAGCTCCTAGACCCAACTTGGTTACATCAGCAAGCTGCAAAGTTGAAGGAGAGACTTAGAAGAAGCCAAGGAAGGTAAGGCAGCAGTTGATGAATAAAATCTAAATGGTCAATATACACAAAGAAATCAAAGAAATGTTTATTAAAAAGATGAAATTAGTCCTTTTCAATTTATGAAAATTGCAATAACGTTTTTAAGGGGGTTCCCAAGAGTTTTCAGGAAAGCACCAGTAAGGGAACATTTGCACCTTGCAGAAAAATGCATAAATTGAAAAAAAAGAAACACAGGAAAAAAAAAGCAAATCATAAAGTTGTGCACACACTTGAACTCGGAAACTCAAACTTTGGGAATTTAGCCTATGGAGATAAATATGAATATTGTAAACTAAAAACAAAATTCTAAGCCCCACAACTGACTTAATGAACCATCTCTTGGCCAAAGGGACCCCAGAATAACCTTGAAAACCGAAGGCCATGACGAGACAGGGTGTCAGACACACCTCCTTATATCCCATCCCTCGCTAACCACCATTAGACTTGCTTCCTTACGGGTTAAATAGAAACCAGCCCTTTCCAAAGACTCCACTGCAGATGTCAACCAACCACCCAATGCTGCCCCAACCCTTTGTGGTTTCAGCACAACCACCAACCAGTATTTCTTCCTGATAAGAGACCCTGACCATGGAGTGGTTCTGGTTCGTCTATGGAGAATATGCAGTGAGGGTGTTACTGTCCTCTGCTTCACCTTCTGACATCAGAAGGCTGGGAACTCAACCCTGGGATCATGCTAACATCACCATTCCTTGTACATGGGACCCACGAGGGGGCATGAAGCTCCATTGCAAATACACACATTTCTTCTTTCATGAATATTTGTGACTCCTTTTACAGCTTATTGAATATGTATATTCAACCACCCTGCTCAGCATAAATTCCTGTTCCCTTTGCCCCTCCCTCAAAGTGTCTGTTTCTGACTTCTGGCCACAGGCTACACTTTCCAGTCTGTCAGAACAGCCACCCTGCAAGCTGCAACCCTTTATAAGAAATAAAGCTCTTCTTTCCAAATTTACGAACCTCGTTTTCTTCAGTTGACAATATAAGGAATGATTTCGCTACAAGGTTGTTTTAGCAGAATTGACAACAACTTTATTGCCTGATACTGGGACAGGGAAGACAAAATGTGCAGAGCTCTCAAGTGGAGTAATGTGTACCCAAAAACAATGATCTCAAACAATTATGTGTATTGTACAGGAAGACGTGAATCATATCTGAAATGTAAAAAACCATCACAAAGCAGTGATTACATAATGATCCTGTCTTGTGGAAAAAACATTAAAAGTTTTGCTACACTGAATAAAGTATGGAAGGTCACACAGACATCTACGAAACATTTATGCTTATAGGTATTTTCTAGGTGTAAAGTAAACTTGAATTAATTTGATGCTTCAAAAAAGAAAAGCTGTTTTAAAAGTTGAATTATATATTGTCTGTTTTTTTTTTGTTTTGTTTTGTTTTGTTTTTGTTTTTGTTTTATTGAGACAGGGTCTCTATTGCCCAGGCTGGAGTGCAGTGGTGGCATCTTGGCTCACTGCAACCTCCACCTCCCGGGTTCAAAGGATTCCCCTGCCTCAGCATCTTGAGTAGCTGAGACTATAGGCATGCACCACCACGCCCTGCTGATTTTTTTGTATTTTTGTAGAGATGCAGCTGCACCATGTTGGCCAGGCTAGTCTTGAACTCCTGACCTCAAGTGGACCTCAAGTGGACCTCAAGTGATCCATCCGCCTCGGCCTCCCAAAGTGCTGGGATTACAGGCATGATGAGTCACTGCACCCAGCTGAAAGTTGCATTATATATTGTCTTGGTCTCAACAAATACACAAAAATGGCACAGTTGAGGGAGGGTGCAACTACAAATGGCAGTTGGGAATGAACAGATTCATAGATCGCTTACATTTTATCACTAAGGTAAACCCAAAAGTTATTAATTGAAGTAGTAACCACATAAAATGTGCTTTAAAAAATATTAAGCTGTATGAGGCTGGGTGTAGTGGCTTATGCCTATAATCCCAACACTTTGAGAGGCCAAGGCAGGAGGATTCCTTGAGGCTAGGAATTCAAGACCAGCCTGAGCAACACAGTGAGAACGCATCTCTGTAACAAATTTAAAAATTAGCCAGGTATGGTGGCACATTCCTGTGGTCCCAGCTACATGCAAGGCTGAAGTGGGAGGATCAGTTGAGCTCAGGAGTTCAAGGCTACAGTGCACTGTGATCACACCAGACACAGTGAGACCCTGTCTCAAAAAAAAAAAAAAAAAAATTAAGCTGTTTGAATTGCATGTAAATCCAGTGAAAATTATATACCATATCATTCATAATTTGACAGTGGTTAAAGTTATAGACAGATGCTAAAATTTGAGCAATTCCATTTGTCCTTTAAACAGAATAAGCATCTGACCACAATATTGTCCTTTGGGCTTTCAAATGATACTACCTTTCACGGCCAGCCTCTTAAAAGGAAAAAGGAAGAGGAGGAAAATTAGACATCTAACGTGATTCCCTGCCCTTCATGCCTCCATGACTTGTGGCTGCAGATAAAACAAATCAAGAGGTTTTAGATAGAGTGAGGCCCATTCTCCTAGTACACAAAAGCACTATTTTTATATTGACTCAGGAGAGAACTCACCTAAAATTATTCTTTGGTTCTGACAGCTATTTGCAGGCTTTAGAAAAGGGGAGGAAAGGAGTGCCTTTCTCAATCACTCTTTAAATAAGTGTCCTTGGGTGAAACTGACACCTCGTCTTTTACGTTACTCCTTTGAGACTCTCAGAGCATGCAGAGGCTGAGAGATTGAGAAACTGCCCTTCCAGCCCCGTAGTCAGACTCCTAAATACCAACTCTGGTCTCTTTTGCTCGCTTCCCAATCAGTTGGGGCAGCTGATATTTCATGTTTCATATTTGAGAACAGAGCTTTTTAAACATTAATGTGCACATATATCCACTGCGGAGTTTTGTTAAAATTGTAGATTCTAATTCAGCAGAGCTGGGGTGGAGTCTGATAGTCCACATTTCCAGCAAGCTCCCAGGTGAAGCCCATGCTGTTGGTCCCAGACTGTGCCCGAATAGTAAGGTTTTAGATGATGCTAAAGAAAACAAGAATATTTTCTTGTACATGATCATTTTCCATAGTTTGCATATCATGTGATTGACTCAAGGCAGTGTTGTGGATCATTTTCCATCCCAGAATGTGGATTGGGTCATTCCAACACAATGAATGTCTCTGAAATGGATAAAACACTAAAGACATGGATGTTCCAGGGTTTTCCAATCTAGCATTTGTGGAGCATAAGGGAACTGTCCACTTTCATGGAAATTTAAACAACAACTAGACTGGTATCATGCTCAGCAAGGAGGCACCACCATCACAGTGGTGATGAGCTGTGTTCACAATGGAGGCACATGATGTTGGTGTTTCCTAAGCCAATCCTTTGCCATTGCACAGAAGTCAGAGATGGTGACACATTAGGTCAACCCATGGCACCATGATATATCAGAACAGAAACAGAAATCATATCACCGAAATCGTATATCTGGAGTTGAGTGGCCATTGACATGTACATACACTACATCAACAACCCAGAAAGAAGGCTGTCTCTTCATCTGAGTGGCCTGAGACAAATGGCATGCAGAATTTGTTTTTCTTGCTTTCCATGAGAAGTCCATTCCCACTAAGCACTTTGAGATTTGTTATGAAAACTTTATTAAATGTATCACAAGTGAGATGGAGGGGTTTGACTCAGTCTTCCAGATCTTTATCACCTTGTGTGCTTTTCA
Source organism: Piliocolobus tephrosceles (assembly GCF_002776525.5). Lineage (NCBI taxonomy): Eukaryota > Metazoa > Chordata > Mammalia > Primates > Cercopithecidae > Piliocolobus > Piliocolobus tephrosceles. Next base: position 16,986,918 of record NC_045456.1, on the reverse strand, counting down.
CTATCTTCTTGCTCCTATTCTCCCTCCTCCTTATCCTTTTCCTCCTTTGATGATCTGTATCTTTCCAGTGAAGCACAGGCATTAAACCCATATACACCACTAAACTCTACGCTCCACAAAACCAAAGGGTCTGCTTTTCTTTAAGAGGCTAATTAGCAACCATATATTGTTCCTCTTGTACATCAGTTAGGGCTCATCTCTCATCCCCAACTGCTAATTGCTTAATCTTTCTGCAGATAACTCTATTAAACAAATGTTCTTTATTTTTCTGTTTATAAATATTGCTTTTCATTACCCTTATATTAAATGATAATGTCAAAACTCCCTGTATTGTCTACTGCTGAAAAACAAATTACATCCAAATTTTATCTTTTTAACACAACACACATGCATTATGGTTTCTCTGGGTCAGGAATCTGGGCATAGCTTAGCCCACTAAGTATCTTCTTCTTCTTCTGGATCTTTCATGAAGCAGTGATCATGGTGCCAGCTAGGGCTGGGATCTCACCTCATCCATCTGAATGTTCCATTTGGGAAGAATCTACTTCTAAGCTAGCTCACATGGCTCTTGGGAGGATGTGATTCCTTGCAGGCTATTGGCTTGAGGCTACCCTCAATTCCTGGCCGTGTGGAAATGGGACCTTGCCATGTCTCCAGTATGGCAGCTCGTTTCCAATAGAAAGAGCCTGCTAAAATGATGGAGTCAGGCTGGGTGTGGTGGCTCACACTCGTAATCTCAGCACTTTGGGAGGTTGAGGCAGGCAGATTACTTGAGGTCAGGAATTCAAGACCAGTCTGGCCAACATGGTGAAGCCCTGTCTCTACTGAAAATACAAAAATTAGCCAGTAGTGGTGGCACATGCCTGTAGTCCCAGCTACTCAGGAGGCTGAGGCAGGAGAACCACTTGAACAGAAGTTGCAATAAGCCTTGATCGTGCCACTGCACTCCAGCCTAGGTGACAGAGCAAAGCTCTGTCTCAAAAAAGAAAAGAAAAGAAAAAAAAGATAGAGTCATAGTTTTATAACCGAACTTATTTCTCATCAGTTAGTCATTTCTATTGCTTAGAAGTCATGTTTTTAAAAATGAGATTAACATTTAAATAGGTTTGGATGACAGTATCCTGTAAATAGGTAGGCTGAGTAAAGCAGATGGCCTGCTCTACAGGTGAAGGCCTGAGTAGAGCAAAAAGACTGATCTTCCTTCAGTAAGAAAGAACTCCTTCTGCCTAACTAGCTTCGAGCTGAGACCTTGGTTGTGTGGTTTTCTTTTCCTGCCTTCAACCTCAAACTGAAACACTGGCTCTTCCTGGGTCTCAAGCCTGCAGGACTTTGGAATGAAACGACATCATCAGCGCTCCTGGATCCCCAGTTTCCAAACTCACTCTGCAGACCTTAGAACTTGTCAGCCTCCACAAGTGCATGAACCCATTTTTTATAATAAATCTCTATCTCTCTAAATATAGATATATGTATTATATATATAAAATCTATCTCATTTATCTACATTTATCTACCTATCTACCCATCATCCATCCATACATATCTATCTATCTATCTATCTATCTATCTATCTATCTATCTATCTATCTATC
>NC_045456.1:16966637-16985316 GCF_002776525.5 Piliocolobus tephrosceles | reverse complement strand
ATCTATCTATCTATCTATCTATCTATCTATCTATCTATCTATCTATCCATCCATCCATTATATCTACCCATCCATCATATCTATCTATCGAGCCATCCAACAAAATGCTGGATATTTTGTTCTGTATTCTTCCAATAACTGATAAATCCTTATTCTACTCAGCTCTTTACTCTAGGGATCCTATGGCTCTAGTTCCATGACATCTCAAGGGGACTCCAGCACCATATTTTGCTCTTCACACAAATATTTTCCAAGGGAATGGGAAATGGAGCTTCTATTTACGCTATGGTCACATTCTCCATGGCCTCTACCAGTGGAGGGATGATGACACCTGAAACCATTCAGAAGATGCCTGCATGATGACAACCTCCCCAGCTCAGCCAGGCATAAATGCAATGGTGTCTGATGCTCTTGAGTGGAAATGGCCCATTTCTACAACTTGCTGCAAACTGCTACTGTGCACAGTGCCTGGCTTAGGACTGCAGCTGATGTGTTACCAGTGCTGTAGTCGGCATGCCTTCCTTGGTTGCAGAACACTCTGAATTGGCTGGAACTTTTTTAGAGTATCTATTCATTAGATCCTAAATGTTTAGAATAAAATGTCAATGCCAGGGATAGCAAACAATGACAAGAAATTCTGGTTGCCCTTAGTTTCTTAGAGGAGAAGAAAGAGTTTGGAGCACCAACAACTCATGGAATTTTGGGCCCTGTGGGAGAAGACATGTATTAAAACCAAAACCTGGGTAGTCAATTTCACTCTTGATAACTGTTATATACAGGGGCTACAACTGAAGTCATCCCAGAATATTCCTGGATCTCGATTTTATTTAGGGACCCAATAAGCTCATCTCCAATCCTGCTATATGGAAACACCCATTACTGAGAAAATGGAATATCACAGAAAGTGATATTCAATGGGCATTACATATATTTGTACAGTCCATAGTGGATTAGGAACAATTTTTCTTTCCTTGACTGTTTTCTCCTTTGGTAGTAATTTTTTAAAGTAAAATTTCTATTTTGAAATAATTTTAAATGTACAGAAAAGTTATGAAGATAGTACAGAGATTCCCCATATATCTTAGCTTCCCCTAATGTTAACATCTTACACAACCAAGGCACATTTGTTAAAACTATGAAACCATCATTGGTGCAGAACTACTAACTGCATTACAGGCTGTATTAGGATTTCCACAGTTTTTCCAATAATGATCTTTTCTATTCTAGGATTCAATCCAGGATGCTGTTATGATTCATCACCATTAGTCTCCTCTACACTGAGAGTTTCTCAGAAGTTCCTTGTTTTGTGTGACCTTGATATTGCTATGGTCTGAATATGTTCTCCCGACATTCACACATTGAAACATAGTTGCCAGTGTGGTGGTATTAGGAGGTGAGATATCTGGGAGGTGATTAGCTCATGAGGGTGGAGCCCTCATGAATGGGATTAATGATCTTATAAAAGAGGTGTTAAGGAGCTGCTCCCCTCTTTTGCCCTCCCACCATGTGAGGACACAGCAAGAAGGCACCATTTAGGAACCAGGAAGTGAGTCTTCACCAGACATAGACTCTGTCACGTCTTGATCTTGGACTTTCCAGCCTCCAGAACTGTGAACAACAAATGTCGGTTGTTTATAAATTACCCAGTCTAAGGTATTTTGTTATAGCAGCACAAATGGACTAAGACATATTTTATCTTAGTTCCTCTATCTTGGTTTTTCTGATATTTTCTGATGATTAACCTAGAGTTATAGGTTTTGGGGAAGAAGATCTCAGAGGTGAGGAGCACTTTTCATCATATCATATTAGGAGTTCACATGATTTATCATTATGATATTAGCCATGACCACCTGGTAAAGACAGTGTCTGTGAAGTTTCCCCACTGTTAGTTACTCCTTGTTTAGTTTTGACCATGAAATTTTAAATAAATAATAATTTAAAAATACCTGGCATTATATTTATGTCTTATTTCAATTGAGTTTCTTTTTTCTGGTTTTCAATTTATTTCTAATTCAATTTCATCTTTGTTGTTTTCTTTCGTCTAGAAAAAAGATTAAACATCACATTTTTCATAGAACTCTCCTGCTTAAACCTGGAGGCTGTTCATGGTTGGGATAAAAGAAAACCCATATTTTGAGCATCTCAAAAGGTATGAGGTAGTCTAATAAATATTTTATATACATTTCCTACTTACATTTCATAAGAAATGTAAGTTAAATATTAATACACCACTTTTTTTTTTTTTTTCAAATGAAGAAACCAATTTCCTGAGTCCACAGGGAAAGAGAGGAAGTCATAAATTAGGTAGGATAGAACCCAGATTGTTTAGCCAGAGGTTCAAGATCAACCATAAACTTTTCAAATTTGATTCCTGGAGCTCTACTGCATGGACACATTTCTACAGAAATGCCAGGGTCTGTGCCCTGCAGCAAGAACATTCCCTAAGCAGCAGCACCTTGAACATTCACCCCTATAGCCCCCATTCTCCAAGTTGCTTTTCCAAATGTCACTTATCCTCCAAGCCTGGCTGAAGCCTACCTCCTCCAGAAAGCTCTTGTTGATCACTAAGCCCTTGATATGGTTTGGCTGTGTCCCCACTCAGATCTCATCTCGAATTGTAGTTCCCATAATTCCCACTTGTCATGGGAGGGACCTTGTGGGAGGTAATTGAATCATGGGTTTCCTGAGGCCTCCCCAGCCCTGCGGAACTGAGTCAATGAAACCTTTTTCCTTTATAAATTACCCAGTCTCAGTATGTCTTTATTAGTAGTGTGAGAATGGACTAATGCAATCCTCAACAACTGTTCCTCTTACAATGAACACATCATTTCTAACATTCTTTGGCACTTGATAATATTCTGGGCTCCTTTGTTTCCCGGTTTGTTAAACAGGATCAGTCCGTGCATGTGGCATACTGTAGAGGGGATGCACTTTCTAGTCCTGATTGACAGTGCTGTGCTAGAAACCCCCAGAAGAGCTCTCTAGCATCCTTGTTGGAACCATGCACTGCATCCTTCTCACCACATACTGGCTCCTCTTGGCTTTTACCCTTCTTGTGCTCACTCTCATATAGATGGCTCTGTGTCAGTCTGTGTCAGCCAACTGCAAGGTTAGAGGGGCAGTCCTCAAGGCTGGCTCACTTCTCATAATCACTTCAATTTCAAATAGGTTCACAAAACTACCCTGTTTTAATAATTTGCTAAAAGGACTCACAGGAGTCACTGAAAGGTGTTATGCATATGGTTATGGTTCATTACAGCTAACGGAGACAGATTTAAGTCAGCCCAGGTAAAACACATACAGAAAAGGGTCGGAAAAAGTTGCAAATGTTGAGCTTCCAGATGTCCTGTCCCTGTGGAGTCATGGGCAGTGTTGTTTTCCCTGCATTGCTATGTGACAGTATGCATGGAGTATGTCCAATCTGGAAAGGCCACCTGAGAATTGAGTCCAGAGATTTCACTGGGGCTCTATCACACGAGTATTGATGATTGCCCATGGGGCAGATCTCCATCTCCAGCCCGTCAGGAGGTCAAGCTGATGCTGCATGGGTCAAAGCCCCTGTCCTACATTCCACTGATAGACTGGCGTGACCAGCCTCCTACCCTACATCACATTACTAAACTATGCAGTGACCCAAGGCCATCAGGTAGTCAATCCTACCAGGCTTGACATTCCAAGGGCTTTGGGGTCACCTCCCTGAGCAGATTTCTTTCTGAACAAGATTAAATTCTTTACGACATAGTGAGATACTTCTGTCTATCTTAGAGACCTTTGCCCTCTTTTAACTTTTAGTTCCTTTTTTTCTTTTTCCTTTTAGAGACATGGTCTTCTGCTGTTGCCCAGGCTGGAGTGCAGTGGCATGATCATCGCTCACTGCAGCCTCCAACTCCTAGGATCAAATGATCCTTCTACATCAGCTTCCCATGTAGCTGGGACACTACAGGTGCATGCCACCATACCCAGCTATTCTTTTTATTTTTTGTAGAGATGGGTCTTGCTATGTCGCTTAGGCTGGTCGACTTTTAGTTCTTTACATGCCTTCTTAACATAACCAGATTATGTTTGTGTATGAAGGCACTAAGACATTTACCGTGATGTTTCTCTCAGTGCTAGGATCATGGAAAATTTTTTTAGTTTTCATTATGCTTTTCTACTATATCCATATTTTTGACAGAAATTATTGCTTTTATAATTACGATGGGAAAACAGATTTTAATGAGGCTTTTTTCCCTAAAACATATTGCTTAACCAGTTTTGCTCACAATGAGCACCAGAATTTGTCCACTTGGTAAGTCACTTATATAACATAATATTTAGGGGATCCCATGCTTTTATTTCTGAGTTATGTAAAAAATGGCAGAAAAATGCATTAAGAATAATTTAAACTCCATTCATTAATTAGACTACATACAGTTTAAACTATAGGGCCTATCTACTACCCCTGAATAATATAAACATATACATGACACATATATGCAAACAATAATTAGCTACTTGTGTAGATATATAGACAGTTTGTGAATTGTGTTACTCAGGAACATATAAGACTCTGTAGCCAGTGTGATGATGAAGATAAATCACCTTTCTGTCTGGTCTAAATTCCTTTTCTGCCTATTCAATGCTACTATTTCTTGTTTGTTTGTTTGCTTGTTTGTTTTTGGAGATGAAGTCTCACTCTGTCACCCAGGCTGGAGTGCAGAGGCATGATCTCGGCTCACTGCAACCTCCTCCTCCCAGGTTCAAGTGATTCTCCTGCCTCAGCCTCCGAAGTAGCTGGGACTACAGGTGCATGCAACCATGCCCAGCTAATTTTTTGTATTTTAGTAGGGATGGGGTTTCACTGTGTTGTCAGGCAGTCTGCTGACCTCAGCCTCCCAAAGCACTAGGATTACAGGCATGAGCCACCACACTCGGCCACTACTATTTCTTGTCAAGTATGCATCTTCAGTGGGGGCAAAAATTGCTCCTTAGGGGAAAAAATATATTTTTAGGGCCAAAAAAAAAAAAAACCAAACTATCTTTATCAGTAAAGTATAGAAATGCATGCAGTACATAAACAGAAATGTAGTATATATCTATTAAAATTTTGTGGGGAGGGAAAATGCCCAAAACACGGGAAAGATGTTGAAAAACATCAGTCTGAACTATCTGGGCTGGAGGTGGTAACCCTGTTTGCAGAATGTTCTTAGCTTCTGTCTCTGCAACTGTAAAGTGTTCATTTTCAGCAAATTCTTTATACATATATTTTTAGAAAGAGAAGGATGCTTTGCTGTTATGGTGTACAAAATGCCTAACATTAAGTACTTATTGACCGAGACTGAATTTTCTCCCTCTGACTATGGCCCAACCTAGGTAGGCACAACTCTGTCATGGACTTTGCAACCAAAAGGCACCATAGAAGGGTCCTGATTCCATTCTTAATGGCAGGAGTCACTTCCTGGCAATTTATGTGTTTTGTACTCTATCGGGTCTGCTTTGAAAAGCCCCCTCCTTTCCACCGCCTGGCATCTTCTACACAGCATCACCTAGGTGAGCCTAAGGGCACGCGTCTCTCAGATGAGATGAGAATGAGAATGGATTCACCTCATCATGTCCAATAAAGCCATGACTAAACATTGAAAGGCAGATGAAAAATTTTGTAAACAATTTAAAGAAAACCACTTACGTAATGGGAAACTCTCATCTATCCTTTCACTGGAAGTACCAATTAAAAATGCAGATTTTATAATTAAAAGGGAAACAGAACTTGGAGATTTGAAGGATTCTCAGCCTGGCTATGAGATCAAGAATGAAAGAGCATTTTCAAGAGAGGAAAACAGGGGTGTGACCAAGAGATAAGGAAAACAACATGATAGAACAAGCCAGAGGCTATTCAGCAGAACATTGGGAGAATGATCCTGAAGGTATTTCAGAAATTAGCAATTTTGCCCGTCCCATCACAGACCCAGAGTGCCAAGGTCTGGGGAAAGGAAATATGTCAAAAGAGAGGCCCATGGTGCCCGTGGGACCACAGTGCTCACTGCCCTGCACCACCTGAAGTGTCTGCTTCCCACATTCCAGTGCAGTGCTCCTCAGGTGCCCCAGCTGTGGCTCAAGTGAGCCCAGGTTCAGCTTGACTCCCCACTGCAGAAGGCAAAAGCCATAAACCTTGGTGGTGTCCACATAGTGCTAATTCTGCAGGCATACCAAATGCAAGAGCTGTGCAGGCATGGCTTCCTCCACCCAAATTTTAAAGGATGTCAGTGACAGCCTGGGGACCCAGAAACAGGCCTGTGACAGAGGAAAAGCTGCTGCAGACAGTCTCTACCAGGGCAATGCCTAGTGGAGCCGTGGGAGAAGAGTAACCCCCTGATCCTGAGACCCCAGAACTACAGAGCTACCAGCATGTAACACCAGGCCGGTGAAGCCACAAGCACCTGACTCCAACTCCTCAGAGTAACTGGGTGTGCTCTTCAGTAAAATGGTGGGGATTGGGCCCCCAGGGCCTTGAAGGCCCAACTTCCACCCCAGTGTGTCCACATGGTGGAACATAGAGTCAAGAAATACTATTCTGGAGCCTTAAGATTTGATGTTGTTCACCCTGTTGAGTTTTGGACCTACATTTCTGTAAGTCCAACATATTTCTGTTCTTTACAAATACCTATTTCTTCCTTTTGAGAGAATGTGTCTCCTATGCCTGTCCCACCATTGTATTTGGAAAGCAGATATCTTGTCTGATTTCAGAGGCTCACAACTGAGAGAAATTTGCCTCAGAAGAAATCATGCTTTAAATCTTACCCATATCTGATTTAGATGAGACTTTGGACTTTTGAGTTGGTGCTGGAACGAGTTAAGACTTTGGGGCTATTGGGATGTAACAAATGTATTCTACATGTGAGAAGAACAGAAATTCAGGGGGCCATGGGCAGAATTCTGTGGTTTGAATGTATCCCCAAAGTTCAGGTATTGGAAATCTAATTCTCAATGTATTACAACAGTGTTAATTGGTGGGACCTTTAAGAGGTGATTAGGCCATTGAGGGCTTTGCCCTCATGAATGGATTAATGTCATTATCACAGGAGTGAGTTTCTTATATAAGGCCAAGTTCCACCTACTCTTTCTCTCTCTCTTCAAGGCAGGGTCTTGCTCTGTAACTTACTGCTCTTGCTCTCTCTCTTACCCTCTTTGCCCTTTCACTTTTTGCCATGAGATGACACAGCACAAAGACCCTCGCCAGATGCTGCACCCCCAATCTTGGACTTCCCAGTTTCCAGAATTGCGAGCCAACACATTTCTGTTCTTTATAAATTACTGAGACTCTAGTATTCTGTTATAGCAGCACAAATCAGACTATGACAGGATCCAGTTGGAAAACTAGGAATCACACTAGCTATTTCCACAGAGGAAATTGAATGTAGGGAATTGATTACACAGGTGTTGACAGCTAGAAAAGCAAAAATGAAACATTAGGTCATGCAGAGACAGTAGCTTTAGAAATCAGCTGCCACCAACAGAGTATAGAACACAGGTTGGCCAGCCTATTTTGTGTATGTGATGGGTCAGACAGTAAATATTTTAGGCGTTTTGCACCATATGATTCATGGAACAGCTACTCATACCTTGCCACTACAGTGGGAGAGCAACCACAGACAATATGGAAATAAATGGGCAAGGGTTTGTTGCAATGAAGTTTTTTTTTTTTTTTTTTAAACAAAAACAGGATGTGGGCTGGATCTGGATTCCACACATACAAAAGTCATTTTAATTACACTCTCCTTATTTTTTTCTAATAACTATTTCCTATACCAAAATGCCACCTGGCAAACTCCTATTCATCCTTTAAGACTCACCAAAAGTAGGCCAGGTGTGGTGCCCCAGCACTTTGGGAGAATGAGGTAGGTGGATTGCTTGAGCCCAGTTCAAGACCAGCCTGGGCAACATGGTGAAACCCCATCTCTACAAAAAACACAAAAATTAGCCATGACTGTAGTCCCAGCTGCTTAGGAGACTGAGGTGAGAGGATCACCTGAGCCCAGGATGTCAAGACTGCAGTGAGCCATGATAATGACACTGCACTCCAGCCTGGGCGACAGAGTGGAGACCCTGTCTAAAAAAAAAAAAAAAAGCTACCCATGTGTTGGTGTTTCCTGTCAAGCATGAAATCCACCAAAGCTTGCTTACATTCATCCCTATATTTGCAAGAAGCTAGCATAGTCTCTAGCACACACAGAGTGCTAAACAACTGTTTCATGAAAAGAGGAACAAACCAGGTAACAAGCAAGTATTAACCAAAAAATTACCCCCATGGGTTAAGCATTTACAAGGAGTAAAGAACTGTTTAATGACTCTCCTTAATCTTCCCAGAAACTCTAGGAAGGAGACTGTAATTATCATTTATATTTTATGAATGAGGAAAATGAGGCAGAGACTTCAAGCTACATCCCTAAGTTTATATAGATGGTCAGTGCATGACCCAAGAACAGAACTCGGGAGTCTGAGTCCAGAGTTTCATCCTCGCACTGCTCTGGAATCCCATATCCGTGCACGGTCTTTATCCGTGATAACAACAACGCACTTGCAAGAAGTCCTCTTTATGCTAAGAAAGAATAAACATACCCTTCATAAATAATTCAAAAAACAAGTGAACTGCTTCTGAAGAGTGGAAACCTGCTTTCAAGGAGTCTGAAGTATGGTAGGAATTAATAAAACATTTTAAGGGTACTCTACAATTCAAATATGAAAAGGAAAATCAATTAGTGATCCGAAAGAACTAACAAGTGAAACAATTATTATTATTTTCCATGTATGGAGAATCCATAACATTCTTGAGAGTTTCAAGCATACAAAATTCATTCCCTGTGCTATGTAAGTATAATTTTATCCAGTGGTAGAAATGTCAGTCATTGTGGTTGGATCACTGTTTTAATTTAGCAGGGTCTGCCTCTGAGGTTAAAAAAAAGCGCCAAATAAAATAGCACACACTTTCTCATTAAGTTGCCTAATTCCATCGAATTTGTTTGACTGAAATACTACACCCCAGTGTTTGAGTCTACAAACACATTCACACACAATAAATTTAAGAAGCTCACAATTGTAGGTATTAGTCCCTTATATTCTTTCTTGTTTTCAATCTTCCTTATAAAATAGAAGACAATTCCAGAAAGTCCCTTGTTTGGATTAGCTTCTATTATTTCTACAACATGAACTCATTTTCTATATAACACAGTCACTTTGGAAAGGTCTTATTTTGTTAAAGGGGTCCCAGAGCATATGTCACTGTAATTATAGTCTCTTCAAAATGCAAACTTTTATGCCACAAATTTCAGTTAGTAGAAAAGTTTCCTTTATGTGCAAAGAAATGTTTTGATTTTACTTTTTGTTTTTTGAGTTCCATACAATGCTAAAGTTTAGATGGTTTAAAATTGGTTTTATATGGCTGTTGATTTCTTTGTAAATTCTCTAAAAACTACATTTCTAACACCATTCTGTGTGAATAAATCTAGAGTTTCAGACATATCTGATAAGAATTTATTTCTCACATCTCTCTTAATTCTAACAATAGGTGTTTCATAAAGAAACTATCATTAGAAAGCATTTTACATGCATTATTTAATTTATTTTTGGGGGAACAGATGTTGGTGCTGTCATCTTCTCTAATTGGCAGATGAAGCTCCGAGACTATTTTACCAAAGCTAGTGTCTTAGCACAGGCTAAGCTGCAGCATCAAATAGATGCAATAGATTCTGGCTCAGATAAAGTCAGTCTCATAAACAATGTGATTGTGTACTGCAGGGCACTGGGAAACTCAGATCCACACAGTCATTCAGGTATCCAACTTATCATGCTTCTATGATCTTCAACTCATGTCTTCAAGGGTCCCTGTGGGCATCACCATCACAGTCAGCTGGAAGAAAGAGTAGGGGGGGAAATCCGTGGGGTACTTTTATAAGGAGGTTCTGGCATGCTTCATTTCTTCTTGGCTTCTTCCTGGGAGGACATGGACACATGGGCACAGCTAACAGAAAGGGAGGCTGGAAATGGGAATGCCTGTGGAGCATTTATTACCTCCTTCAGGTAATAAAAAGCCTGGCTCAGACATGACTGAGCCAAGTCCTCAGCCCTCTGTCTATACTGTCTGAATGCCCTGTGGGATTGAGCCCTTAACCTGCAGGGTCCCACTCTAACTCCAGGCAGAGACTGTCAGGATGGAACTGAATCATAGGACACCTAGTGGGTATTCATTGGAGAATTGCTTGGTTTATGGGGGAAAAACCCTCATACATCTGGCATCAGAAGTGAGTAGGGGCTGACACAAGAGAAAAAAAACCTTTCCGTTTTTCACATAAACAAATATGCAGGCTGTAACTGAGAGATGCTGCAGGGGTGTGTTTGTGAAACCCCTAAAGGTGAGACCAGGTGGTCTGAGAGCAAACAATGGGGACCTTGATGCTAACCACCAAATGCTGGGCTCAAAGTGAGAGGTGAGAAATGATTTTCCATCATGCCATTCCTTCAGATCATATGCACAATATTTGGGCTACTGGTTTTAATCCCTTATACCCAACATTTTGCCGCTGTTCTAAAGTAACACACAGGTTCTAAAGCCAGCACTTTACAAAACCGACTCTATATTTGCAGGAGGAATGGATTCTTCAGTGAGTGTTTGTTTGCCAGGTTTTCCATTTGTCACATTTTCTAACAAGAAGAATGCGATTGTTCAAATCACTCAGGGATAAGTGGCTTGCATTAGCATGCCTATTCAGGGACTTTTTCTAGAAGCATTCTAGGAAGTAAAATGTGGGTTCATATCTTTATTACAGGCAACATGGGGCTTTATTTACAAACAAACTGCTTTAGACAAGGTCTTTTGCATAATACAAATAGCAAGTTATTTTCAAATGGCCATAATACTTGTAGTCAAAACTCTTTCAATTGAAATAGCATTAGCATATGTCTTATTTTCTGGAAAATGTACAGGAAATGGTGAGAAATGCACATTCTATATGCTTTCAGGAGAACTAAGCCATTGAAGCAAAAGGAAAACCAAGTAGTGATTAAAAGATCTGATTCCCCACTTTGGGAAGATACATGAATTTGATTCAAGAAATGGGTATTGAGCTGGGCACAGTGGCTCATGCCTGTAATCCCAGTACTTTGGAAGGCTGAGGAAGGCAGATTGCTTGAGCCTGGGAGGTTGAGACCAGCTTGGGCAACATAGTGAGACTGTCTCTACAAAAAATTTTAAAAATTAGCTGGGCATGGTGGCACACAACTATGCTCCTAACTACTTGGGAGGCTGAGGTGGGAGGATTGCTTAAGCCGTAGAGGTTGAGGCTGCAGTGAGCAGTGATTATGCCACTACACTCCAGCCTGGGCGATGAAGCAAGACTATGTCTCAAAAAATAAACAAATAAGCAAAAAGTCAATAAATGAGTAAATAAATAAATAAAAAGTGTTGAGCTCCTTTGAGGTGATGTTCATGCCACCATGGATTAAAGGTCAAATAAGATACGATCCTTTCCCCCAAGAAATCTGTAATCTAGCTTTACAATAATTCATTTAGATATTCTCAACTGCTATGTCAGATAACAACACCTCTCTTAATTTTTCCCCTCTCCTAGTACCATCTCAATTCAGAAGAACCAAGGAAACAGTGATATCAACTTAAGCCCAGACAATCATCCAAAGAATGAAAAGCTAGGTAACACTGTCCTCTGTGTGATATATCCTTGATTATTTTAACAAAGAGAAGTCAGTAACTGTTTTTGCATGAAATAGTCACAGGCCAAGGCTCTCTTCTTTGATTTAAGGCTCTTTGGGGTCACTGAAGTGTCATTTGGAAAATGACTTCCCGATGCATAATGATCCCCTAAAGCCTGTCGTAAATGTTCTTCCATGAGAGATGCAATTTATTTTCTTGCAAATATTGTTTTAAAACAGTAAGCAGCTGAAGGTCGGAAGAGAGGTTCATGAAAACAGGCTTAACGCAACTCCAGGATATTTTTTAAACACACTGGAGAGGAGAAAATTTGTTCATAAATACACATTTAGAGAAAAGGTTCAACAGACACAGAAAAGATATGTTTCTCTTACCCCCAAGCACATGGTTGTAACTCATGCAACAATATACATAAAAGAAAAGAATAGATGGTTTTAGAATATCACAGAGACCTGGATTCAAATGCGAGCCTTTCCATGCGTTGATTATGCCCATTTTGTTTGCAAATCAAAGTTTTTGAGCTCAGTCGCCTCATATAATACAAAACTACCAGCCTCAAAGACTGTGACAATTAAACACAATACTGTATACAAATGTTAAAGAACAAAGCCAGCTGCATAGTATACACTCAATAAACTGCAGTGATGAGTGCTAAGATTATTGTTAAACAGGAGTTATACACAAAATAATTAGGTATATAGTATATAAAACCCAATCTTCTCTTCATTTGTGGGATTATGTCAATCAGATATCTAATGTTACGTTGCTTGTTAAATAATCATTTTCATAAGCAGGAAAAATAAAAACCCATGCAGCTATAAAAATAAACAGTATTAAAGACTTTATTTAACTCCTGAGTTAGGAAACTGGTTGTAAGATGTTGCAACCAGTTCAAAGTCGACTCCAAACAGACACATTTATAGATCAGGAATATTGAAACCTGAGGACATAAAACTACCTTCTTCCACAGTTCGGGAAGGAAATAACTGAAACTATACCAGACAGGACAGAATTTGCATATGAATACACAGGAATGATTTTGCACTCAGTTATCTACAATGTATGAGGATGTAAGTTTGGTCCCACAGAATCAGAATCTGATAATCCTAGAGGCTGTACTCTTCTAGGAAATGCATCATTGTCCTTTAAAGCACATTTTTCTACAATTATTACACATATATATTTTATATATAATATAGGAAATAAAAATATCTATTTTGTGTAGATATGTTTGCATGTAAGTGTTCAATTTTGCTTGCTGTTTTGTATACCACAACATACATATTGTATCTTTTCACATACGCACCCACTTGTAAAAGTTAAAATTACTAAAATTGAGTGAATCCTGGTTCTATGCCTGTTATATAGAAAATAAGTAAATGATGGAGAATGAAAGAACACATTCCTCAGCCCTGGGCCCAGTACAAACATATATCTCAACTGCCTGGGCCCAACACAGACACATTCACACAATTCACACATTCCTCAGCCCTGGGCCCAGTACAAACACATTCCTCCATATATCTCAACTTCCTGGGCCCAGTACAAACACACCATATATCTCAACTTCCTGGGCCCAGTACAAACACACCATATATCTCAACTTCCTGGGCCCAGTACAAACACACCATATATCTCAACTTTGGAAAAACACCACCTGGAGAGACCCCCAATAAGGTCACAACCGTTTACGGCTTTACTGAAAGCGCGGGAACCAATAGAACACTGCTAAAGGTATAACTTAAAATGTTAACCAATTGTAATGCTGTAACCAAAAGAATTCCCTTGTTTCTCTATAACCTGTTTACATCGGGCTATAAAAAGCAAGCAAATGCATCGTTCGGGGCCTTCTTGTACGTTGAGGAACGGAGGGACCAAGTTCGAACTTGCAGTAAAGATCCTTGCCACTTGGCTTTGACTCTGGACTCTGGTGGTCTTCTTTGGGGAATAAACGGTCTGGGCATAACAAGTGCATCAAAGAATTGTACAATTTGAGCAAAAAGATTATCTCACTCTGCCATTTCTCTTAATCATTCCACCAATACTTTATGAACTTCTTGAGTTATAGACAATAAATTCCAAATATTGAAAGTTGTGTTGGAGTCCTTTAGACTGGATGCCTTCAGATATTTTTTTTTCTTTTTAGAGACTCACTCTATCACACAAGCTGGAGTGCAGTGGTCCAATCATAGCTTGCTGCAACTTTGAACTCCTGGGCTCAAGAGATCGTCCCACTTCAGCCTCCTGAGTTGTTGGGACTACAGGCACATGCCATCACAGGCTAATTTTTTTGTATTTTCTATGAAGATAGGGTCTTGCTATATTGCCCTGGCTGGTCTTGAACTCCTGACCTCAAGTGACCCTCCTGCCTCAGTCTCCCAAAGTGCTGGGATTACAGGCATAAGCCACTGCACCCACCCAGCCACCTTCACACATGTTAAGGATGGTAAGGAACAGGGATGCTGGTTTTAACGAGGTTCCCTGATGGTGGCCTCATGTGTGCTGCTCCCACAGCGTGGCTGAGGGTGGAAGCTGATTCCTGGTTGGTGGAAGGTAAGGGAAGTGCACCACTGCCTTCTCTCTGCACTGGAAAGAGACGGGGCTGTGTCTAGGGAGGGTGTGCAGGGGGCCGTGTCTCGGGGGTTGAGGGTCATTGGTCATTTGTCATGTTCCTCCTTTCAGGAAGCAGGAGTTGGTCCTGTAGGACTCCTTTCCTGGAGAGCGCCTGCCACAGGAGGACAGAGGCATCTGCAGCCGCCCTGGCCCTCTCTCTGGTGCAGACCCACGTAATTCCTCCCCCATGCTGCCAGATCTGGCTGTCCCCTGTCTCCGGTTTCCTGCCTGGCCCTTTCCTTTCTCTCCTGGCCCTCACTCCTTAGCTGGTGTCCCCAGCATGTTTTTCTTGCCTGAAGACATCAAAACTCTGCTTCTTCTTTCTCTTCTCCTTCCTCTTAGGCAGGCTGCAGCCACATCCCTCTGACCCTCTGGAGCTCTGAGAGAATCCAAGAGAATACAGTGTTGCCATCCAGGTCTGTGTGGCAGCAGATGCTCTCCCTTACCCAGAAGTCTGTTCGAGTGGTAGCTTTGCGCCCACGTCCTGAAAATGTCCCCACCTTCATTAAAAAAGATCCAGAGCAGTCACCAACTCTTCACTACCCCATGTTGGGGCTCATAAAACAATGCCGCAAAATGCAGGTCTCAGCAGTGGCCTTTGAAGCAAACTTCTCTTTGTGACCTTCTCCTGCCCTCCTATCTCAGTCCCATCCTTCCCGGAGGCCTCCGATAAACTAGAAGCCCTCCTTCCCTTGGCTGGTCCTAGAAACCAGAACCCTTTTCTCCAAAGCCAGCCATAAAACCTAAAAATAGGACTTTAACTTTCCCTTTGCCTTTCTGTGTAAAAACTGGCCATAAAGAAATTCCCTGACCTACCTTGTTGGACTGTAGATCCTAAAACCCCCATTCCAGAGAGGGTCCTACCTCACACCCAGAAGGAAGCAGCACTGCTCAGAGAGGCCAAGAAGAATCTAGACAGACAGGCCTGGCTGGGTTTCCACACTCAGTCCACCAGCTTTAGATCAAGTCCTTTTGTCCAACTTTGTTTCTGCATGCTGTCCATGCTTTGTTGAACCTAAGCATAAAAATGGATAGTTACCCCTGTATCTTTGGGCCTTCATTCTGAAGTCTCCTATTTGTACACGTTAATTTGCATACCTTTTCTCCTGTTAATCTGCCTTTTGTAAATTTATTTTCCAGTGAAACTTCAGGGGACCCCTTGGCCCCTACACCCCATACACTTGCACACAGGCACATACTCACCCCCACCTGTGTAGTACACAGTGGAGAGAAATAAGGTGGGATGCAGAGGCGCAAATGCAAAATTATAGTTCTATCTGGTGGATCAGTGGAAGGGAAGGTTTGTGTTTAACAAGGATGTGTTTGTGCCTTTCTCAGTTTCAGGAGCAAGTGAACCATCTGGGAATCTCATGAATGTGAAGACTTTGGCCCTGTGGGTCTGGGGCAGGGGGTGTGAGTCACTTTCTTCACTGTGGCTCAGAGTCTGTGATGTGGAGAGCTGATGGTGGGGTCGATCGTCTCTCTGGGGAGCAAAGTTTGGTGTCACCATCATCTCTTAAAAGCTGCAGTGTGCTGGCTGAGCAGGGGTCTGTGTTTTAGGGAGTTGGAGTCGTTGGTAATTAGTTTCCACCTTCTTCATCTCTCTTTTTTTTTTGAGACAGAGTCTCTCTGTTGCCTAGGCTGGAGTGCAGTGGCACAATCTTGGCTCACTACAACCTCCTCCCCCCGGGTTCAAGCGATTCTCCCCTCTAAGCCTCCCCAGTAGCTGGGACTACAGGCATGTGCCACCACACCCAGCTAATTTTTGTATTTTTGGTAGAGACAGGGTTTCACCATATTGGCCAGACTGGTCTCAAACTCCTGGCCTCAAATGATCTGCCTGCCTCGGCCTCCCAAAGTGCTGGGTTTACAGGTGTGAGCCACCGCACCTGGCCCTTCTTCATCTCTTATGTTTCCAAGGGCCTAGCCTTCATTGTTGCCAGTATCTTCCCATAGATCTAGTGTTGGTCAACGTTGTTCAGTCACTTCCAGGATTTACTGAGACCAGCAGCTCCCCCTGTGCACTCACTGCCTTCCTTATGGCCATGACATGGCCCCCAGACAGGGGGCCAAGCCTCTCTAAAGCATCTGTGAAAAGAAGGCAACAGAGTGTATGTGAGCACGGTGGGTGTCAATGACTCCCAAATCACCCTAAGGCTGAGATGTCCTATGACAAACCTTGCTACCCACATGAACTCCCCTAAAAACATCTATCTGCTCTTAAAATAGCCGTGGGCATGGCATTTCATTGTCCAGAGACTTCTCGGCAGCCTGGAGTTCCACCTCCACCCAAGCTATATGCGTCCTCGTCTCTTGGCTGCCACACCAAGGCAGACTCTGTCTCAGGGAGAAACCCAGGGGGTGGGGTGTGAAGAAATGTTCCCACGTCAGGCCCTGCTGTAGGAATAAAGGTGGATCTCTTCTGCTTTTCAGAACAGATCTCTGCAAAAGCTAATCATCCCTTAAACACTATTAACAACTGCAGGACACAACCTATTGTGTCTGAAAACTGTGAAGGGTTAATCACACTTTCTAAACACAAAGTACTTTCCCCTAAGCACAACTGGGCCCACAGGGCAGTGGCTCATGCTTGTAATCTCAGCACTTTGGGAGGCTGAGGCAGGAGGATCACTTGAGGCTGGGATTTCGAGACCAGCCTGAGCAACATAGCAAGATCCAGTCTTGACAAGAAATTTTCTTTTAAAATTAGCCAGGCATGGTGGTGCACACCTGTAGTCCCAGCTACTAGGGAAGCTGAGGTGGGAGGACCCTTTGAGCCCAGGAGTTCAAGGCTGCAGTGAGCTATGATTGCACCACAGCACTCCAGCTTGCATAGAGCAAGATCCAGGCTCTTTGTAAAATTTTTTGGAAGGTATGCTATTATTTCAAGCTAAAAGTTTATACAGTAACTGCTTTGTGTTCTGTAACATTCTAGAATGCAGTGACATACCTAAAAAGGGCATTTTAAATAAATTATTCCTTTTGGGCATAAAGTGTGTGGGGTATAGGGGCCACAGGGTCACCTGAAGTTTCACTGAAAAAATAAACTTACAAAAGGCAGATAAATAGGAGAAAAGGTATACAAATTAATGTGTACACACAGGAGACTTCAGAATGAAGACCCAAAGAAATATAATAATAGTAATAATAATTAATAAATAAGTCTGAGTTTGAATTAACACAGTTTAGCAATGGAGTCACTCTTTGTCAATCATTTAGCCATTCTGAAAATTGCTTTGTAAAATTTTTTGGAAGGTATGCTATTATTTCAACCTAAATGTTTATACAACAATTATTTTGTGTTGTGTAACATTTTAGAATGCAATGACTATCTGCAAAGGGCCTTTTAAATAAATTATTCCTTTTGGGCATAAAAAATAATTTTGTGGTGCTTTATGGGTAGGGAAGTGGGCAGTAGGGGGTTGCTGGATGGATGATGGATTTGAGCAAACCCAAGATTAGGAGGATCTATCTGGGGTAGGACCTGGTGGTGCACAGAATAGACTGGACTCCTATTTGGCCATAAGCATTGAGCCCCTTTGCATTCAGTTATTGAAACAAAATTGCCCTAGAGAATAATTATTCATCTTTTCAAAGACTAATGATTGCTCCCCACGTGGCTCCAAACACAGATTCTCAGGATCTCATTTAGATGTATTAATATCAACTTAGCCAGCCAAGCTTTGTATCCATAAAGTTATACAAGAGGAGGAAAAGAGAGGACTGCCTGTATGATGGATAAGGTCAATAGATGTCAGAACAGCCAGGTGTGGTGGCTCACACCTGTAATTCCAGCACTTTGGGAGGCTGAGGTGGGTGGGAGGTTAGGAGCTCAAGACCAGCCTGACAGTGAAACCCTGTCTCTACTAAAAATACAAAAATTCACTGAGCATGGTGGTAGGTGCCTGTAATCCCAGCTACTCAGGAGGCTGAGGTAGGAGAATCGCTTGAACCTGGGAGGTGGAGGTTGCAGTGAGCTGAGATCACACCACTGTACTCCAGCCTGAGTGATACAGCAAGACTCCATCCCAAAAAAAAAAAAGAGAAAAAAAAAAAAAAAAAAAATGGATGTCACAATAGCTTCAGCCCCTCTCTTATACCTGCTATGGGTAAAGGTCCTGCTACAGACAAGAGGATGTTGCATGTTCATGCACCACCTGACAGATCCATTTATACAGACCTGACATTTTTTTCTGAGGCCTCTGTTCTGTTCCATTGGTCCGTATATCTGTTTAGTACCAGTACCATGCTGTTTTGGTTACTGTAGCCTTGTAGTATAGTTTGAAGTCAAGTAGCATGATGCCTCCAGCTTTGTTCTTTTTGCTTCGGATTATCTTGGATATATGGGCTCTTTTTTGGCTCCATATG
>NC_045456.1:16958765-16966537 GCF_002776525.5 Piliocolobus tephrosceles | reverse complement strand
GTCTTACTCTGTCGCCCAGGCTGGAGTGCAGTGGTGTGATCTTGGCTCACTGCAAGCTCTGCCTTGCTGGTTCACGCCATTCTCCTGCCTCAGCCTCCTGAGTAGTTGGGACTACAGGTGCCTGCCACCATACCCAGCTAATTTTTTTTGTGTGTATTTTTAGTAGAGATGGGGTTTCACCTTGTTAGCCAGGATGGTTTTCATCTCCTGACCTCATGATCTGCCCACCTCAGCCTCCCAAAGTGCTGGGATTACAAGTGTGAGCCACTGCACCTGGCCTAAAGTAGTTTTTTCTAATTCTGTGAAGAAAGTCAGTGGCAGTTTGATGGGGATAGCACTGAACACATAAATCACTTTGGGCAAGTATGGCCATTTTCATGATATTGATTCTTCCCATCCATGAGCATGGAATGTTTTTCCATTTGTTTGTGTCCTCTTGTTTCCTTGAGCAGTGGTTTGTAGTTCTCCTCGAAGAGGTCCTTCACATCCCTTGTAAGTTGTATTCCTAGGTATTTTATTCTCTTTGTAGAAATTGTGAATGAGAGTTCACTCATGATTTGGCTCTCTGTTTGTCTATTATTAGTGTATAGGAATGCTTGTGATTTTTGCACATTGATTTTGTATCCTGAGACTTCGCTGAAGTTGCTTATCAGCTTAAGGAGATTTTGGGCTGAGATGATGAGGTTTTCTAAATATACAATCATGTCATTTGCAAACAGACAATTTGACCTCCTCTCTTCCTATTTGAATACCCTTTATTTCTTTCTCTTGCCTGATTGCCCTGGCCAGAACTTCCAATACTATGTGGAATAGGAGTGATGAGAGAGGGCATCCTTGCCTTGTGCTGGTTTTCAAAGGGAATGCTTCCAGCTTTTGCCCATTCAGTATGATATTGGCTGTGGGTTTGTCATAGACAGCTCTTATTATTTTGACATATGTTCCATCAATACCTAGTTTACTGAGAGTTTTAACATGAAGAGGTGTTGAATTTTATTAAAGGCCTTTTTTGCATCTATTGAGATAATCATGTGGTTTTTGTCATTGGTTCTGTTTATGTGATGGATTATGTTTATTGATTTGCATATGTTGCACCAGCCTTGTATCCCAGAGATGAAGCCGACTTGATCATGGTGGATAAGCTTTTTGATATGCTGCTGGATTCAGTTTGCCAGTATTTTATTGAGGATTTTCACACTGATGTTCATCAGGGGTATTGGCCTGAAATTTTCTTTTTTAGTTGTGTCTCTGTCAGGTTTTGGTATCAGGATGATGCTGGCCTCATAAAATGAGTTAGGGATGAGTCCCTCTTTTTCTATTGTTTGGAATAGTTTCAGAGGGAATGGTACCAGCTCCTCCTTGTACCTCTGGTAGAATTCAGCTCTGAATCCATCTGGTCCTGGGCTGTTTTTGGTTGGTAAGCTGTTAATTACTGCCTCAATTTCAGAACTTGTTATCGGCCTATTCGGGGATTCAACTTCTTCCTGGTTTAGTCTTGGGAAGGTGTATGCATCCAGGAATTTATCCATGTCTTCTAGATTTTCTAGATTATTTGCGTAGAGGTATTTATGGTATTCTTTGATGGTAGTTTGTATTTCTGTGGGATCAGTGGTGATATCCCCTTTATAATTTTTTATTGTGTCTATATGATTCTTCTCTCTTTTCTTCTTTATTAGCCTGGCTAGCAGTCTATCTATTTTGTTTATCTTTTCAAAAAACCAGCTCCTGGATTCACTGATTTTTTTGAAGGGTTTTTCGTGTCTTTATCTCCTTCAGTTCTGCTCTGATCTTAGTTATTTCTTGTCTTCTGCTAGCTTTTGAATTTTTTTGCTCTTGCTTCTCTAGTTCTTTTCATTGTGATGTCAGGGTGTCAATTTCAGATCTTTCCCATTTTCTCCTGTGGGCATTTAGTGCTATAAATTTTCCTCTAAACACTGCTTTAGCTGTGACCTACAGATTCTTGTATGTTGTGCCTTTGTTCTCATGGGGTTCAAAGAACTTATTTATCTCTGCCTTAATTTCATTATTTACCCAGTAGTCATTTACAAGCAGGTTGTTTAGTTGCCATGTAGTTGTGCAGTTTTGAGTGAGTTTCTTAATCCTGAGTTTTAATTTGATTGCACTGTGGTCTGAGAGACTGTTTGTTATGATTTCCATTCTTTTGCATTTGCGAAGTGTTTTACTTCCAATTATGTGGTCAATTTTAGAATAAGTGTGATGTGGTGTTGAGAAGAACGTATATTCTGCTGATTTGGGGTGGAGAGTTCTGTAGATGTCTATCAGGTCTGCTTGGTCCAGGGCTGAGTTCAAGTCCTGAATATCCTTGTTTATATTCTGTTTTGTTGATCTAATATTGACAGTGGGGTGTTAAAGTCTCCCACTATTATTGTGTGGGAGTCTAAGTCTCTTTGTAGGTCTCTAAGAACTTGCTTTATGATTCTGGGTGCTCCTTTATTGGGCACATATATATTTAGGATAGTTAGCTCTTCTTGTTGAATTGATCCCTTTATCATTATGTAATGCCCTTCTTTGTCCTTTTTGAGCTTTGTTGGTTTAAAGTCTGTTTTATCAGAGACTAGGATTGCAACTCCTGCTGTTTTTTTTTTTTTTTTGCTTTCCATTTGCTTGGTAAATATTCCTCCATCCTTTTATTTCGAGCCTATGTGAGTCTTTGCATGTGAGATGGGTATCCTGAATACAGCACACTGATGGGTCTTGACTCTTTATCCAATTTGCTAGTCTGTGTCTTTTTATTAGGACATTTAGTCCATTTACATATAAGGCTAATATTGTTATGTGTGAATTTGATCCTGTTATTATGATGCTACATGGTTATTTTGCCAGTTAGTTGATGCAGTTGATGCAGTTTCTTTGTGGTGTCAATGGTCTTTACAATTTGCTATGTTTCTGCAGTGGCTGGTACCAGTTTTTCCTTTCCATATTTAGTGCTTCCTTCAAGAGCTCTCATAAGGCAGGTCTGCTGGTGACAAAATCTCTCAATATTTGCTTGTCTGTGTTTTATTTCTTCTTCACTTATGAAGCTTAGTTTGACTGGATATGAAATTCTGGGTTGAAAATTCTTTTCTTTAAGAATGTTGAATATTGGCCCCCACTCTCTTCTGGCTTGTAGTGTTTCTGCAGATAGATCCACTGTTAGTCTGATGGGCTTCCCTTTGTGGGTAACCTGACCTTTCTCTCTGGCTGCCCTTAACATTTTTTCCTTCATTTCAACCTTAGTGAATCTGATGATTATGTGTCTTGGGGTTGCTCTTCTCAAGGAGTATCTTTGCGGTGTTCTCTGTATTTCCGGAATTTGAATGTTGGCTTGTCTTGCTAGGTTGGGGAGTTTCTCCTGGATAATAACCTGAAGAGTGTTTTCCAACTTGGTTCCATTTTCCTCGTCATTTTCAAGTACACCCTTCAAATGTAAGTTAGGTCTTTTCACACAGTCCCATATTTCTTGAGTCTTGTTCATTCCTTTTCATTCTTTTTTCTCTAATCTTGTCTTCACACTTCATTTCATTAAGTTGATCTTCAATCTCTGATATCCTTTCTTCTGCTTGATCGATTCAGCTATTGACACTTGTTTATGTTTCACGAAATTCTCATGCTGTGTTTTTCAGCTCCATCAGGTCATTTATGTTCTTCTCTAAACTGGTTATTTTAGTTAGCAATTCCTTTAACCTTTTTTCAAGGTTCTTTACTTCCTTCCATTGGGTTAGAACGTGTTCCTTTAGCTCAGAGGAGTTTGTTATTACCCACTTTCTGAAACCGACTTTTGTCAATTCGTCAAACTCATTCTCCGTCCAGTTTGGTTCCCTTGCTGATGAAGAGTTGTGATCCTTTGGAGAAGAGGCGTTCTGGTTTTTGGAATTTTCAGCCTTTTCCCACTGGTTTTTCCTCATCTTTGTAGATTTATCTACCTTTAGTCTTTGATAGGGGTGACCTTCAGACCAGCAGGGTTTTTGTGTGGACGTCCTTTTTGTTGATGTTGATGCTATTCCTTTCTGTTTGTTAGTTTTTCTTCTAACTGTCAGGCCTCTCTGCTGCAGGTCTCCTGGAGTTTGCTGGAGGTTCGCTCCAGACCCTGTTTGCTTGGGTATCGCCAGTGGAAGCTGCCGAACAGCAAAGATTGCTGCCTGTTCCTTCTTCTGGAAGCTTCATCCCAGAGGGGCACCCACCAGATGCCAGTTGGAGCTCTCCTGTATGAGGTGTCTGTCAACTCCTACTGGGAGGTGTCTCCCAGTCAGAAGGCACGGGGGTCAGGGACCCACTTGAGGAGGCAGTCTGACCCTTAGCAGAGCTTGAGCACTGTGCTGGGAGATCCACTGTTCTCTTCAGTGTCAGCAGGCAGGAATGCTGAAGCTGTTCCCACAGCCGCCCCTTCCCCCAGGTGCTCTGTTTCAGGGAGATGGGAGTTTTATATGTAGGCCCCTGACTTAGGCTGCTGCCTTTCTATCAGAGATGCCCTGCCCAGAGAGGAGGAATCTAGTGAAGCAGTCTGGCTGAAGCAGCTTTGCAGCCAGTGAACTCTGCCCAGTCTGAACTTCCCAGCAGCTTTGTTTACATTGTGAGGGGAATGTAAACTATCAAGCCTCAGTAGTGGTGGATGCCCCTCCCCCAACCAAGTTCGAGTGTCCTAGGTGGACTTCAGACTGCTGTGCTGGCAGCGAGAATTTCAAGCCAGTGGATCTTAACTAGCTGGGCTCCATGGGGATGGTATCCACTGATCTAGGCCACTTGGCTCCCTGGCTTCAGCCCTCTTTCCAGCGGAGTGAACGGTTCTGTCTTGCTGGCATTCCAGGAGCCACTGGGGTATGAAAAAAAAACTTCTGCAGCTAGCTCAGTGTCTACCCAACCGGCCGCCCAGTTTTGTGCTTGAAACCCAGGGTCCTGGTGGTATAGACACCTGAGGGAATCTCCTGGTCTGCGGGTTGCAAAGACCATGGGAAAAGCATAGAATCCGGGCCAGAACACACGGTTCCTCACGGCACAGTCCCTCACAGCTTCCCTTGGCTAGGGGAGGGAGTTCCCCAACCTCTTGAGCTTCCTGGGTGAGGCAACGCCCCACCCTGCTTCTGCTTGCCCTCCATGGGCTGCACCCACTGTCTAACCAGTCCCAATGAGATGAGCCGGATACCTCAGTTGGAAATGCAGAAATCACCTGCCTTTTGCGTTGATCCCACTGGGAGCTGCAGACTGGAGCTGTTCCTATTCAGTCATCTTGCCAGCCACCCAAGAAGATCCTTTTTGAGGCAAAGTTTAGCACCTCTGTCCCAGCTCCTTCCTTAGAGAATTCTGAATGTGAGTTACACTGAAAGAACAACACAACATCAAGAGGCATCTGACCTCTGGTCATTTGGATTCTTCAACCCCCTGTTACTTTCTGTGGATGAAAATCAAAACTTCTGCTGTACTGTTCTCAGAGCCAAAGCCTGAGGTGAAACTCCTCCCCTCTGGTTTTTTGAGCATGGAATATAAACAAAATAATTAGCAACTCAAGAGGCATTGCAAACATTAACTAACATGTAACCTTGCAAAACAGGGAAGGTTCTTATTTGTAAATGCCAATCACTACACAGAAAAACTCTAAGGATTTATATCCTAGGCAACAGAAAATTGCTCTGTAAAAGAACTCTTCCCACATGTTTTACTAAATTTGCAATATTTGAGTTTGCATTTAAATAAATACAGAGTTTCCTACCTCTCTCTCAAGTGTCTGTTCTGTAAATCCATGCTCTTTTGTCCATGCCACTCCAGGAATAGGCAGGAAGAACCCAATCTCACCACGGGGACCACAGACTGACCCCTTACTTTAGAGGAGCAGAAAACGTAGTATCAAGGACACCTTCAGGATGTAGACGCTAAGGTGACTGCTGGAATCATCTAAGAGGAGGGAGTTTTAAGCAAAACTTTGCTGCCCTGCAAATGTGAAAATGACATTGTTGACCTAGAATCAATAGTATACACATTCAAGGAATTTGTTCTCCATAATAAAGACCATTTCTGTGTTGACACATAGCTCTTCTAGTTTAAAGAATAATCAATGGAATAAATTTGAGATATCAGACTGTATTTTTGCACCCATGGAACAAATTATTATTTTCTTCCATTGGGGTTTGAATTTGTGACTTTGGACACCTTGACTATTAAAGGCAAGTGATATAAAGCTGAAATCAATATTACTAAAGTGAGAGCATCCCAGGAGTCACCACCTGGGACCTCTGCTTGGGTCTCCACCAAAGCCAGAACATCCCAAGCATCACCACCTGGGACTTCTGCTTAGAGCTCCATGTGTTGTTGCTACTCAGATACTTGGAGAGTGACTTGGCAAACCAAAAGCCAGGAAAAAGAGGCTCTAAGAGCTGAGGCTAAAATGCTGAGACCTTTATCTGACTTGGCCATGGAAAGCTCCGACATGGCAGAAAAATTCAGCACTTGCATAGACAATGCATGAGCTAGCTCCACAGTCTGAATCTGAGCCTGCGCTCTGCCATTTTGTAATATGGACTTGCCAGGAAGATGTTCAAGAACATCATGGAACCTATTTGGATTCCAGGCCTTGGCTACCTCCTGTCCTTGCAAAACAAGTTCTTCACATGGTCTAGCCCCGCTAGCCTGGACACTGGAGTCTGGGGCCAGAGTCCCAGGTTATTATAAAGTGGTATATGGCACTGATGATTCCTCACACAGAAGGTGCCAATTAAACAATGCCTTAAACAGTGTGTAGGATTTGAACAAATTCCATGGCTATGGGTTCAAGGGCAGTCTAGTAACACAGAAACTTGCCATAAAC
Source organism: Piliocolobus tephrosceles (assembly GCF_002776525.5). Taxonomy (NCBI): domain Eukaryota; kingdom Metazoa; phylum Chordata; class Mammalia; order Primates; family Cercopithecidae; genus Piliocolobus; species Piliocolobus tephrosceles. The sequence continues at coordinate 16,959,744 of NC_045456.1, read as the reverse complement.
TCTATTTGCCTTCTTCAGTTTTTCAACCCAATTTTGCAGGCACTCTGTGGTCCTTTGTAGATCATGTATCCCTGGAGACGTTTTGAGACATTAATGATCTCTTTGATGGAATCCATGATGGTTTTTTGTGCTAAATCCCATCTTCAGTAGACGATGCCATGTAATGTTCTTTCTAAAAAAAAGAGACAGAGAGAGAGAGAACAACTTGGATTTACAATGTAGACACTATTCGTATTCATTTTTTCCTGTGCTGTTAACATTTTTGAAAAAAGTAGCCTTTTGTTTAATTTTAGCTTAATTTGTTTTTAATAAATGTGTATCATTGTCCAGATTGTACTCACCATTAAGGAATGAGAAAAGAGCAATAGTTGACTCTATTAGGTCAAAGTTTGGTAAAAATGTTTATAATAAAAGACAGATGGCTTAACAAAAAATGAACAACGGTCATCTCAGACTTAAACAAAAAAGACATAATAAAATAAAAGAATAATTTAAAAACCTTTCAAGAATCAATTCTGGGCCATCTTAGCCAATGAGTATTTTTACAGATAGGGATGGTCAGTGATCGCAGTAATGAGAAGTTGCCAAAAGCAAATGGGAAGCCTGTTGGTGTAGCAGAAAGTGTGAAGTGTATTTTACAATCTTGCTTTCTTGTCTTTTGATAAAACCGCTCCATTTTCCATTCCCAAGTCCATTCACCAGCCTCAGGACCTCTGAACTTCAGACATCCAGATGTGGACCTCAAAGCAACTGTTAACACTAATAGAATCCTTGCTTCTTAAAAAACCCAAGCAACTCAAAGCAGATACCATATACACAGAAATCAAGGAGCACGTGCAGAGGATAAAACATTTTGGGGCAAGAAACAAAGATTGGTGGCTGAGGGTTGTTTCTAGATTATGTTAATTAATACCCTCCCTCCCTCCCTCCCTTCTTTCTTTCTCTCTTTCTTCTTTCTTTTCTTTTCTTTCTTTCTTTC
>NC_045456.1:16933179-16958665 GCF_002776525.5 Piliocolobus tephrosceles | reverse complement strand
TTTCTTTCTTTCTTTCTTTCTTTCTTTCTTTCTTTCTTTCTTTCTTTCTTTCTTTCTTTTCTTTTCTTTCTTTCTTTCTCTTTCTTTCTTTCCTTCCTTCTTTCTTCCTTTTTTCCTCTCTTCCTTTCCTTCCTCTTTCTTTCTTTTTCTCTGAGACAGGGTCATGTTTTGTTACCCAGGCTAGAGTGCAGTGGTACAATCATGGCTCACTGCAGCCTCAACCTCCTAGGCTAAAGTGATCCTTCCACCTTAGCCTCTGCAGGAGCTGAGACTACAGGCATATGTCACCATACCTAGCTAATGTTTTAAATATTTTGTAGAGAAGGGGTCTTGCTCTGTTGCCCAGGCTGGTCTTGAATTCCTGGGCTCAAGAGATGCTCTCGCCTTAGCCTCCCAAATTGCTGAGATTACAGGCATGAGCCACAGTGCCTGGCCTCCTTTTATCATATTAACTTCCTCCTTTGTTGTTGATCATTAGCACCTCCAATGGTAGTTCTATTATCAGTTTCACAGCACTCAAGGTGCATTACAGCCGGCCCTCTGTATCCATGGGTTTTGCATCTGAGGATTCAACCAACTATGGATGAAAATTAAAAACAAAAACAAAACAAAACAAAACAAGCAAACAACAACAACAAAAGAACCACAAGCCTGATTATATCTGTACTGAACACGTATGTCCTTTTTTTCTTGTCATTATTCTCTAAACAAGACAGTAGAGCAACTATTTACATACTATTTACATTGTATGAGGTATTCTAAGTAATATAAAGATGATTTGAAATATATGGGAGGATTGTGTAGTTTATATACAAGCACCGTGACATTTTATAACAGGGACTTGGACATCCGTGGATTTTGGTATCCACAGGGTTCCTGGAGCCAATCCCCCACGGATACCAGGGGAAAACTGCACTCTCTCCTTTGCATGGTGCTTTATTTCCCACTAGAAAAAGCCTGAAAAACAGACGCTGTGTGATACTCATCTCCACATCACCCACACAACCCAGCATGAGACCGACAAAAGCTCAAGGCTCCATAAATTGATGTTGAATTGGATTGAAGGTGAGCTTCAGCATCAACTAAATTCAAATCTTCACCCAAATCCTATGTGGCGCAGAAATATTGACAGATAAGATGATGTGATGTCTGGGAATTACTTCAAAATGAGTCAGTTGGTGGGGGGTAACTGAAACAAGACTGGTCAGCAGTTGAGAACTGTTGAAGCTGAGTTACATCATGTTCATTGCGATTATTTTCTCTATGTTGTATATGTTTCCGTTTTTTAATTTAAAAAGGTTAGGAAGAAACCCCAATGTTTTAAAATTGGCAGGTGTTTAATAAAACTTTCTCTATATACTTATTGCTGTGGCTTATCCACTAATAAGTGTTTCTCACTGTGGTTATTCGCATATTCTTGAATCAGCCGACATAGCACTTTTAGTGCCATTGTTAGTATAAAAAAAATTAAAAGTTTCATCAGAGAGTCTCACTTGAAAAATGCCCTCTGTTCTAAGAGCTAGAAATAATTACAAAGCCATTTTTTAACCTATAAATCCCAACCCCGATTTAAAAGTTATTGTTCATTTTCCCTATGTTTTAAGGGAAAAGTAACCTCAGGCCCATCATTTCATATATTTTACTTACTGAGTCATTTTAGAAATCATCTATTCCAGTCCAAAATTTTAGAGATGTGAACATTGAGGTCAAGAAACATTTTTGCCTTTCCCCAAATTGTAGAGTCAATTGGAAAAAAGGCAAGGATTGGACACAGATCTTCAGAATAGGATTTTAAAAGTCATGTATTCATTTTACAAGAGTTTGGCGCACATCTGCTATATGCCAGGCAGAATAAACAATGCAGCCAAAGTCCAGGCCTTCATGGTGCCTGGCAATTCTGTTCCTAGGATTACACCCAAAAGAAATGAGGAGTTACAGACACACACACACATCCCCAAGAAAAATGAGAACTTATGGATACACACACATACACACACACACACATGCATATACCCAAGAGAAATGAGAACTTATGGACACACACACACACAATGTGTACACAGGTGTTCATAGTGTAACTGCCTAATGTGTTCCTCCTGCCCCCTGCAAATATAAAATAAACTCACCCAGACATGGCATTGCAGTAAAGAAAGAGCTTAATTGGCATGAGGTCAGCCATGCCACTTGGGAGACAGAATTATTACTCAAATCAATATCCCCGAAGGCTTGGAGGTTAGAGGTTTTTCTAAGATAGTTTGGTGGGCAGGGACTAGTGTAGGGGGCATACTATTGGTTGGGGATGCCATCATAGGGGTGTGGTAAATGGTCCTCATGCACTGAGTGAGTCCACTTCTGAGTGGGAGCTACAAGACTGGTTGAGTCACGGGTCCAGGTGGGGCCATCTGATTGACAGAAATGCAAAATCCTGAAAAGACATCTCAAAAGGACAATCTCAGGTTCTGCCATAGTGATGTTATCTGCAGGAGTAATTGGGGAAGTTGCAAATCTTGCAACCTCCAGAATAATGCTTGGTAATTATTTAGAATTCAAGCCTCTCTCATCCTTCTAACTTGGTGGCTTTTCATCAGTTTTCCAAAAACAGTTTAGTTTGGGGGAAGGGCTATTATCATTTAAACTATAAGCTAAATTTGTCCCAAAGTTAGCTTGGCCCATGCCCAGGAATGAGCAAAGATGGCCAACCTGTGAGGATACAAGCAGGAGAGTCAGCCATGTCAGATTTCTCTCACTGTCATACTTTTGCAAAGGCGGTATTATTCATAATAGCCAAGAGGTGGAAACAACACAAATGTCCATTGCCTGGCAAAAGGATAAACAAAATGCGGTCCATCCATACAATGCAATATGATCCAGCCATAAAAAGGAATGATGTTCTGATACACTGGCAACATGGTGGAACCTTGAAAACACGAGGCTCAGTGAAAGAAGCCAGGCACAAAAGGTCATGTAACTGCCCAAAGGGTTCACCTTGTCCGCTGCCTAGACATAGCAGATTTATCAAGACAGAGGAATTGTAATAGAGAAAGAGTAATTCATGCAAAGCTGGCTGTGCGGGAGACCGGAGTTTTATTATTACTCAAATCAGCTTCCCCAAGACCTTGGGGATCACAGTTTTTAGGGATAATTTGGTGGGTAGGCGGCCAGTGAATCGGGAGTGTTGATTGATTGACTTGGGGATGAAATCATAGGGAGCGAAGCTGTTCTCTTCTGCTGAGTCAGTTCCTAGGTGGGGGCCACAGAACTGGTTGGCAGGCCCAGGTGGGGCCATCTGGTTGTTACAAATGCAAAAACATGGAAAAAAACATCTCAAAATGTTGGTCTTAGGCTCACAATAGTGATGTTACCTTCAGAGTAATTGGGGAAGTTGCAAATTTTATGATCTCTGGAATAATGGTTGGTAATATTTAGAACTCCAGCCCCTTTCATCTTGACTTGTTGGCTGGTGGCCTTTCATTTGTTTTACAAGAACAGTTTAGCCTTTCTGGAAAGGCTATTATTTAAACTATATATTAAATTCCTTCCCAAAGCCATTTCAGCCTACACCCAGTAATGAACAAGGGCAGTTTAGAGGTTATGAGGCAGGAAAATAGAATCTGGAGGCAAGAAATAGAAGGCCAATTCACACTTCAGCCATGACAGGAAATATCCTCTCCATAGGGCGTAGGCCAAGTAAATAACTTTGTAACTTTACTTCTTCCTCTTCATTTACATAGGGCGTACCCCAAGTAACCAATGGAATTGTCTAAAGGGTATTTAAACTCCCCAAAATTCTGTAACGGGGCCCTTGATCCCCTATGCTCGGGCCCACTCCCACACTGTGGAGTGTACTTTCGTTTTCAATAAAGCCCTTTATTCCTTCCTTGCTTTGTGTGTGTGTTTTGTCCAATTCTTTGTTCAAGACGCCAAGAACCTGGACACCTGCTGGTGACAGTTAGAAACAAGATGATATCAGCTAGGTCTGATGTCTTTCACTGTCATAATTTTCTCAGTTATGATTTTTGCAAAGGCAGTTTCAGTCACAGGTTGTATGATTCCATTTATTTGAAGTGTCCAGAATAGGCAAATCTATTAAGACAGAAAGACAGACTACTGGCTGCCAGGGATTGGAGGCGGGAAGGAAAAGAGGGAGTTAATGAGTATGGGGTTTCTTTGGGGCAGTGATGAAAGTGATCTAAAATGCACTGAGCTGATGTTTGCCCAAACCCGTGAATAGACTAAGAGGCATTCAATTGTACACATGAAATGGGCGAATTGGGTGGTATGTGAATGATATCTCAATATAGCTGTTCTGTTTTTTAAGGAAAAATATAGAGTGCCATAAGTGCGATACAAAAAAATTAAATGGGGAGGAGATCGGGGAGTGGAGGTGGGTTAAATTTTAGTTCAATGTCTTCCCAACATTCCCTAAATTCCTATAAATTAGTAAATCTTAAAAGATTCCTTGAATCAGGAGTTAAGTAATGCCACACCCACAGCCAGCCACCACCCTCCTGGTACATTAATTAGATCGTACTACATCAGTGCAGGTTTTAAAACCATTCAAATGCTTTGTGATTCCAGGAAATTCAGAGTGTAAGCAGGAGAATATTGCCTCTGAATCCATGGAAAATCCTGCCTTCAGAACCATAATTTTATCTAAGGATTCACACAATTTGGGTTTCACACTATTTGCACAATCAGGGGCTGTGCTTTGCAAATAAACATAATGCCAGAAACACCTGAACCAAAATTAAGTGATTCACTACCAACTGGCCCACTGAAAGCATAGAGTCAAGAAATCAGTGCCTGAGCCATTACGGGGCTGGAGCTTTTAAAAATGAATGGACTTGATATTTTTGCAAGTTTTATTATGGAAAAGTGCTTTTGGGTTGGTCAAAAGCCTTCAGAAAGCGTTCTACAGCCTGGCTGTTTCCAGACCAAACTGAGGGTCAGGCTGCTTATTCTAGAGGACCAATGAATAAGATGCAGATGAACTGGGAAAGAAGGGAGTTTTTACTTCTGCAGCCAGTTACAGGGAGGAAGCCTGGAAATTATCGCCAGATCAATTCAAAATTACAAAGTTTTCCAGAGCTTATATACCTTCTAAGCTATATATCTACATGTAAAGTGTGAATTCATCTAAAGACATCAGCGATTACTTATAACTAAGATCTGAGTCCTGAAGACCTTCCTCTGGAGCCTCAGTAAGTTGACTTAATCTAGATGGGTCCAAGTGCTGGGGTGATTACCCTTATCTTGTCTCCTGCTAAACCATGGAGGTCTGGGGAGTTCCTTTAGTCCCCAATAAAGCTTGTTTATGGAAACTTAGGAAATTTCTTCAGACCCCTAATAAAGCTTGTTTAATCCTAAATGGGTCCCGCTAAGAATTCCTTTGTTAAAATCGTGTCACGCTTTAAGGCCCAGGAAAGGCATAAGCAAAACTCTTGGTGGACTTTTGTTACATTCCAGCCTTTGTATGACAGCACTGGCTCTACCAGCTTTTAATATTTAACTTCACCACTCGGTCAGTGCTGAAACAGTTGTTATGGAGGCCTGTGTTAGTGAGACCTGGCCTGCCACATGGCCCCTCTGGAGGCAGCCTCTTGCCCCGTAATAATTCTCAGTGCCCACCTTCCTGGAGGGGTGACTCAGTGGTTCTGTCAGAGGCATGTGAACCAGAGCAACTCCATCTTGAATAGGATCTTGGTAAAATACGGTTGAAACCTACTGGGCTGAATTCCCCAACGGTTAAGGCATTCTAAGTCACAGGATGAGATAGGAGGTCAGCACAAGATACAGGTCACAAAGACTTTGCTGATGCAACAGGTTGCAGTAAAGAAGCCGGCCAAATCCCACCAAAAACAAGATGGTGAAGAGAGTGACCTCTGGTCGACTTCAGTGCTATACTCCCACCAGCGCCATGACAGTTTATAAATGCCATGGCAACATTAGGAAGTTATGCTATATGGTCTAAAAAGGGGAGGCATGAATAATCCACCCCTTGTTTAGCATATCATCAAGAAATAACCATAAAAATGGGCAACCAGCAGCCCCCAGGGCTGACCTATGATCAGAGTAGCCATACTTTTATTCCTGTACTTTCTTACTAATATTAACTCGCTTTCAGTTTACTCTGCAGATTTGCCCTGAATTCTTTCTTGTGAGAGATCCAAGAGCCCTCTCTTGGGGTCTGGATCCGGATCCCTTTCCTGTAACAGCCCTACAAACCGCCCTCAGCAGGACCTTTCACGTTCACTAAAAACTGCATGTGGAGTGCACCTACCACCTCCAACCCTGCACAGCCCAGGGGCTCAGCGCAGGCTTTTCCCAGTTATGCTTTCATTACAGTGAAAAACCACAGCAGATGACAATCACCCCCTCCGGCCACAGAAGTCTGATAAAGGCGGCCCTGTATTTTAATAGAAATGTAATAAATTGTACCCCAAAGAAAGGACACCTTTGAAAGCATTCTAAAGGCTTAACTTGACCGCAAAGTAGAAAACTCAAGAAGTCGCCCAGGGCTCGGGTCTGACATGAACCTTTGTTTTTTGCTATTTCTGTCATTGTGTTTGACTCTGAATTTAGTGTCTGCTCTATCCCCGGCTTCCAGCAAAACTCGCATCCTGGAGGGCCATCAGCCCCAGGCATCCATGCAATCCACTGCTCAGAAGTGATAAAAAGGAGAAAGTATGAAATATAGTTTTAGAGGTGTCAGAAGAAAATAAATTGGGTTCACGTTGTGTTTTCTTCTGCATCCGAATATCCCCAAAGCAGAATTTCATTGCCAGTCTCAGACCTGTTAAGTTGCTTCGTGAAAATTAAAAAAGTTTGCATGCAACCCTCCCTCCAGCTGCCAAGACCCCATTTCATCTACCGTCCAGCCGAAATAAAATTAAAGGCTGAGAAGCCTGCTCCGGGGCAGTCACCTCTGATGTGAGAAACCTGAAAAACTGGAAATCACCAGCCAAGAGGAATTATACGTGTGAGCTTCACATAGGTGGGATGTGATGGATGTGGACAGAGCAGCAGAGACAAAGCCCAGGGAGCATATGCTAAAAAACCTGGGAAGAAAAATGCAAAATCCAGCAGTCTTAGAGGTGGCCTGAGGAAAGACTTTAGGTTAGAAATATCTGTGCCATAAGAATAATGAGGAAAGACTTTAGGTTAGAAATATCTGTTCCTCCAAGAACATCAGGATAACCAACGAGCATTAAATACCAAGTTAGGAAGGAAACACAATAAGGAAACCAGCTTAAGTTCAGGGAAATTAGAGATTTGGGGGTTCATTTTGCAGCAACTGCTGATTGTGTGAATGGAAATGAATTTCCTAACATCACTGAGCTTTAGTTGTCAAGGAGAGGCAGTAATACCTACCTTGCAGGGTTACTGGATTGTTATATATGTGACAGCAACTAAGACGGACTGCTTAATAGTGTACATTGGATATCGTGACCCACAGAAAATGTTCTAAATGGGGGTCGGCAAACTATGCTCATGGGCCAAATGTGGCCCGCTGCTCATGTTTATAAATAAAGTTTTATTAAAACACAGTCATGCCCATTCATGACATACTGTCCACGGTATTTTCCTGCTGCAGCTGCAGAATTGAGCCATTGAGACAGATACCATATGGTCTAAAAAGTGGAATATATTTACTACCCGGCTTTTACAGAAAATGTTGATCCCTGGTCTAGAACATCAGTTAATCACCAATCACTTGGGAATAGCAATAAGCTTCCATCTGTTGACCACCTGTTATGTCTGGTCATATGTGATTTCATTTAATCTTATAGGTATTAGAATTTCCATTCTAATTTTGAGAAAACTGAGGTTCTCAGGTATCATTTTCCCAAAGTCACGCCATTGAAAATACCAACATTCTGATTTCAAAGTCAATTCCACACTGATTCTCAGTGGCATTTTTATGAAAAAGGAAGGATACAATGCAGGAAGAGGGGAAAAAAGTCCTAGGGCAATCTCGTGGGTCTGCATAGTATTCTTCCTTTTTCATCTGCCATCTGCAGTGGAACCACCACAAAAAGGCAGATTTTCAAAGACAAAACTGTGCACCTGATTTCTCGAAACCCAGCGAGGTCAGGCTCCTCCAGTCTCATCTCTTTCGGTGCTCCCACTCTTCCCTCAGCTGGCTGGCTTTCCTCAAGGCACTCTAAGAGGCCAGGCTCTCTCCTATATTCCCAGCCCCTAAACTTGCATACTCCCGGACCAAACCAATGGTCAGGCTGCTTATTCTCGTGGCCCAATAATGAGATGGAGATGAACTGGGAGAGAAGAGAGTCTTCATTTCTGTAACCAGGTGTAGGGAGAAGGCCTAGAAATTATCACTAGACCTACTCAAAATTACAAACTTTTCCAGAGCTTATATGCCTTCTAAGCTATATGTCTATGTGTAAGTGTGCATCATCTAAAGCTATAAGTGATTAACATCTTCTAATCCATAACTAAGGTCTGAGTCCTGGAGACCTTCCTCTGGAGCCTCAGTAAATTGACTTAATCTAAATGGGTCCAGGTGCTGGGGTGATTACCCTTATCTTGTCTCCTGCTAAAGCATGGAGGTTTGGGGAGTTTCTTCAGACCCCCAGTAAAACTTGTTTAATCCTAAAAGGGTCCTGTAAGATTTCCTTCGTTATGTTGTCATGTTTCAAGGTCCAGGAGAGAGGCCTGGGCAAAACTCTTGGTGGGCTTTTGTTATATTCCAGCCTTTGTATAAGGACACTGGCTCTATCAGCTTTTAATATTTAACTTCACCACTCAGTTAGTGCTGAAACAGTTGTTACGGAGGCCTGCCTGTTTAGCTGTTAGTGATGCCTGGCCTGTCATATGCATACCCAAGTATTCCCTAGTTAACTCTTAGTTCTAACACTTCCAAAATATCTACTGGAATGTCACTTCTTCAAATGAACCGTCTCTCCCTCAAGACTGAGTCAAATCCCCTTATAAGATACATACACATGCATATATATTTGTAGGTATAAATGTATACATATTCATGTATCTGCATCCTTCACTGCACTTAGAACAGTTGTAAATTCACATTTATTTGTGTAATTATTTAACTAACCACTGAGGTAGGAACTCATCTAGTTTTGATAGTCCTTGTATTCCTAGCAAATATTACAGCACCTGCCTCAGAGTGGGAGTGTAATGAATATTTGTTGGATTTTTAAAAATGCAGATCTTTGGAAAAATGGAGAAGACCATCATTCTCAACATTGAACCATTGGATACAATAGAAAATGTAAAGGCCAAGACCCAGGATAAGGAAGGAATTCCTCCTGACCAGCAAAGACCGATTTTTGCTGTCAAGCAACTGGAAGATGGACGTACTTTGTCTGATTACAACATTCAAGAAGAGTCCATTCTTCATCATGTGTTGAGATTTCATGGTGGTGCTAAGAAAATGAAGAAGTCTTACGCCATTGCCAAAAAGAATATGCATTACAGAAAGAAGGTTAAGTTGGCTGTCCTGAAATACTCCAAGGTGCATGACAATGGCAAAATTGGTTGCCTTCATGGGAAGCACCTTTTAGATGAATGTGGTGCAGGAGTTTTTATGGCCAGCCACTTTGACAGGCATTATTGTGGCAAATATTGTCTTACTGCTTCAACAAACCAGATGAGTAAATGTGTATGAGTTAATAAAAAACATGAACTAAGAAAATAAAAGTCATAGGTTGAAATAGAGATTGTTCAGACAACTGACATAAGGTAGAGCACTGACAAAGAGAAGCTGCTCACCTTTAGTGGCGGTTCTGTTTGGAGATAGCAGAGAAGCCTCTTCACTTCCTCTAGGACTCAAAGAAGGTGGGGGAAGGAGGTCTTTGGTGTCTTAGTCCCTTGTCACCTCTTTGGCATTACTTCCTTCCCTCCCAACCTCACACCTTATAATCTACTAACTCCAAACCGACAGGAACTCTCCTCCCACGCCCTACATTCACACACCCTAGGTTCACATGCCCTAGGTTCACATGTGCAGGTGTGCGTGCACGCGCGCGCGCGCACACACACACACACACAGGCTGTTATCTCACAACTTCCTGAGAAATGCTTAGACAGGAGTCTAAATCCTGAGCCCCTTCCAGGGGTTGCCTCGAGCAGTTGCTTCTTCAACCCAAATGCCTCAGATACTGAGCTCTGGGCTGTCTGTGTGTACTGCTGTTTGCCATGTAAAATCCCTCCATTGAACACATCTGTCTACTTGCCCATCTATCCCAAAGGTCTAGGAGTACATAAAAATCAAGGGCCATGTCTTTTCTCAGGATTCCCAGGGTAGCCTCTAATTAAGAAAAATTCACTTATTTGAACCAACTTCCCCAAAGAATAGAAAGTTCTAAAAAAAAGAGGAATCAACAGAAAATTAAGTTCCAGTTTCCTCATTCACCTCTCCTGCCCAAATAGTACTCTTTTTGTCTGGACTCTTCTTCCTCTTTCCCCTTCTGACTGCCTCCAATGCCTCCAGCAGAACGGGCTGCAGAGAGGAGTGGTAGCAACTGGATCTTGCCTCAGAAGGTGGGGACAGGGTAGGCAGAGGGGGAATGCATCTCGCTGGAAATGTCAATGCCCCATGGGCAGGGAACTGCAGACAGAGCTTCCCTTATTGAAGGCATGAAGTCAGAAAACTGAGAATTGGTACCTTCCAAAAAGAGGGAGAGCCAGCAGGTAGGAGAGAGGGTGTGTGAGGTGGTGCCAGGCTAGTGGACACTGCACATAAAGAATGTCAGAATATAAATGTTTATTTGTTACTGAGTCCTGGTTTTGGGTGACTCCAGATGGAAAGTGCCTATTGGCAGGTGTTTTGTCTCTCTGCAAGGGGCACGAGGGTGCTGATAGTTGCTTCTGTCACTTGTTTCATTCCCACGGAAGCATGCTTGCACTTCCCAGGTTAGGCTTTCGGTCAGGTTTGGGCTTGTGGAATTGTTTCATATTTTTGACATTATGGTTTGGAAATACCTGGCTTGCCAGGATGCTTGCCCCCAAGCAAGTTCTTCTCTACCTGCCCCGCACAGATGAGGTTGTGTGCATTTTTACCATTACTCTCCAGCGGACCATTCAAATACAAACATACTATATTTGTATCTCAATCACTTGCACTTAAGTCTGCTTTTAAGATTTGTTTTTCTTGCCCACTATGCAAGTAAATGCCTTGTTTGTGATCACCAAGGTCAAGTGTTTAGACAACCTGCTCAGGTCCATTATTTTCCCCATTTATTTGACGTCTTTTTAAAAAAAATTTTTAAATATTGGGTATAGTGGCTCACATCTGAAAGCCAGCACTTTGGGAGACTGAAACAAGAGGATTGCTTGAGCCCAGGAGTTCAAAACCAGCCTGGGCAACAGAGTGAGACCCTGTCTCTATAGACAATTTAAAAATTAGCTGGGCATGGTGGCATGTCATGTGCCTATAGTTCCACCTTCTTGGGAGGTTGAGGCAGGAGGATCACTTGAGTCCAGGAGGTTGAGGCTACTGTGAGCTATGATTGACCACTGCACTCCAGCCTGAGTGAGAGAGTAAGACCTTGTCTCAAAAAATTAAAAATAAAATAAAATAAAATAAAAAAGCACTTAGATAACCTGCTAAGGCCCATTATTTTCCCCATTTATTTGATAACTTAAAGAGAATCATTTAGAATAGAAAAAAGTGACAAAAAAAGAAAAAAAAAAGAAAAAAGAAAAAAATTTTTAAAGAAAAACAGGAAAAAAAGGAAAATTTAAAAAGTGAGTGACAAAGTGACAATATTTGGATTATCTTCTGAGAGGTGAGGAATTTGAGACTGTAATAAACATAGAGAAAGGACATCTATGTGTAAGAAAAGATTATATAATTAATTACCCAGATGCATGAGGTCTAAATGTCCCTGAGTTTGCCTAAATGTCATAGTTATGCTAATGACATGTATTCTATTTTATTTTTACTTAGAGGCAGAACTGAAGTTTGGGTGGCTGCCAACAAGTTGTTGAGCTTGAAAGCGATGCTATAAATTTCCAAGGACATGATTGCAGTTGCATCGGATGTACTTGTCTACTCAGCTGATGTTCAAGTTCAAAATAGACCTATGTTCTGAACATGGGCAATGTTGTTAAAGGAGAATTTTCAGGGTGTCTTAATATTGTTTGACCTCAGGCAGAATGAGCCAAAGGCAGTGGGGTGTAGGAAGAACATGAGACTTGATCTCCGGGAAATGAGCTCCACCACTCAACAGTGTAAGAACTTGTTGTGATGGTTAATATTGAGTGTCAACTTGATTGAATTGAAGGATGCAAAGTACTGTTCCTGGGTGTGTCTGTGAGGGTGTTGCCAAAGGAGATTAACATTTGATTCAGTGAACTGGGAGAGGCAGACCTACTACCCTTAATCTGGGTAGGCACCATCCAATCAGCTGCCAATGCAGCTAGGATAAAAGCAGGTAGAGGAACATGGAAAAACTAGACTGGATGCGTCTTCTGGCCTCCATCTTTCTCCCATGCTGGATGCTTCCTGCTCTCGAACGTCAGACCCCAAGTTCTTCAGTTTTTGAACTCTTGGACCTATACCAGTGGTTCGTCAGGGGCTCTGGGGCATTCGGCCACAGACTGAAGACTGCACTGTCATCAGCTTCCCTACTTTTGAGGTTTTGGGACTCAGACTGGCTTCCTTGCTCCTTCGCTTGCAGACAGCCTATTGTGGGACCTCACCTTGTGGTCATGTGAGTCAATACTCCTTAATAAACTCCCTTTATATATACATCTATCCTATTAGTCCTGTCCCTCTAGAGAACCCTGAGTAATACACCTGGGCATGTCCCTTAGCACCTTGGATGAATCCTTAGGTCTGTGAAATAAGGGAGCTGGAGTTGATGGTCTCTAGAATGATTTCTTTTCCCAAAGTTCCCTGGTATTACTACTTACAGAAAGATAAAATGTGAAATGTAACAAAAATAGGAAGCAAATTATAACCAAGGCTGAGCCTGTTCATTTCCACTGAGGTATCTCTGGGGTTTGTGAAAATATAGGAGAGGGTATTAAAGAAAGAGTGCCATGAAAACTGAAACAGAGGAAGTCCAGAGTCCTCTCAGACTCTGGGAAAGTCACACACATTATGTGACACACATTTCTTTATATTCAGAGAGAGGCAATCTGACACGGGCTTCATACATGGATTTGATAACATCCCATTTTCAAAATGGGGAAAAATAGCCACATAGAATTATATACAATGATGTTAACTGTACTAATAGTGTTAATCTCATAATACTGCTAAAAATGAATATGTTCAAATTTATGTGGCTACTTCCACTCCAAGGACTACTATATTTTTGTATCAAAGGAGCAGAGCATAACACCATTTCTCTTACTGAGTCAATTGGACTGAGCTCACTCCACATGTGCTAGAGGAATGAATATTCATGGAGTGGAATGTCCACTAGGGCATGTGGATCTAAGGGAGAATATTGAAAGCCAATACAAAATGACAATTAAGACAGAATAAATTGGAATATTAGATTTATTTTACATTTCAGAATTTTAACTGCTATTGAGTCCATTAGAAATAAACCTACAAAAATAATGTCTTCCTATTGATGAGCTTTGTCACAGATATCTCCTGTTTCCAGACCAAAGCAATGGAAAACAATGAAGAAAAGGAAAAAATTAGGCCAGGCACAGTGGCCCATGCCAATATATTCAGCGCTTTGGGAGTCTGAGGTGGGAGGACCACTTGAGGTCAGGTGCTTGAAACCAGCCTGGGCAACATAGTGAGACCCTGTCTCTTCATCAAACAGAAAAAATAGCTGGGCAGAGTGGCATGCATCTGTAGTCCCAGCTACTTGGGAGGCTGAGGTGGGAGGATTGCTTAAACCCAGGTGTTGGAGGCTATATGATTGCATTACTGCATTCCAGCCTGGGTGATAAAGCAAGACCGTGTTCCAAAATAAAACTTCGCTTGGGAAGACAAAGTGGGGATGCAAAGGAAGAATGCAGAAAAGAATGAGGGAAAGCAGGAATGATCATGGAAACTTTCAGACATAGTGAGAAGTAGGCTACAAACATGGTGTGACAGAAGAGATATGACAAACAGCAGCTGTATGGCAAGGCTGGTTTACTGAGCAGAAACAAAGTTACTTTTTGTTTCTTTGAGGCAAATGGAGTTTCTTTTGAGGCAGAGAAACTCCTTTCTAACTGTGAGCAATGTCATGTCATAACATACAGAACTGATGAGGGGAAAAGTGCTAAGAGATGACAAAATAATGGCATAGGGGATCCAAGGTATGTATAATTGGTACTCTCATAAAAAGAAGGGAAAATACTATAGGAAAAAAGTCACAATATGGAAAAGAAGAAGATGTGACGAGGAATGACAGGAAGGGCACAAAACTGTGAAGGAATCTGAAATCTTTGCATAGACTTATGAGAATGTAATGAGGAATCTCAGTTTCAAAGAGGCATGGCTTTTTTTCTTTCTTTATTTTTAAAACTCAAGATAATAAAGAAGTCACTTATCTATACATGGAACAAGAACAGAGAATGGACATTCAATTCTCAAAACTGAAAACTTGACAGTACAGTGGCAAATTATCCTAATGAATAAAAGAAGGCTGACATTTCAACAGAAATTATCATGACCACAAAGAAACCTTGTAAATGAACCTAGGTATCACAAGTACATGCACCAAATGGGAAAGGTAGAGTGCACAGTCAACCAGAAAATAGAAAGTCTTTGCAGAAAAGTGTAGAAAAAGTATCAGGAAGTCTTAATCCCAGAATGAGGTAAGGGATCTAAAAATATGCAAGGAAGTCGGGCATGGTGGCTCACACCTGTAATCTCAGCACTTTGGGAGACCAAGACTGAAGATTGCTTGAGTCTAGGAGTTCGAGACCAGCCTGGGTAACATGGCAAAACCCCATCCCTACAAAATATACAAAAATTAGCCAACTGTGGTGGTGCATGCCTGTAGTTCCAGCTACCTAGGAGGCTGAGGTGGGAGGATCACTTGAGTCTGGGAGGTGGAGGTTGCAGTGAGCTGAGATCATGCCAGTGACTACAGCCTGGGTGACAGAGCAAGACTCTGAAAAACAATAAAAAATAAAAGAAAAAATATGAAAGGCATCAAAAGGGGCTTTGAGTTAATATTATAGCTAGAAGAACAAGGAGAAAAGACCTCATCTTGGGTCTTATAGCATCAGCCAAATATGGGAGGTGCTCACAGGTCCTTCTCTGAAGATTATTCTCAAGCCCTTTCTTCCTGAGGGCCCAGAGAGTTAACAGTTCTTATTGGTTCTTTCTAGCTACCACTGTCTTTTCCATCTTTTGATGTTCTCTTTTTTTCTTTCCCACAAAGCCAAGCTACTAACAGTCATTCCTGATTCCCAATACAATACTCTTGGGGAAAGGTATACACTGCTGCTTAGTTATTTGAGGGCTTAGATGCTAATCCATATGGGCAAATAGGCTGTAATGAACTTGGGATATAAAACATTTTCCCCATCCAAAGGCATGTAACTACCTCTCCTCTGCCCTGGGGCACTTCACAGCTCCCCTTTTGCAGACATTTGTGTTTCTTTAGGTGAAAGCTGACACTATTTTTAATTCTTTTGTGCAATAGGGAGGGAGGAGCATGAAAACAAATAGTGGATTTCATTGAGGTTTTCCTCCCAAAAGGCCACTAATCAAAGGGTAGAACAATAGGTGGGAACTACTGTGCTCAGGTAACTGCTTGTCTGAGAAGTTGGGCATGTGTGGGAATCCTCCCAACTTCCAACGCATAGCTTGTCAGGTCCCCTGTGCACTACCAAGATCTCTCTGGGCCCTTGCTTCTAAAATTATGGAATGGCTGTGGTCTTTCCACAAGCTAACCAAATTCACTGGAATAAAAAAATTGTGCCAATTTCCATTTTTTCCTCATATATATATGTGTGTGTGTATATATACACATATATATACCTCATATATGTGTGTGTATATGTATATATATTTTGAGATGCAGTTTTGCTCTTGCTGCCTAGGCTGGAGTGAAGTGCCATGGGGTGATTTCGCCTCACTGCAACTTCTACCTCCTGGGTTGAAGTGATTCTCCTGCCTCAGCCTTCCAAGTAGGTGGGATTACAGGTACCCACCACCATACCCGGCTAATATTTTGTATTTTTAGTAGAGACAGGGTTTCACCTTGTTGGCCAGGCTGGTCTCAAACTCCTGACCTCAAGTGATCCACTCGCCTTAACCTCCCAAAGTGCTGGGATCACAGGCATGAGCCACTGCACCCGGCCTCTCCCATAATTCTTTTACTTAATGGTTTGACACCCTCTGCATTTGCTGGTTTGGAAGTACTAACTGAAAAAAATAAATAAATAAACAAAATGCAACAATTATTAGCAGAAAATCCCACAATGGGATAAGTTTAATAACTTGTTTTGAAGGCAGGGCTGGGTTGTGTTTTTGTTCATAACTATAATTCTATATGTTCTATAGAATACTTGTCATATAGGCTAGCTTTGGCTGGCCAAATTAATCATAAAATGAAAATAGCTATCAATAATCACAGTCCTTCACAATATTAAGGTGCCCTATAGGGAGTACTGCAAATTCTAGGTATTCCATTACCTACATAATGGTAAAAACCATTTACTAGTTCTTCTACAACAAGATAGAATATCTCCTGGACTTTTATTTTCCTGCTTCTTCTCTTTAAGAATAACTGGCAGAGAGGTGATTGTGAAGTTAAAACATAGAAGAACATTAAAATCCTAAAACTATGAGGAAGTTATAGGAGAACCAAGTTGTGAAAGAAATATTTTCTAGCCTGAATAAGCTGCTTCTTAAATTTGTGAAAAGCTTACAATTTTTCTGGACTTATCATTGATAATGTTGAGAAATCATTTATAAAATAGCACAGATTTCCATCTAGAAAACTGAAAATTAAAATGAACAAATTTTCTGATTTCTCAAAGATTAGAAGAACATGAGTCGCACAAATGTGAGAGCAAGGAAGATAGGGTGTTGGGCAGTGTCAAATGCCTGCCACAGAGAAGTCAGGCAGAGGGAGTTGAGAGAGGACGCTGAGTTTGGGGATTAGAAGTTACATGAGATTGCTGAGAAAGCAATTTAGCTTTGAGAGAACATGAGCTTAATGTCATCCCTGAGGATACTTTGAAAATGGATTATTTTAAAGGATCATTGGTGAGTACTTAAATCAGAAAGTGGAGGTCACGTTGAGTCAGAATGGGCTCATTTTGAGTAAGTCATGCCAGACTAAACTCATTTCACTGGACTGATAAGTACAAGAAATGTAGTAGACTGGAAGGATCGTACCTCCTTTGGAGCTAAAATAATTGACAAGATTTTTCCTCATAGTCTTGTGGACCTGGTGAAGATACAATTAAGATCAATTTACAAGTATTGACACTGAGGATTAAGAGATGGATGTCCACCTGGAGGGGTGTTTCTCACGGTCCCTCTCTGGATGTCTCCTGTTGGCCATTTTAGCTAATGATTTGGATGAGTAAAAGGATGGCGTGGGAATCAGGGCTGCCAATTTGGGGAAGCTGGGATGACGAGATAATAATGCCTTGTATGACACAATTGAGACCAAAAGAAACCAGGAATGGGAAAGAGAAATGAAGAAACAAGCTTCAAAGGAGACTTGCTGGGCTAGATCAATGGACTGAAACTAACAAGATGAAGACTGATAGCAGCAAAGTACTACTCTTGTTCAAATACACCAGCTATACAAGTACCGAGTAGGGGAGACAGGGATGAGGGGCTACACGATAAAAATAATCAGGGCAATCGACTGTCAGGGCAATATGAGACTTTAGTCTTTCTCTAGCTGAACAACAACAACAAAATAAACCACAAAAAACAACCTCATATAACTTCCAACAACTGCAGTATAAATGTAGTGTTGAGCATAATGAAAGTAACCTCAGTTTGTACCTCACTTTGAGTGATGGTTGTCATTAGAATAATCGAGAGCACATGCTAATTACTAAAAAGTATTCTTTGATATCTATGCAAATTCGCAATTAAGAATAAAATTTGATTAACCATGTAACTTTGGGGTTGGAAAAATGAATTTATTCAGTGTGAGTGGTATTACAGTCTCTGATGAACAGATCACCCACAGAGTTGTAGAGTTTTGTCCTCAGTGTCCAAGAGTATGTTTTCAGAGAAATATAACTACTATGGCAAAGAATCAAAATGCAGACAGATGAATAAGTAGGAGAAAGGGAGAGGAGGGAAAAGAGGCTGGGAACTGGTGGGCAAAGGGTGGGGAATGAGTATCAAAGAGCAAGCATAGAGGGACAGGCTCTGAATTTGAACTTTTTTTGATGATCCATATACCTGGGTGGCTTTTCTCTGTGCCTGTGTCCAGATTTCTGGGTACAGGGAGTGATAAGCGCCACGCAATCACCATAGTACCTGATCTCAGGTAACCTCCCTCATCATACACTGTGCTTTGTAACATTTCACACAACAATAACTAAACCACCATGCAAGTACTTCTCTTTCCCTTCTAAACACTAAAGTAAGTCCATGGGAGCAGGACGACTGTGTTGGTCACTTTCATCACTGTCTTTAACGCCACCTATATAGCCATATGTAAGCATATATGAAACACTATTTAAAAAGTTTGAATTTTTGAACATCACTCAGCAATTTAATAGCTTCCCTACATGGTGGAAATTCAAAAATAGGAAATATAAGAAGAAGAAACATCTCAAGTTAGTATCACAACATTGCAGCCTGAAAAGAAAAAAATGCATTCTTTCACTACAATGCAGTACATAAAATAGTAATGAAAATTGACCACTTATTAGTTCATAAAGCAGGTTTTCAATAAATTTCATCAGTTTGGTGTATAGATGTCACATTTTTTCCCATATGCACTAGGTTAGAAATCAAGAATGCAGAGATGACTAGAAAACCCTCATATAGAAATTTTAAAACACACATTTTAAAAATGCAAGGGTCTGCACTACAAATAGGGTGCAGTATATACTGCTCGGGTGATGGGTACACCAAAATCTCACAAAGCACCACTAAGGAACTTACTTGTGTAACCAAACACCATCTATGAAAATAATGAAAAAAAAACTAATACTAATTTAAAAATTTTAAAAAAACCCTCAACGGTCAAAAAAGAAATTGTAATGGAAACCGAAAATATGTGTAAACAATGATAGCATTAAATATTTTTTTAAAAAGAGAATACCATTAGGGCAGTACCTAGTGGGAAATTTAAAGCCTTAAATGTAGAGATTAGAAGTGAAAATAGGGCAGGAATCAAGACACTGTGTATCCACCAAAGGGAGCTAGGGAAGAACAACGGGTTAAACCTCTGTAAAGTAGAAAGAACAAAGTACTAAGACTGAAAAACCTCTAGCAAGACTGACTAGAAGCAAGATAAAGAAAAAGAGAGGGGTGGCTCACGCCTGTAGTCCCAGCACTTTGGGAGGCTGAGACGAGCGAATCATGAGGTCAGGAGATCGAGACCATCCTGGTTAACACGGTGAAACTCTGTCTCTACTAAAAATACAAAAAATTAGCCGGGTACAGTGGCGGGCACCTGTAGTCTCAGCTACTCGGGAGGCTGAGGCAGGAGAATGGCGTGAACCAGGGAGTTGGAGCTTGCAGTGAGCCGAGATCCGGCCACTGCACTCCAGTCTGGGCGACAGAGCAAGACTCCGTCTCAAAAAAAAAAAAAAAAAAAAAGAAAAATAAAAAGAGAGCGAGAGCAAGAGAGAGGAAGAGAGAGAGAGAGAGAGAGAAACAACCACACACTACTGGAATTTGTAAAACCCATAAATGTAAGTACTATAGAGATAAAAACGATAGCCTTGACAGCTCTACACCAACAAACTTGAAAACTTAAATGTTCAAAATCATAGAAAACTACAACTGACTCAAGAAGAAACAGATCAACTGAAAAACAAACAAAAAACAAACAAACCAACATAAATTGAGTCAGTGGTTTAAAAATCTTTCCACCAAAGAAAAATCTAGGCCCAGCTGGTTTTATATGTTAATTTTCACAAACAATCCATAAATAATACCAAACTAATGTAACTCCTCCAAGGAGTGAAAAAATAAGACATTTACCCCAATTCATTTTATGAGACTAGTTAACTTTAGTAATCAAATCATCCAAGGAAAGATATTTATTAAATATAGGAGCAAATATAAATGGAAATGAATAAATTTATATAATACAAATAAAACATATATAAATAGAAACAAAATACAAAAAAATTAGAAAGACCAATTCATTAATCACCACAGAAAAACCTATAATGATCATTTCAACAGATGAAGAAAAAGCATTTGATACGTTCACTATCTATTTCTGATTTTTTTTTTACAGATTCTTAGCAATTAGGAATAGAAAGTAACTCCCTTACTCTGAAAAATAATATCTAGTTTAAGAAACATAATTGAAACATCATGTTTAATTGTGAAAAGGTAAAAGTTTTCCTATTTAACATCAAGTTAGTAAGGTTATATTATACTACATATAATATTAAATAATTATATCAAGCTTCATCTTGGGGAAAAGTCTAGCTCAATAAAATAAGAAAACAATAACATATATAAATTTTACACAGAAAAAAGCTGTTATCATTGGCTGCTTTTTCATTGCCTACCTAAAAGAACCCTCAAATCTCAAAGAATAGATACATTATTAGAATTAATGAGGGTTTTTGATGATTGCTGGATACAACATAAATATTCATATCACTTGTATATCTTAATACTGGCAAAAAATAGAACATATATTTTTAGAAGATAGCTTTCATGAAAGCCACAAAAATATAAAGAATTAGTACTGAATAGAATAAAATTGGTTCAAAAACAGTTTATTGAAAAATTATAGAAATACTGAAAAATAACAAAGTAAAAATAAATGACAAGTTATAGCATTATCTTGAATAGGAAGGCACAACATTTTCAAGAAGTCACTACTCCTCTGTTCAATCTGTAGAGAGATATAATGCAGTTTCAGTCAAATGCCAACAAGATTTTTAGGGAAAATTTGATTCTAAAATGTATATGTAAGAACAAAGAGCCATAAATAACCAAGATGCTTCTGAGAAAAAGAAGAGGTTGGAAAAACTTACTCTATTCAGAATTAATATAAAATTTTGGTGGTTAAACCCATGTAGAATTAGGACTGGAACAGACACACTAGACAATTCAAAAGATAAAGAGCCATTTGGGGCATGAACAGACGCATTGACCAATGAAAAGAATTGAGATTAGAGAAACAGACTTAAGTCCCTTGAATTTTCATGTATAACAAACAGAAAGAGATTTTCTGATGTGTGGGCAAATATGAAATAAACGGTACTAGGACAAGTGGTTATTTATACATACAGTAAAAAGGAGAGCTGAAACTACACCTCACACTCCACACAAAAATCAAATCCAGATGGTTGAAAAATTTAAATGCCAAAGTCAAAGTTATAACACTTCACAAGACAATTTAGAGGACAATCTCATGTCCCATGAATAGGAAAGCATTTCTTAAACCAAATAAAATAATAGTCAATAGCCATAAATAAACAGAGACACAAACTTGACTATATTCAACAAATTTCAGTTTGTCAAAAAATTCCATAAAGAGAAAAAATTAAGTCATAAATAAAAGATGATATTTGCAACATGTAACTCACCATGGCTCAGTCTCTAGACAACATTTAAAACATCTATAAATCAACATAAAAAAGATAAACCACCCAACAGAAAAAAATAAACAAAATACCTGAATGAAGACTTTGTAAAAGTCACAAAATCATATGGAAAGATGTTCAATCTCACTAATAATCAGGAAAATGAGACATAGATATCGTTTTATACTCATCAGACTGGCAGAAACTTAAATATCTAGAAATATCAGCTGAGGTGCCCATATCAGCTACCAAGGTAAGTGTGGGGGCAAAATTGCATACGGTGGGTTTTCAAAGGGAAATGCTTGACAATATACTAGAGGACTCTAAAACTTGCTTCAAGACTGGCAAATGATTTCACCGACTTTGAGAATATCAAAACTAGATCAAATTTGATACTGGTGAGGAGGTTTCTTTGGAGAAATCTGTTGCCGTGCTGTGAGTAACCCAACCTTTTGGAGGGGGGAATGGGTTATTACTGGTCCCTTGCCTAATGGGTGAGCTTCAAGGAGATCCTCACAATGCTTTGAAATGATCCTGGCAGTTGGAAGACATGGAGAAGGGGTGTCTGACCTATTTCTGGGAAAGTTAAATTGCATTGTGGACTAGGTTCTGACTCACCTGGGGAGTCTAGTGTGCAGAAGAGAGGCAGCACCAGGAGGGGCTGCATAATGGGATCAATCCACATTTCCTAAATTAGGTGGAGCCCACCAGAGGGCAGCTGGAGTGTAATTCCTTTGTGTTCCTGGACATTCTGGGAACAGGACAGAACTATAGGCACCCAGTGGAATACAGACACTCTCCCTCATCCCCTATGAAGGGGCTCAGCTGAAAACCACCAAGCAGCCCTGGAAAGCACCGAGAAAAAGGAGGCAACCTCTGCGCTCTGCAGGCTACCTAGGGACACAAAGGGACCTGTCTGCCCACACATTCAGGTAGGGAGGACTGAACTGAAAATGAAAATACGCAGAAGACATAATGTCAAGCCAGTTTTGAAGTATTGGCTATTATATGGGACTGGATATTCCAATTCCTGAGACAAAACAGTTTTATGACCAAAAGTGGCTGGAGGATATTTTATTTTTTTGAGTGTGACGATCTCTCCAAATGTTTGAAAAGGGTGGTCGGAGAGGATAATAAAGTCGTATGCTTGATCAACATTCTGACTCCATATTGTTTCATAGAGGGTAAAACTATAAAGAAAAGCCAGAGAATGATACCAAAAAAATTGGGGGAGATCATTTATGGTAGGCAGAAGAGTGACTAGGATGAAATTCAGGAGGCAGCACACAGGAGCTGTGGATGTGCTGACAACATTCTGTGACCCAAGGTGTTGGGTGCTGTGGCCAATGTATTGTGAGTCCTGATTCCCTGATTATTTTTGCAAGTATTCAATAGTTAGTATAAAACAACACTTAAAGGGAAACCATAAAAAGCTAGAAGACAATATGTGTGCCTATTTGACCAAGAAATCCTTTTAATTTTTCCCCCCTATTCTCACGTCCCTTGATCTAAAATATACTTTTTATGCCATTAGCAGTCCAGGTTCCTGCTGCTTTTAGACTTTTGAAAAAGAAAAGGAAGGAATTTTTTTCTCTTCATGTCATTCTTTTGTATGTCTCTGCCCCAGGCAATGAGCACATACCGGCTGAGTTTTTTGAAAGGGGGATAGTGTGGTTGGGGAAGAGAGTATTTATGGGGAGGTTGAAAACTTCAGTAAAATTTCAAAAATATCCACAATTTTGATAGTGATGACCTCCAGATGGGCAAATTACTGGTGACTTTTTTTAAATGATGTCCTATTGGTTCCATGGTTTTATTTTTATTTTTTGAGATAGGGTCTCGCTCTGTTGCCTAGGCTGGAGTGCAGTGGCGCAGCCTCAGCTGTCTGCAAGCTGTGCCTCCCAGGCTCAAGCAGTCCTCCCACCTCGCCCTCTTGAGTAGCTGGGACTACATGCACACACCACCACGCACACTTAACTTTTGTATTTTTGTAGAGATGGGATTTTACCATGTTTTTGAGGCTGGTTTTGAACTCCTGGACTCAAGTGATCCACCTGCCTTGGCTTCCCAAAGTGCTGGGATTAAAGGTGTGAGCCACGGCTCCTGCCAGTTTCATGCTTTTTATAAAAAGAATGAACTCCTTATGTAATAATAAATAAATAAACAGAAATCATTTGCTTTGGATGTAGAAAATGCAGATTTAGAATGTCCAGAGTCAGGAGCTAAGCCTCATATTTTTTTGTTTTAGCTCAGTGTAGAGTGCATTGAAGGTGTCCTAAAAATAATTCTAGAAAAAAATAAAGCCGCTGGGAAGCTCGAACTGGGTGGAGCTCACAGCAGCTCAAGGAAACCTGCCTGTCTCTGTAGACTGCGCCTCTGGGGACAGGGCTCAGCTAAAGGAGCAGAAGCCTGTGAAACGCGAACGACTCTGTCTGACAGCTTTGAAGAGAGCAGTGGATCTCCCAACACGGAGGTTGAGATCTGAGAAGGGGCAGTCTGCCTGCTCAAGTGGGTCACTGACCCCTGAGTAGCCTAACTGGGAGACATCCCCCACTAGGGGCAGTCTGACACCCCACACCTCACAGGGTGGAGTACACCCCTGAGAGGAAGCTTCCAAAGCAAGAATCAGACAGGTGCACTCGCTGTTCAGCAATATTCTATCTTCTGCAACCTCTGCTGCTGATACCCAGGCAAACAGGGTCTGGAGTGGACCTCAAGCAATCTCCAACAGACCTATAGCTGAGGGTCCTGACAGTCAGAAGGAAAACTATCAAACAGGAAGGACACCTATATCAAAACCCCATCAGTAC
The DNA here is from genome assembly GCF_002776525.5 of Piliocolobus tephrosceles. Classification (NCBI taxonomy): domain Eukaryota; kingdom Metazoa; phylum Chordata; class Mammalia; order Primates; family Cercopithecidae; genus Piliocolobus; species Piliocolobus tephrosceles. The sequence goes on along the minus strand of NC_045456.1, from coordinate 16,934,201 downwards.
GTCACCATCATCAAAGACCAGTGACAGATAAAACCACAAAGATGGGGAAAAAGCAGGGCAGAAAAGCTGGAAATTCAAAAAATAAGAGCGCATCTCCTCCTGCAAAGGAGCACAGCCCATCGCCAGCAACGGATCAAAGCTGGTCAGAGAATGATTTTGATGAGATGAGAGAAGAAGGCTTCAGTCCATCAAACCTCTCAGAGCTAAAGGAGGAATTACGTACCCAGCGCAAAGAAACTAAAAATCTTGAAAAAAGAGTGGAAGAATTGACAGCTAGACTAATTAATGCAGAGAAGGTCATAAACGAAATGACAGAGATGAAAACCATGACACGAGAAATACGTGACAAATGCACAAGCTTCAGTAACCGACTCGATCAACTGGAAGAAAGAGTATCAGCGATGGAGGATCAAATGAATGAAATGAAGCGAGAAGAGAAACCAAAAGAAAAAAGAAGAAAAAGAAATGAACAAAGCCTGCAAGAAGTATGGGATTATGTCAAAAGACCAAATCTACGTCTGATTGGGGTGCCTGAAAGTGAGGGGGAAAATGGAACCAAATTGGAAAACACTCTACAGGATATCATCCAGGAGAACTTCCCCAACCTAGCAGGGCAGGCCAACATTCAAATTCAGGAAATACAGAGAACGCCACAAAGATACTCCTCCAGAAGAGCAACTCCAAGACACATAATTGCCAGATTCACCAAAGTTGAAATGAAGGAAAAAATCTTAAGGGCAGCCAGAGAGAAAGGTCGGGTTACCCACAAAGGGAAGCCCATCAGACTGACAGCAGATCTCTCGGCAGAAACTCTACAAGCCAGAAGAGAGTGGGGGCCAATATTCAATGTTCTTAAAGAAAAGAATTTTAAACCCAGAATTTCATATCCAGCCAAACTAAGTTTCATCAGTGAAGGAGAAATAAAATTCTTTACAGATAAGCAAATGCTTAGAGATTTTGTCACCACCAGGCCTGCCTTACAAGAGACCCTGAAGGAAGCCCTAAACATGGAAAGGAACAAC